>NW_026864289.1:0-329169 GCF_026571515.1 Ruditapes philippinarum
ATCTCTGTATGGAGTAAACCAATGAGATGTTTGTGTCATAGACTGGTCACCTTTGTCAAGCAGTGAGCAGTCATTATGTTTTATCAAACAGCTGTCATTTTAAGGAAAGTCAATCCATTCTTATTATTCTCCCCCCCCCCCCAAATAATCAGAAAATTGTTTTGAAAAATTTGGATTCCTTGTATTTGTAAAGTGCTACTGGGAGTTTCTCATATGGATTCTGTTTAATGGGTTAAATATGGTACAAACACAGAATTTCCAATACAGATCAATATGTATAGGATTGTAGAGCTGGGGGACAGTTTAAGATGACCAGGTCTCTGTGGTTAGCCTCTATGTCATTATTTGTAATCTTACACTGACCAGCTGCTGTCTCTATGTCATTAAATCTTCTCCAGAGATTTCAAAGGCAGGAACTTGTTGATTGGTCAATTCTAGAACAGTCAACATCTTCGTGAAGAATTAATTATTCCAAGAAATCTTTAGAAAAAAAGCATAAGAAAAGTAACATCATTATTGTTATGTGGGTTGATTCTCCTATATGACATATGTCAGATATTTTACCAAAAAAAAAATGGCAGTTTTTGTGTCGCCTCTACTGATCACTTCTCCATGGTCTGTCTTTCCTACAAACACATAGAGAAGAATAGGTAACAAACAGTAAATTTCCTTTGATGCTATTCATTCAGTAAGCTTTTATGTGACTATTTCTTCTCTGAAGTGGCTAAAAGAACAATAGAGAGAACAACAGATTAGCAGTTAATCACCAAACTTTGAGCACATCCGGCTGCCTGTCCATCACCACATAACTTGCCCAGGCTACATCTCAAAAACTACTGGTGCAATTTCATCCAAACTTTTTAGCTCACCTGAGCATGCTCAGGGTGAGCTTTTAGGATCGATGATTGTCCGTCGTCCGTCGTCCGTCCGTCGTCCGTTCACATTTAGTTGTTAACACTCTAGCGGTCACATTTTTGCCTCAATCATCATCAAACTTGGTCAGGATGCTTATCTAGTTGATAGCTCGGATGAGTTCGAACATGGGTCATCTCGGATGAGAAACTAGGTCACAAGAGCTAAAAATAGAAAAACCTTGTTAACACTCTAGAGGTCACATTTTTGCCTCAATCATCATCAAACTTGGTCAGGATGTTTGTCTAGGTGATAGCTGGGATGAGTTCGAACATGGGTCATCTCGGATGAAAAAGTAGGTCACCGGAGCTAAAAATAGAAAAACCTTGTTAACACTCTAGCGGTCACATTTTTGCATCAATCATCATCAAACTTGGTCAAGATGCTTGTCTAGGTGATAGCTCGGATGAGTTCGAACATGGGTCATCTCGGATGAAAAAAGTAGGTCACCGGAGCTAAAAATAGAAAAACCTTGTTAACACTCTAGCGGTCACATTTTTGCATCAATCATCATCAAACTTGGTCAGGATGCTTATCTAGTTGATAGCTCGGATGAGTTTGAACATGGGTCATCTCGGATGAAAAAAGTAGGTCACCGGAGCTAAAAATAGAAAAACCTTGTTAACACTCTAGCGGTCACATTTTTGCATCAATCATCATCAAACTTGGTCAAGATGCTTGTCTAGGTGATAGCTCGGATGAGTTTGAACATGGGTCATCTCGGATGAAAAAGTAGGTCACCGGAGCTAAAAATAGAAAAACCTTGTTAACACTCTAGGGGTCACATTTTTGCATCAATCATCATCAAACTTGGTCAGGATGCTTATCTAGTTGATAGCTCGGATGAGTGTGAACATGGGTCATCTCGGATGAAAAAGTAGGTCACCGGAGCTAAAAATAGAAAAACCTTGTTAACACTCTAGTGGTCACATTTTTGCATCAATCATCATCAAACTTGATCAAGATGCTTGTCTAGGTGATAGCTCGGATGAGTTCGAACATGGGTCATCTCGGATGAAAAACTAGGTCACAGGAGCTAAAAATAGAATAACCTTGTTAACACTCTAGTGGTCACAATTTTGACTCAGTTGTCATCAAACTTGGTCAGGAAACTTGTCTAGGTCATTGCTGGGAAGAAATTGAACATGGGTCATCTCGGATGAAAAAGTAGGTCACTGGAGCTAAAAATAGAAAAATCTTGTTAACACTCTAGTGGCTACTGTTGTGATCCAAATATTCTGTTAATTGGTCTGAAAGTTTGTTTTGATGATTTCTAAGTCAAGTTCGTACATTGGTCATCTTGGATGAAAAAAACTAGGTCACACCGCCCAAATATGGAAAAACCTTGTTAACATTCTAGTGGTCACATTTTCGACTCAGTTATCATCAAACTTGGTCAGGATGCTTGTATAGGTAATTGCTTGGATGAGTTCGAAATCGCATGTGGAACTAGGTCACCGGAGCTAAAAATAGAAAAATCTTGTTAACACTCTAGTTGCTACTGTTTTGATCCAAGTATCCTTGAAATTGGTCTAAAAGTTTGTTTTGATGATTTCTAGGTCAAGTTTGAATATGTGTCACCTGGGTAAAAAACTAGGTCGCACTGCTCAAATATGGATAATCCTTGTTAACACTGTAGTGGTCACATTTTTGACTCACCTGTCATGAGACTTGGTCAGAATGCTTGTCTAGGTAATTGTTTGGATGAGTTTGATAAATCAGGTGAGCGATCTAGGGCCATCATGGCCCTCTTGTTCACTTTGTGATACGAGTTTTAGAATTTTTGATTTTTTTAATAAAAAAAACTCATCCCGTGTTAAAGGATACAGTAACTTTGTAGCAGAGATACTTTGCTACTATTGTGAAGTTACTGATGCTATCATTTAATGCAGTCTGAATACAATTGATTTCTGCATATTCAGAGTTTTACTTGGGGTGACATTGATTTCGGCTAGACTTGTTCTATATCCGTTTTTAGATTAATTGTAATCTTATGATGATTGATAAACAGCATATACAAGTCCAGATTTTTAATACACAGTCGTCCAAAGGGTTGTTTATTATTCAGAAATAAAAAGTATATTAGATTGTTGATATATTGTACATATTTTATCTAAGTCACACAGCTTGAAAGTTTGAGGATACAGTCATGTAATGGTGTAAGTAGATATAGCCCATTAACAAGTTTTTATCAGATTTATATCATGGGTGGATCCTGCTATTATAAAAGTGCTGACTCAGCTTCGTGATAAAACAACAAAGTCAAAAATTAAAAAAAATTGAAAAAAAAATGAAATACTGTTATAATACACAGTTTTTACTATGAGGTAAGCTCTTTGCCTCCATGATGCTCCAGCTTGTTCGCTGTTTCTATGTGTGTATTTGGTTTATTTACCCTCGCAACCGGAATGAACCATATGGGTGAGCTTCAGTTAGCTGCTTTCAGGATTAGTTGTGTTTTATGGGGATGATATTATTGAACTTTGTAAGTTTTTTCGGTTCATATGAATATTAATGAGGTCACAGCTGATTACACTTAATATTCTTAATGCTGCTGATAATGTAACAGATTGTCATTTATGATTGACATTTGGCTCTAGTAACCATCAAATATTATCAATAATAGACATCAGCACAGCCTGTAGCTTTTAGGGATTGATAAATGTAGAAAATGTATTAGATCTTTTGTATGTAATGTTACATCACAATGTTAACTCAAATGGATTTGAAACCAGACATAAGTTCAAACTCTCCCATTGGTCAATTTTAAATAGGTTTATGAATTCAACTAATCAAATGTCAGAATTTTAGACTGGTCTCCAGTTGTTTTCTGGTTCAGCCAATCAAATGTCAGAATTTTTGACTGGTCACCAGCTTCAAGCTTTTGAACCTTTGATATTTGGTTTCAAGAGTCTGTTCTAAATATAAGAACTATATAACTAAAAAAGCTTTGATATTCTTTGTGTTAAGTGTTTAAACATATTTTCAAAGGTCATCAAAGTTGAAGAAGGTGGTGTTATTTCTGATTCAACTGCGACTGAAAGGAAACACTAAACATGGTTTTCAAGGGTTCCTTTTTGATAGTTTCTTCCTGTAGTGAAGTGTTGACATGGGTTTTCACTTCCATAGTACTTAACAGTTAATATACTCATTGATGTACATTTGAAACTTTATAATTATACTGTTTATAAGTGAAAGACACAAAATGTTTGTATTTTTCTATTTGAGTAGAACTTGCCCAGTTTGAATTAAGTTTACACAAAATTATTTTAAGATGTATCCAACATATGAAAATTTTCAAAACACAGATATATTGTTTTGAGTTACGCTAGTCATTCTCATGTAACTTTCAATCACCAAATCTCAGTATATTTCAAATCAAAATTATACATTAAATTCACAGAGTACCAAACATAATGTGTTTACCAGAATAACATCTTAGAATCGAAGTTTAACCTATGGCTGCCCCTTCATATTTCATTCATTGCAATTAATCAGAGATGATATTAATATATAAAAGACGTTAATATAATATTATTATGTGGAAATTGATACATGTATTTTGAATTACTCTTGATCAAGTTTGTACTGGTATAACTATATTCTTTACTGTCTTAAAACTTCTTTGCATTTAATAATGACATTTCTCGTGATTTATTTTAAAAAATCAGATAATTTTATCAGCCAGAAGACAAACTTGATAATGAATGTCTTATCCATGCAGGATTTAAAAAAACATCATTACAATAGCTTAAATTCACAGTGTAACAGGGTAAATTTTCAGACGAAAAGGGAGAATTTTTTTTTCTACAAACCTTACAGTTGACTGTATATTACTAAGACTTGCTATTATTTTGGCCCCCTTATTTAGTAATATTTTAGATGAAACTTGTTGTTATATACAAATAGGGATATATTTTCTTAATATTTTAAGAACATATTAGATTTTCTACTTCCTCATTTTGAGAATTAAGGTGTGCCCCCATTATTATTAATTTCGCAATGTCATCAGCTGGTTAATTAATAGGACATGAACTACACCATCCTCAAGAAACTTTTCTGGGATTTATATAGAAAGTAATATGTTGACAAGATTTTGTATTTGCTTGTGGCAAAATTGACATTTACCAGAAGTTTATTTGATAGCTTGGACAAAATAAATGACAAAAATTGTCATGGTTTTTTATAAGTTTATGATGAATATTGAAGTAAAAGTAAAAATCTCCTAATGCTACCCTATTATAATCTTAATGAATATTATTGATTCTTATTCATAGTATCCAAGGAAAGGATTGTTTCTAGAAATCAGGAGAGTGAGACAATTTTGCTGCGGCAAGCCCTGGTTTCTTATTGTCAAACCAACTATTTATAGTCTAAAAACAAGAGAATTTCAATGACAGAATCTGGGGGAAATATCTGTAAATATTCTGGTGTTAATGCTGGCATGACATGTAGACAATCCCTGATAGAGTTATATTGACACTTTTAAGACAGGGAAAATAGCCAATGTCCTACATGACTTTGTCAGGCTGATTGTTGTTGCATTTAATTTACAGAGGCAATATGCATTTTGTTGCACAAGCACTTTTTAAGAGATAATGTCATACAAGCTTGAAATGACTTGGCTGTTGAATACCGGTATGTAGATTGTTGATGAGTGGTGAACCAGATCTTGAACATGATTTTGGTTATAAAACAAAGGTAGATTAAAGCTTTACAAACAAATGATAATATTTAGTTTACAAACTGCTAATTGGTTGGAGGACAATAAATTGTTGCTGGTTGTTTGATTGACAAAAAGTTTAACCACTAAACCCGCAAGAACAGAAACTTGTAAACCTTTGCCAGCATTCCCGAGCTGTGCAGGCACTGACCATGCAGACTCTTAACTGTTGACTGACAAGCCTTAAAAGTTCATTTTGATATCCCCAAAATTGATCATTGACAGTTAAAGAAAAAAAAGAAGGAAAGATAGACAAGTTCATTATAGAATTCAACAATTAAAGGATTCTTATGAATTATTCAGTTGTTATTAGTTTATACAGATTTTTGTTTAAAAAAAGCTGTAATATGGAGACCAGTCTAAAAATCTGACATCTGATTGGTTGAATCCAAAAACCTATTCAAAATTGACTAATGGGAGAGCTGGAACTTATCTCTGGTTCCAAATCCATTTGAATTAACACTGTGATGTAACATTCCATACAAATATACCTGAAGCAATGATTGTTTCTTGTTCAAGGAATCAATGTCTTCACCCCTGATGGTGTTTGAACCACACTGCCAGCAATACTTAGATTGTTAGTCTGACCGGGGTGTTACCAGTCGGGCCCATGCTTGCACTTATTCTAAAATATCAAGTTATTATTATCATAGCATGTTAAAAGAGGTCGGCAGTAATTTACATAAGTTGAAATGATGGAGTGGAAATCTTAAATGTTGCCAAACTCCATAAAGGAATGCACTAATAGCACATGTAAATTAGTAATTGTATGCTGACTTAATAGCTTTGTTTAAGTAATTGGGTAATTAATTGTTAACACCAATGAGATGAATGGATTCTTGGTAAAACTGAAGAATCCATTTACCCTCTATTTCCATTCAATAAATAAGACCCACCCAGGAAAAACAAAAACAACTGATATCCTGTCAGAAACAATTTCCGTATTTAATATTATAAAGGTTTCAATTTTTACAGGAAAAAAAAATCTTTTCGAATAAAAAAAAAATTAATAGGTAATTCACATTCATGCAGAACACTGAGAATTAATTGGATACAATTTAGTTGCTTAATAATTATAATGTCTTTGATCATTTATATATTTGACAAAATTAGGCATGTTCTTCAAATTGCATGTTATTTATGTGTGGTTAATAGCAAAGTGTGTATAAAAAAAGTAATCAAATGTCCCGATCTGTGATTTTGTAAATTGATATTCTAAATGTGGGGGAATTGTTTACACTTGTATGGTTTCCTGGAAACGACAGATTACTGTATGGAATTGAAGTACATGGACTAGTATGACCAATGTAGCCGAGTCTGGACATGGTAACTAGACTGGATATAACCCTATGAACTTCCTAACAACCTTCTTCCATCTAAATTAACTCAGTTAAATTGATTTTCCCATCTTTTTCTTGATTGAACAGCTAATGTAACAAACATTCCAGCAATATTGGTCCATGTATGTTTAACAAAGGGGAGACAACTAGCTGATTGAAAATTAATACATGGAAAGGGGTCCTTCATGTTTTAATATTCAGACTTTCATTATTGTTGCAATTGAAGTTCTTTGGTCCATATCTTTAATCATGATTACTGTCAGGTACTCCTGATTTAAATTGAGTTCATTTCATAATTATGATTAAGTTTTAATAGATAAAAAATGAAAGTTTACAAATTTGTTTTGGTTAGATCAATATGTTGGAAGCTATAATCTTATTGAAACCCACTCGAAAATTAATATTTTGAAGCTTTGCTATTCACATTCAGAGACAGTATACATTTGAATGTTTATAAATTGTTGTTATTTTAGAAATGTATTAAAATCATGATAATTCTGCCCATCACAGCCAGGAGGGCTGCCTTCTGCTGTTTTGTACAGTAATGCTAAGATGTGTTTTGCATGCTGCTAACTTTCATGTGCAATTTTGTTGATGAGCTTGTGTGTTGATTATATTTAGCTATAAAATGATTTACATGACAGGCTTGCACATGCCTCAGTGAGGTTTTGAGCAACTGTTTTTTCTGATGGAATATTAAACTCCTTAAATCTTCACACCTGGTTGCAACCCCCCCCCCCCCTCCCCTCCTAACAGGTGATGCTGTACAGTTGATCATTCAGAGAAAATGGGCTAAAAAACAAATAATTAATGCAATCAGGATGATTACTCAGATTTTTGTTTTTTCTATATTTCATCTTGGTTTCATGCTTTATAATGACCTTGGACAATTTGATTTATAAGACATTCAAATATCAATAAAATCCATTTGGTAAAACTGTGGGCATGCAAAAAATATCTGTTCTACATGAACTTAACCTGTGCTTGAACCTTGCTTTAGTTTTTTGAGCTGCTAAAAATACTGGAACAAGGCATAAAACAGGCTGATTGTTGATGTGTTTTATGGTGTTTTACGGTTCAGGTGGGAATTAACTCTCCCAATCCACTGATTTCCTGGCTTCATTTGAATTGACTGGTTCACAGCATATTTGACCTTGTAATGCTAGATTTATGAAAATATATGCCCAGTTTGCAATATTGCCAATTTTTACATTAGTCTAAGTTTTCTCCTGTATTTTTGTCTGTTTGTTACAATTTATTGTCTTGTAGAGGATTTTTTTTCTTGTCTTTGTGTTACAATATAATATTATTGTCTTTTAGTGGCATTAAACCTTTGGGCTAACACAAACTGTAGATTAGGAAACCAGTCTCATGTTGTATTGTTTTTGATTGGTTGAATCTAAGTTTAAAAAAGAGATTTGAAATTGACCAATGCAAGGTTTTGCTTTTAGAGACTCAGCAGGTCTTGACAATCTGTTTATATTGCCTGCAACATTAAGAATCCCACAATTTTTCAGGCCTTGTAGGAGTAGAAATGATTGTCTAAGAACATGACAATGTGGGGCATGGAAATGTAATAAGAGAAATTGCCTAATGAGAGAAATTGCTTAAGGTGGTCAAAGAAATTGCAAAATGGATGTTATTAAATAGCAATGCATTAAAGTCCAGGTTTTTGTCTGATAGATTAACACACTCTATATCACAAGTAAAAAGAAATTCATTTTTGACAGCAGGGCTTGATGAATGATGTACGAAATTGTATATGATAGTTTCTCAATGTGTTTAGTGAAGAGTTATTTATCATAAAAATGTTTGTTGCAACACTGAGATTACCTGCTGGTTAAGTGTCATTCAGATACAACTGTGTTGAAAGGAATGTTTGACATGGTAGATATAAAGGAGGACATTGCTATATGTGGTAATACATCATTCTGTACAACTTCCTGTCTGACAGATTGTTGTGTGCTGAGCAAAATCCTTGCAAATCCTATACTTAAACAAAGGTCACAGTCTGTAACCTACAGTTGGGGTCAAAAACATTTTCAGGACTTGGCCATCTCTGGATTTAGCTAGCGGTCATAGGGCATCGCAGGGTTTAGACACTATAGGGTTAAAGAAAGAACCCGTAGGGTTAAGACTTTATAGGGTTTAGACATAATGGGGTTATAACACAAAAGGGGTTTGAATACTACAGGGGTAAAAAACCATAGGGTTTAGACATAGGTTAGACAAAACCAAAGTGTGTAGCTATACCTCTAAGGGTTAAGAGATCAAAGGGGTTTGTTTGGTAGCTTAAGACATCATTTTCCTACCTACTGTACAAAAACTACATTATAGTATTTTTCATTACTAAGTACTTATTTATTTCTTTCATCAGCAGTAAAGTTCTTATGTAGAATCTTTTTGCAGTTGATAAAGTGATTTACTGTACAGAAACTTTTTGTGTCCCAGGTACATGTAATTACTGGATCTGACCTACTTCTCTGAGTGTCTGAAACATTTTTTTTGTTTGCAGAACAGACAAAGGCAATGAGATTAACATTCATGTTACTTTAGCTAATTGCTGGAAAATTTGCTTTTTTGTTGAAAGTAAGAAAAGAATATTGAATCTTTATGCTGAAAGATGAGCATCTTTATGGTGAAAGATGAGGAGGTCTTGGGTGATCCTTAAACCAGTGTAGCAGTCAGTGTTGGCATCAGTCTTGTATGAACGATTTCACAGACTGCAAGTTTTCTTATGATTCTCCTTGTTGTTAAATCACCGACACTGCAGCATTGTAATATATATTTTTTGAATGCTTTCTGCAGGCTGGGAAAAATCTTATAAATCATAATTGTGCAGTATAAAAGCTTTATTTCTTATCTTTATGAATTATTTATTGCATGTATTTTGAAATGCAATGGAACTTAACCATGGGAAGTGCTGAAGTTTTCTGTATGTTTTTATTTTCTGTATACTGAGATTGGAAAACATGGTGAAAATATAAAGAAAAGAAAGGCTGTGATAGCTTGGTAAAAATTAAGTTTATTTTATAGTAGGATTGATAAAATGTCACTTTCATCCTTTAAAACAATTATGCAGGCAAAATTTGTTTTCTTTTAGTGTCTCTACACTGATTGATTTCATAATAAATTGACAATAACATGATGTTATCTCAAGAATGACAATGACGGGGATGATGTGACAATTTATCTCAGATATTACATTGACAATGACGGTGATGATGTGACAATTTATCTCAGATATTACATTGACAATGACGGTGATGATGTGACAATTTATCTCAGATATTACATTGACAATGCCGGTGATGATGTGACAATTTATCTCAGATATTACATTGACAATGCCGGTGATGATGTGACAATTTATCTCAGATATTACATTGACAATGCCGGTGATGATGTGACAATGTAATATCTGAGATAAATTGTCTCAGATATTACATTGACAATGCCGGTGATGATGTGACAATTTATCTCAGATATTACATTGACAATGCCGGTGATGATGTGACCATTTATCTCATATATTACATTGACAATGCCAGTGACGATGTGACATTTTCCTAGGCATGGCAATGCAGGTCTCGACATCTTATCTTAGGAAATCCATTGATGATGCTAATAATGAGGTGACATTACCCATGAAATAACATTGGAAATGCCAGTGATGATGTGATATTAACCAAGAAATTTAATTGACGATACCTGTGATAATGTGACATAATGCCAGAAATGACAATGCCAGGAAATAGTGGTTATGGCATTCTGCTTTGTTACAAGTGCTGGTCATGTCAGTTATATGTAAAACTATGAAGCTGGCAATGACAACTTTTGAAGTATTACAAGACAGCTGGCCATGATGCATTAGCTTACTAAATATAGTTATATATAAGCTTGTTAGATTTGCATAGGTCATGAAACAAATCTGACCTTATATTATAGTTATGATTGAAGTCTTTTTTCATAGTGACATTTCACATATAATATAAATATTATTAGGTTTGTTCCTGGACGTATTTATCATTTCTATATGACGGACCCATAATAGGGTAGTTTTCTCCATTCTGTATGCATAAATACAGCCATAAAAGGTTTTATTGCTGGCTGATGTAGCTGTCTTAATTGTGTATATGATTTAGCACAGAAGATATGTAGCAAACCTTTATATTTTTATCATTTGACTCATTTGATTTGTTAATTTGTTCTCTGATCCTGCTAAATTAAGTAAGGAAATGAAAACTTACTATCACAGGCACAGTCAATTACAAGAACCTCTTTAGTCTTAAAATAAACTAAGGTGGCGACATGGCCGAGTGGTTAACGCAACAGACTAGTTTTCTGATGATCACTTTCCACATGGGTACAAACCGCGTCAGGGGCAAGTGGTTGCTTCCTCAAGCAAAAAACTAAGTATTTACACTCATTGCTCATAACTGGTTGGTTCCAAGAACTGATTCAAAAGTTTGTCTATAAACTTATAGCCTTCCTTATACACAATTGAACTTATATAAATTCTGTGTAAACCAGAATAAACTTAAGAAATGAATTTGTATATTGAAAAAGGGACTTAAAAGTAATATTAAAACAAACTGTAGATTATTTGTATACCTCTGCATGTTGAAATACTGTATTCTAACTGTCAAACTTTCTTTGGTATATATAAACATCTAAACTGAATCGGACCATTGAATCAAATTTAATGAAAGTTCTGTTGAAGACATTTTATTTAAAGTAGATTGATATTTTCTGTATATGTAATGCACTTAGATTGTCTATATTTGAATGAGGATGCATGTTTAATACATATAATAACATAATATTGATTATAGATTAAGCTGGTAGATTGGATGGTGGACAGGGAAATCAGATTATAATGTGCATGTCTTTTCTATAGTCTAGGTGGATCAAGAGATCTCACTGATATCCATACTATAACTGAATTATTGACCTCACTGGTAGGGTCATATGCTGATTTATACCGCTATAGAGGTTCAGCCAGTGCAAATCAGTTTAGTGTGTTGATCAGGCAGTGTTGAAGTATGGACATGGCATTAATGGTCTGAATTACAAAGTCTGGTATTGACAAGAATGTTTGATATTTGTTTCATGTTTCTGAGAAAGATATTGCATCCTACAGGTTGTTGTATAAGATGATTTTGTAATACATGTTTAATCACTTAAAAAAGTTGTGAGTGGCTGAAAATTGGTAAGGAGCATAATTGAGCTGTGTCACGACAAAACCAACATAATGCGTTTGCGACCAGCATCAGCACAGTCTGATCAGGATCCATGCTGTTCGCTCTCAAACCCTATTACAAGTCAAGAGACTCAGGTAGCGAACAGCATGGATCCTGATCAGACTTGCGCGGATGCGCAGGCTGGTCTGGATCCATGCTGGTTGCAAACGCATTATGTTGGTTTTGTTGTGACGCGGCTCATATGCTTTCATCTTTGTTGGCAGTTCAAATCTATCACTGGTCTAATGTCTGCTTCCATATCTGAAAACCACAGAAATTTGGAAAAATCAAAAGGATAACTGATATATCTAGATACATGCATATACCTAAAATAATGAATCAAATTTATTTAGGGTAACTCTTCTGCCTCGAGTAGTAGTACATTGACCATGCACATGTGCGTGCCAATGTGACTTAATCAGAAATCCATGAAATATATGTTATAGTAAAATGTTTCAGTGAATTTATATGTTATATTATAATATTGCAAATAAATTTCTGGAATTTTGATTGGTTAACACCTCACGCTATATTTATCTCAATGCCGTAACTTGTATAACTAATAACATAAAGGAGTGAGTTGTCCTTTACACTTTATAGCTGGACGATATAAGGAAAAAAGTGCAGGTCTTTGCCGACACTCCTATCCTGTTGTAATACATCATTTCTAGGTAACATTTCTACATAACTTGACATTCAGGATGTTTATTTTCAATATTTCTCCTCATAATATACACACATCAATCATTATTATGCATTTAGCCGATTATTTGTCACAAAGTTGGCAGTTTCCTGTTGAGGTACTAAATTCAGTGCCTGAAATATCATTAAGACTGATTGAAGTCTTATCTGTTATGGAATTGAGTATTTTTTTTGGAGGACGGAGTCTGTCAGCTGTGCTGCATTTCATTGGTTGTTTTGGAGCATGATATTCAAATTTGACCAATGAGGCGAACACATTATTTTACCCCACTCAGACAGAACGCATTAGTGACAATTTGTTTATATTAAAGACCAGTTGTCAACATAGTAATTGTTTAAAAGTTGTCCTAATCAACTGTTTCAGCTGCATCATTTAGTGTGCTTTCAGGGCATTTGACAAAAGAAAGTAAAATTGCTCACCTATGATGAAAACATCTATAGATGATTTATTGCTATTTGTAATCTTAAGATCCATCAATTTTGCCACAAACTGAGTAGGTACGTACCTTATTATAAATGATAAACAATATATGATATTTTTTTTTTGAAAAGCTATGTAAAAACTATATACTTAACTACTAGTATGCCATATTAAAGATGTCTAATGTTTAAACCAGATGTGATTGCACGTGCCTTCTCTTGGTTAAAGTCAGTGTGCTCTGAAAGAAAAACAAAATTACAAAAACATGAAAAGCGAGCAACGAAAGCAGGTCCGAAAAAGAAAGGAGGGTTACCTATGCAGGTCCAGAAATGAAGGAGGTAAGTCCTTAGCAGGTCCAGAAATGAAGGAGGTAACCTTTTCATGTCCAGAAATGAAGGAGGTAACCTTTTCATGTCCAGAAATTAAGGAGGTAACCTTAGCAGGTCCAGAAATGAAGGAGGTAACCTTGGCAGGTCAAGATATGAAGGAGGTAACCTTAGCAGGTCCAAAAATGAAGGGAGTAGACATAGCTGGTCCAGAAATGAAAAAGAGAGTAACCTAAGCAGGTTCCCAGGACCCCAGTAGCCAAACTTATTCTACATGCGTTTCTAAGCTAAAGCATGAGACCAATTGTCAATTTGAAGGGTTTATAACTTACAAGTTGTGTCTGTCTCATTATTATGCCCAGTGTGACCATTTTGATATTGTATTTAGGACACATGAAGCAAGACAGTTTGACAATAGATGTTGACATTTTGTGTCTAGTTATACCTGTAATCCGATACTGACATACATATAGATCTATTTGATAACAAAATAAACAGAAGCTTACATGATTTAAACCTTTACCATGCTAAATATATATAATGGACTTGACTGTCTATGATTTTGGAATGGTTTATTGGTAGTTAAGGATTTTCTTTGGTCAGTTCTTGAATCAAAAAACCAACAGCTTCATAGAGAGGCACGTTAGTCATTTTCATTGCTTGTGAAAGAAATATCTGGCAGACTGTCCTAGATGGTCATTTTCATTGCTTGTTTCTTCTTAGTGCGTGCACCACATGACAAAGTTGTTCACAGTGCAGTCTGCAAGATTTATTATACGGTATATATGTAGTACGTATATATATCATATGACTACTTATGTTATATATATACCATTGAACAAGTACTTGAGAAAAAAAAATCAGATCAAAGCATGCAAAGTTTTAAGAATGCCCTACTTCACATGCAGTATCTGCATGAGAAGTAAATGAGGGGGAAAATATTGTAGGAATTGATTATTATGATCCTCAGATAAGTGAGAAAAGAAATTTCTTAATGTAGTTTTCAGGATTCAAGTAGCATTCCCACATACCCCTGTATTGTGATACTTTATCACCAAATTTGCCTTCATTCAGGATTAAAGTTATAATATAATTCATTATTTGACCAAGATGGTGAAAAATTTTAAGAAAAACTACCCCCTAGTTAAAATTTTTTATTTGGACCCTTTTCAGTTCTCCCAGATTTGAAGTCATAATCTATTGTCTGGGACTGTTAAAAATTCAAGTAAAAATGTTTCTTTACTGCCTGGGTTGTATAATTATACTAGTGGTCTCATTGGCGGGAAGCTAAGTGCGGCAGCTCTCAGAAAACAGAAACATTTTAGGTCACTGTTACTTTATTTAACCTAACACATGATCATGGGCTGCATTTTCCTCTAACATGAAAATCCACTTGAATCAAGTACACCAGGGGGAACTTATACATGAACTGTAAAGAATGTGTAATTATTCTACTAATTTTCACAAAAGGTCATACAGTGAGAATCAAATCAAATTACATAATTATTTTCATGTTCAATATATATATATATATATACACTATAGTAATTGCAAAATGATTTCCTTTTTAGCTCGACTTTTCTATGAAAAGGGGAGCTATCCTACTCGCCCCGGCGTCGGCGTCGGCGTTGGCGTCACACCTTGGTTAAGTTTTTCGTACCACCCCACTTTATTTCAGAAGTATTACAAGTATGGCTTTGAAACTTACCATACTTGTTCACCATCATAACCTCCATCTACAGACAAGAGTACATAACTCTGTCAAGGTTTTTGACAGAATTATGGCCCTTTTTTGACTTAGAAAGTGTATTGAGCTTGGTTAAGTTTTTTGTACCACCTCACTTTATTTCAAAACCATTGGAGGTATTGCTTTGAAACTGACCATACTTGTTTACCATCACGACCTTCATCAACAGACAAGAGGACATAACTCTGTCAAGGTTTTTGACAGAATTATGCCCCTTTTTGACTTAGAAAATACATTGAATATGGGTAAAATCCACTTATTGCCTTAACCCTTTGAGATATTGCTTTGAAACTTTTAATGCTATTTCACATCATTACCCCCATCTGTACGCAAGAGAAGGTAACTCTGTCAAGGATTTGTTTTAAAAATTAAGGCCTTTTATCGACTTAGAATCTTGGTTAAGTTTTTAGTACCAGTCCACTTTTTGACTGAACTGTTTGAGATATTAATTTGAAAGTTGGAATACTTGTTTACAATCATGATTCCCAAACATGTCCAGGAGAAGGTAATTCTGTCAAAGATTTTATTTGAATTATGGCCCTTAACTGTCAATGTTTTGTATTATAGGCAAGCACTAAAAAACTTAAAAAATCTAAAAAAATTCATTCCTATCCACTTGTTCACTTTACCATAAATTATGTCATATAAACATTGCTGTAATATTCAAGGGTATCAAACAACTAGTTCACTTTAAAAATACAGAGATTCTTGTATTGCCTTTTACTGCAAAAACTTTTTTTATTGGCAAGCAATAAAAAAGTCGAGCGCGCTGTCTTACGGACAGCTCTTGTTTTATCTGATGTAGGTATACATTGTATATCAATTTTGTAGTAATTATTTCTTGTACAAAACTTTTTACAATTATTTTGTCAATTTTAAGTGCCACGAACTTAATGAAGGCCACTGGAATACATTGAACTGTATGCTTGTTTCGAACAGAGATCAAAATCTTACATTGATCTCATGAAAAAAAGTATTATCTTGAAGATTTTATCAATGAAATAGGGTGGTTTATTTTGGGTTTAAATGTCTGTACTTAAGACTTTGTTCTTGGTATGTTAAGTTTATAATACAATATGTTAAAGACCAATCTCGATGTACTTTATTGTGTGAATTTTCAATGGAAATTGTTAAAAGTAAAACAGACCACAAGTTAATTTTACCCCCTCCCCCAGTAAAGGAAGAGTTTGTTAATCTAAGTCCTCAGGTTGCTTTGATACAGTTTCTTGTTTCTACAAGACAGTTTGGCTGAAGATAATTGATAAATTTTCTCATAATTTACTGATTTGAATGATTCATTAAACATGTATATGGAGAAGTTTGAAGGTAGTCTTGAAAGTTAGTAGCACTGTCTTAGTCATGATTTAACCATTAAAACTGAAGGAACTGAAAGTGATTAGTTTTTGCCATAAGTATAGAGCCACACCAGCCTGCACATCCATGCAGTCTCAGAGCAGCCTATATATTGATGGTTGCTCAATTGTTTTGCAAAATTCATATTGAAATTCCTTAGACTTTGAACTGCATGACTTCAGGGCAAGTCTAGTATATAAATTAAGGGTCATTAGGAGTCTGCCATTCAATTTACTGGTTGCAAGTTCAAGCCCTATACTAGGAGTGCATGCTTATTGAGTCTAATTAAAATATGTATGATAATTTTAATAAGTATGATCAGTCGAAACCTGCAAAAAATCAGTAAAAGCTGTACACTTGTTTTAGTATATGTGTCTTACACTTGTTTTAGTACATGTTTTTATCTTACACTTGTTTAAGTACATGTATCTTAAACTTGTTTTAGTACATGTATCTGGTATATTTCATACAACTGAAATACTAAAGCCCACACTGAAGAAGATATGTTTTATAGACAGTTGTAGGTCTTTAAACGTTGACATGTTTGTGAATTGTTATCAGTAGAAGTGCAAGGGTGTTTGGCACCTTGTCTGTGTATTTTTATATCAATTTATCATATATTTTAAGGCTATTAAAAGATTGTATTTGAATTTGTCACTGTATGTTTAACAGCCTAAGGAAATCAAGTAGACATTGTGAAAATAGGATTTAGATTTATCTTGGCACCTTTTACCCAATATTTCACATTTCAGTTGATATAAGTTAAAAATTCCTTCTCTAATATGTTTATGGGTATTGCTGATTATGATTTAATCAATGTTAATAGTTTTACTGTAAAGGCTTAGAACGAGTCTTGTATCTATATATAGTAGCTTGCAAAACCCTTAATCATTTAGCTAAAACCCATAACTATTAACATTCAAAGAGTGATTTGAGTCAACATGTACTTCATCATTGTATATTGTTAATGAATACTTCATTCACAGCACATTCATGCACATTAACCTGACTTCCAGTCCTTACTTAATAAAGACTACAATACTATATATTTGTACATGAAATGTTCCTATTTTATAATAATCATTAATGTTACTTTCATCGAACTGACAAACTTCAGTTATATAACATTATACTTTGAGTCTATATTTTGTTATCCTATATATTTTCAGGGGCAACAAAAGAACTGGGAACCGCCCTGACCAGACTCTGTATGAGACACAAATCTATTGAATCCAAGCTGAAAAAATTCACAGGGTAAGTGATTTACAAGGAAACTGTTGCTGTAACTGTGATGTCTGTTTTGCAGGACTTTGCATTATGACTGGTCAAGTTGAACTGAAGTTTTACTGATGGAAAAACCCTTAAAAAATTCTCCAATCTATGTTCAGCATACAGGGAGTAGATCGTTACCCACCCTTCATGATAGTAAATCAACCATTTGTTCACATTGGGTCACTATATAAAGGTCAAGGTCACATGGGCCTTAAATGTCTCATTATCTTGAAATCTGTTTATCACATAGTCTTCATTATTTTTTATTTTTTTCCATAATTGAACACTTCCATTTACCCATTTATGGCAAGTTTCTATTAATGTGAGTCAAGGGCATATGTGTTGTTCGACATTTCTTGTTCTAAAGGTGTTTAGTTCGTGAAGTGACAACAAGAAGCTCCTCATTGGTGCTCAATCACAATATTATAATTTCCGACAAAATTTATTTGCCGATTTTCTATATGAACATGTTCATGACTTGAATTGTTTATGTTTGTGAAGTTCTACAGTGTTTCCTTCTTAAATATAAGGTCATTTTCAATTCCCCTATGCAAAAAGGAATGATTTTTCACAATTAAATAACTTTAAAATATAATGCTTACATAAGCTTTTTTTCTCCCTATCGGTGACATTTTGTGGCTAATTAGCATTTAATGAAATTGAGCTCCATGTAAGAAGATGCTGAATGGTTATATTTGAATAAAGTCAGAAATTTAATGATTGTTAAACTTACATATTAACTTCTCATTACGAACTTTAATGCATTAATTTCTTGTATGAAACGGGCAGGTATTGGGCAGGTATTGGCTTAAGTTACATGATTAGTAAGTTTAAATGGTATAATGAATGTTGAAGGGGATTTAGATTAAAGATGTATAACAAAGAAATAGGTCATTTTTGAAAAAGAATAGGCCATTTTAACATGGTTTGAGGACATTATTTTTTTGTAATTTTTAGCATATAGTAATGAGCATTATGATTATTTCATAGATGTATAATTATTAGAAAGCAATATATGCCGTAATGCCTACGATACATTTTCTCTAAACCTGCTAAATTTGTGTAATGGATTGTCCTCCTTTGAATTGGGAACAGTCCATTACAAGTGAAAGGGATTTCAAAATCTTAATAAAAAACTTGAGCTTAATACAAAACTTGAGCTACCAACTGTATAGAGCCTGGAAAAGTATAGGAAAAGCATTACAAGGACAGGGTAAAATCAAGAAGTAAATGACTCCCAAACTTTCAATAATGGAAGCCCTGGTGATCCCAGATGCAGACATAATTTAAATTAAGCTGTTCACTCAGTACCTATGAACATACAGGAGTTGACATGATACATGTTTTATTATGTCTCACTACTAAAGGCGTTGATAGGTGCATATTATAGATTTGCCTTTGTCTGTCGTGCTGTCCGTCCACACAACCGAATAGTGATAGGGGGCCAGCTTGCTGTAAACAGAATAACAGAGTTCATTCTGTTACAATTGAGGAATTAGCCAATGGCCCTCTATTAAACAAAACTGCTGATTCAGTTGATTTCTGAATGAGCAAATGTCAAAGAAAAAGGTGCAGGAAACAGGTCTGTGCACATTAAGGATTATTTTTAACGTTACTGCCGGTACATGACTGAAATACTGTTGAAAAAAAATCCAAATAAAGTTTACTTATTCTTGATATGAAATCTTGATTATTATTATTAGATTATTATAATAGAACATCATTTATATGTTTATTATGTATCATCATTTGCTAGTTAACGTTCAAACACCAGTTAGCATATTGACCTCGGTTATTATATAAACTTTTCTATGTAACAACACACCTGGAATTATCACAATCATGTTCCGAATTATAATGTAACACACATGTACTAATGTAACACACATGTACAACAGCAGCTGGAATTTGAATGAAGCGAAATTTTAATTTTAAAAAAATTGATCGCAAAAGTGAAGAGGAAAGAATGACTCGTCACTTTTGATTGCAGCACAAAAAGGGTCAAGACAAACAAAAATATTAAATATATCTTTTGAATTGTGATATTCTATGAGAAATGGTTAAATGGTTACACTTTTGTCTTGTTTTTATTTCAGATCAATTTTAGATAATCTAGTCAACCCATTACAAGAATGTATGGAAGATTGGAAGAAAACCGTGGTACAGTTAGACAAGGAACATGCAAAAGGTATATCACATTAGCCTCATGATGGCAAAATTTTTACCCTCGCGACAAGTACAAACCATGATGGTCACTGCACTGTTTGCTATTCAGTCAGTACTGACTATTAAATTTCCCCCCAAAAAATAATGTGTGTTTTGTTCAGGTTGAAAAATGGACTTCACAAGTTCATTTAAGATATTTAGTTAGGTTAGGGTTAATATAAATAATATAAATATGTGACACACATTTTGTATATTTAATTTGTTGGTAAAATTATGTTTTAATTTACACCAACCATTATAATTTTTACAAGAATCACTTGTTTTTGGGTTTTTTTACAATGTTTGGCTATACATTGCATGTTAAATAGATGACAATATCCATTTCAACCACCCCCTATCTGTCTTGTAACTTTTCACATGTCTATATTTGGAAACTGTATTCTGTACGAAGTTGAATTATTTGGAAATCTCAAGCGAATGAATGATTTGATGTGCGGTAGACTGGTTTCAATTGCCAATTTCCACGCGTTCACATTGCCTGGCTGACTACATTCAGTCATTAATTGATATCCCATGTTCAAAAGAGTAATCCTGTTTATTTCCTATATATCCCATGTGTAAACAATTGATGGAAAACCTGCTATTTTCAACATACCAACAAAACCAGTGTGTTTTGCATTTTCTCTTTGTGGTAGATCTGTTTAATTACCTCTTGTTATTTACAATCTCTTTTTTTTTTCTGAACTGCCTGACCTACAAATACACTGCTATAGTTAGTTTTTAAGAAATTTTACATGTAATTTTACAATAAATCTATTGAAAAAACAAATTAAATGATTATTAATTATAATGATGATAATATTGATGATGGTGATGATGACAACAATGTTAGTGTTGGTATAGATGCTGATTTTGCTGCTGCTGATGATGATGATGATGATGATGTTGATTATTATGATGATGATGTTGATAATGATGATGATGATGATAGATGATCAGTGATTTTCCCCCTATTAAAAGCCTCATTCCAATTGAAATTTTCTTTAAAATCCCAAAAATTTGAAATTTCTCTAGCTTTTTTACTTCCCAAATTAGCAATTGTAGCGATAATTTTCCCCAAAACCAAGATGCTAAGGCCTTTTCCCAATTTAGTGAGTAAAAAAAATCACCGGATGATGATGATGGTGATGATGATGATGATGATGATGATTTCTTCTTTTAACTCAGAATATTCATATTGAAGGCTAATAAAATACTGTATTACTATAAAGGCAATATTCTTGACCATGTTAATTGTTTTTAGATTACAAACGAGCCAAACAGGATATCAAGAAGTGTGCTGCAGATACTGTCCGTCTTCAAAAGAAGGTCAAGAAAGGTAAGCATTGTCCATAAAATATATTACATTTATTTTATGGTTTATAATACCCAGACTAGGAGTTTATGAATCATCCACTCCAGGAAAAGATGCAATTTAGTGCTTTAAAAATGAAAGATGCTTTAACCTAGAAAAAAAGAATGTTTTTCCCATGTTGGCAACCTGTTAGATATTATAGAATTTAGAATATTTGATTAGAATATAGAAAAGTTAGACCCTTTTATGTATTTAGTCAGTGAGAAGCTATTCTTTAAGTTGATTAAATTTGATTTCAAAGATAAACTCTGTTTTATTCAGTTGTATCTTTAGTACAATTCATTGAGATTTATTTTGCCATTTGATTTGATTTATTATTATATTAGTTTTAAAATGATAGAAAAATGGCCAGAAATAATGTTACATTAGAATTTGAGTTTTTATTTGCTGCTATCATTTTGATAAGTTTGCTTTATATGTTTTTCAATGTGGAAGCTTTTTTGTTATCAGTGAAAGGCTCAGAGGCATCCTTCCAGATATTGTCTGATTTTTCCCCTATCATGTATATTATGTTTTCATGTCATTGTATTTTATCTTTTGTTTTCTTTCAGTCTTTCAATTTAAGCCCATTTTTATCTCTTTTCTGTCAGTTTGGGTCCATCTTTTAACTTAACTATTCACAATAAAAGGAGTGCTGTTATAGTTATACTCGCCAAGGGGTCAGCATTACTGTCACACTTTTGTTAAGTTTTTGCTTACAATTTTGGGATCTACAATGGGAAAACTTTAGCACCTTAATTTCCCTGATTTTAAACAAGGGCAAGGGACCTAACTCTAAAATTATTTTTTAAGGGGGTTAGCCCCTTTCTTACTGCAAACCCCGAGAATAGTTTATGCATTGCCTATTGAACAGCTCTTGTAATTTTTCCAAACCAGCCACTTAGATAATTTTTGTTTGAAGTTAAATTGAAAATCCTTCTTCTTTTCAGTTTCTACCTTAATGATATAAATGGTACAAAAATGTGTAAATTTAACACAACATTGAAGTAATATTTTCTATGTACATTGAATGTTAAATTATTAACTATTTAGAAAAATGTTAACCAGTCAAGTATTACGTAGTAATTTAATGTCTGGCTAAACATGAGAAATGAATTTTACGAAATAACACATCATTATGAGACTATGTATGTATGAACTAATATTATGTGGTGAAATCAATAAATAAAATCAGTTCATGATGAGCCCACACGATTTTGACACAAAGTACATTTTGGAGTGTTCAGTATTAATATACATAATCATTATTTACTTTATAAGTTTAGAATGTTGGGTGGGAAGTACTTTCACCGCAAAATATCTTCAGCAATTTTTTTCTTAACAAGAAAAAGGAAGAAAGAAAACAAACAAACAGGCAAACAAAAAACACTTTTATACCAACAAGTATTTGATACTGGGGTTAAAAAATAAATCTTTTGCTTTAACTACTTTACTTCTCTGTAACAAAATTTAAATCTAAGTGGTATTAAAGACATGTTTATGGCTGGAAATGGAGGGATACTTAAGATTTTCATGGTTGTGGATGGCGGCAATATACTGTAGAAGAATACATTTTAAAAAGTTTCTAAAGGAAACCCATGTTATTTTAGATCCTTGGATTTTCAGTCATACCATCACTTGAATATCTCCATCGTAACTTTTTTGAGGAAGAATGCAGTTGCCCCTCTGTATTTCAGACATGTCTAAGCACCAAAATATACCACCTTTCTGTTAGTTGCAAGAGAATAGAAAATATATCAATGAATTATAGACGCGAGTAAGGCAGTTAGGAATCATATTCCTCCATTATTTTAAGAAACTGAGAAGAAACATTGTACAGGTGTTTATATTGTAAATATTATGTAACCAGCTCAATATTTTCAATTTTTAATACCCCAGCTTTCTCTGTGCATTAAAAACCTTTCATCACATGTGAAAAGAATCAGTTTTTGTTGGTATGGTATTTAGTTGGGGGTATTTATTGAATGTTACACAACATAAAGTATAAATATTGATGTAATACAGGAGATAGAAATTACCAGTGAGACACGATTACTGGGCATGTTCTCATATCTTGTATTCTTGTGGGGAAAATGAATATTAAATTGAATATCATTAATTTCTTGAAATGAAGTGGGTTTGAGTAGTTCATGTTACAGATACATTGCATGAAAAAAAATGTGCATTTTTAGCACTGACTGAACCCCATGAAGATTGTTTTTCATCCACAGTTTTTTTTCTTTTTTAGAAATAAGTGATGTAGAAATTATTTCTGACTTTATGGGATGCCTGTGTGCATAAAATGATACACGCAAGGACGTCTTTTAGTCTTAAGTGAGACGGTTGAGGGGTTGCCTTTAAGGGTTACGGCATCAAAATTGCCACCCCTATTTATCCCTGCGTGATCATAAGAGTTGTAGGAGGCAACTAAATAGGTTTGAATTACAGGAGTCTATCCAGCAGGTGAGGTGGTTTTGACCCCTGGTGTTGCTTTGAAGTTAGTAACACCGGAGGTTAAGCAAAGTCATCTTTCCTGTTTTGGTGCACACAACCTATATTGTGTTGGTAAAATCAAACGAATGACCTTTTTATAAATAGTGTGGACTGGATATGACAATAAATAAGAAATTGAAATGCACACTCATGATTAGGTTAATACTAGGAAATAATATCAGAATTTTTTTTTTAACAAGGCTGTCCTGGATTATGAAGTTGAAACAAGATTGATGAACACACTATCTGATATACTGGAATATTAAATGATAGACTGTATCTATGTAGGTCATTATATTCTGGCAAATTGTGGGCTAGTTATGTACTCTGAAGTGTAACATAACAGATCAAAACATGTTACATTAAAAAAATGAAATTTGTTATCCTTAAAAAAGTGCCGATGCTAGGCAATA
Organism: Ruditapes philippinarum; assembly: GCF_026571515.1. Taxonomy (NCBI): domain Eukaryota; kingdom Metazoa; phylum Mollusca; class Bivalvia; order Venerida; family Veneridae; genus Ruditapes; species Ruditapes philippinarum. The sequence continues at coordinate 24,505 of NW_026864289.1, forward strand.
AAATGTTGATTAATAACATTCCTGTCTGCAATAACGTCATGAACGCACTTTGTTTTTTATTTAATTACTTAATTTAAGTAGTAATATAGTCTAGAAAATGCCTGGATGCAGTATGTTTATATGTACCAGAAGCTCATTTAACTGCAGTAAACTGTACCTTGACACAAAACCTTGCTCCTGTTAAAATATAAACAAGACAGACAATATGTAACTGTAAGCAGAACATTCTATTCTAGTTACCATAACCACCATAGGGATGTCTGTTCTGGAATGTATGTAAATTAATTTTACGATGCTACCCCATAGGTCCGGTCCCGTTCTTGATCTCCAGAAAAGTGATTTTTCTGGTTCCTTTAATGTTTGTCTATACTGGGAGATAGATGGTCTGTCAAACAAGAATTCTGAACTCCTGCCAGGAATCAATCTTACAGCTTATAGGTGGAATAAATCAGCTTTTTATGGATGGAAATGATGAGATATTACAGAATATTGATGATCGTTGAAAAAAAAAAAAGAAAATCAGAAAACATCTGCTTAAAAATGTTTTACCCATCTTATAATTATGAGGTTTGTCCGGTTGTAGGTTTTATAGATTCTTTTGAATCAACACAATTCCAATGTAATGTGGGGAAAAAAAAGAAGGAAAATCAGTTTCATTAGTTCTGTATCCAAGTGATTTCACTTTTCCAGAATGTATTCATTGCAATATTATGATTTATTCAAAATTCAACTTTTTTTTAATCTATGGTATTAACTTGTACAGACAGTCATCTTCAGCTGAGGGGAAGATTTATAATTCTAATAGTTGCACAGAATATTGCCTTACATTTTTCTCTTGCCCTGTCTGTCCTTTTAATATTTTAGGTGGGAAAATCATATTTAAGAAAGTTTGTTTAGCTTTTATTTACAAACCTTTTAGTGCAAAAAAAAACCAACAATACAAAACAGCACAACATAGTTTATCTTTGATAAATTTTTTCACGAAGAATCAATCATATGATATTGATTGGTAATTCCTAACATGGTCTGTAATGAAATCAGGTCTTGGAGCAAATAAATTGCTGATGATAAGTGGAACATTAATGATAGCCGGCTGAAGTTGTATATTACTTCCTGAGAAAATTTATATCCTTTTAAACATGGTGTTTAACACATCCAGACTTCTTGCTGAATTCTGCTGATACTTCCTCCTAAAACATTGATGATTCTGGGAGAAGTTAAAGTGATAATTCCTCATACTTGATAGTACACAAATGATGCTTCATAAAATGTGAGAGGAACTTCTTGATTTACGAATGATATTTATTGATCCACAAATGATACTTATTAATATACAAATGATACTTATTGATCCACAAATGATACTTCTTGGTCCGCAAATGATACTTATTAATATACAAATGATACTTATTAATATACAAATGATACTTCTTGGTCTGCAAATGATACTTATTGATACACAAAAACTTATTAATATACAAATGATACTTCTTGGTCCACAAATGATACTTATTGATACACAAAGACTTATTAATATACAAATGATACTTCTTGGTCCGCAAATGATACTTATTGATACACAAAAACTTATTAATATACAAATGATACTTCTTGGTACGCAAATGATACTTATTGATACACAAAATGATACTTCTTGATAAACAAATAATATTGATGATACTTTTTGATAAACAAATGATACTTCTTTAAGTACGGGATAAATTTTTGATTTTTAAACAACACATTTTGCTTTATCAATGATTCTTGCAATTATTGATTAACAAACTAATGTAATTCTTTATCTATAAACACAAATGATACATGTTCAAGCAATGTTTTAACTTGACGATAAACAAATGATACATCTTTGAATTAATGTATGATTTATATGCTGTGTCGATGCACAAATGATACTCTTTCAACACAAATGATATGTCTTTGAATAAATGTATGATTAATATTCTGTGATGCAGAAATTTCAACACATATGATAACATCTTTGAATAATGTACTATTTAAATGCTGCGATGCTCAAATGATACTTAAATGTAAATCACAAATGGTGCATCTTCAATTTAAGATTAAAATTTCATGATTAAAATTTCATGATACACATGGGATCATTCTCTGTTTCTTAAGTGCATGAAAGTTTTTCTTTTAACTGCTTATACAAGTACCAGCAATACTTACTAGAAGAATATTGATGCTACATAAACAAGAATCGCATTTCATGAAATAAAAATGTTAATTCTCTATGGAAACGAAAATTCTGTGTACACAAATGATATTTCTTGGAAGGAAAAAATGTCTCGAGATTACAGGGAGTGGGTGTAATTATATGATGCTGGCCGTCACATTTCAGGCTTCATTAGTCTTATCAATAAATAGTCTATGTTTTATAGATAATTAACAGTTGTAAAAGCTCATTTGCCTGCAAATGAAATACGTGCAGTCTAATAAAACTTGATAAAGCTTGTTAGTGAAACTGCAACTTATTTTTAACATTAACTTAGATTGATGCTTACCAGATCATGAAAGTACTAATCATTTTCTACTGGTTGACATTTAAATACCTAGTGAAGTATATTCTCAGATTAGGCAAGGGAAAGAGGCCTTGATCAATTTCACTGATGTTGTTCCCCCTTAATTTCCTGTCACTTTTGCCATTTCAGTCTAATTTTATAGGAATTATCATTTTAGCTTAAATAATAATTCTAAGAATAGGGACAGCTTTTTTACTCACCCCAGTTTTGGAATCTGCATCACATTTTGGTTAAGTTTATTTGTGCAAGTTGGTATCTCCAAAATTACTGAAGAGTTCACACACTAATAGTCACTTGTTCTCTGTGATTATCTAACATGATGGGCACAGGTCACATAACTCTGAGTAACATTTTTACAGAGTTATGCTTTTCTTACTATCAAGCACTGATTAAAGTCTTTTTAATGACAGCATTAAAAAAAATAAATATGTATAGATCAGAGTACAGCCCGAAATATAATGTACTTTTGCAGAGTGATGGCCCTTGTACTTGAAACATATACAATCAATCAACATCTGTTCAAATAGTGTAAAGTGTATAGAAATACATCTTTTCATTATGTTTCAATGTGTTAAACCTTTAAAATTGATATAGTTAACTCTTTCTTTATTACAGATTTTTGATTTAGCAACACCATTCTTATAGATAGATAATGTTTTTATTTTGTTGTCATGTTTTCCAGCACTCCTGACACTGGCACTGTCGCAGCTTATCAATATTCTATTCCCGTCTTTTTCTGATCATCAGGTTTATTGTCTGCAGTACTGGCAGAATCTTGCAAAAACTGCAAAATGAAATGATAGAAATTTCCTTTCTTTATTTTAAAACACTTTGAGTACGAATAATTTTGAGTATGAACTGTATTTTTTTCTACAGCTGCAGCGAATGGATCAGTTCCCACTTCACCACTCTGGTTTGACGAAGGCATGTTGTTACTTTGTACAATGTTTCAACATTAATATGATTAAATTGTACACCAGTTTTCTTGTAATGTTGTTTAATGTCCACTGCTTGAAGGCAACAATGAAAATGTTACTTGAGGGGATAATCGATACATTTAGATATTTTAAAGTATAGGCCGGGACAGTTTATGAATGTTTGATATAGGATATTCAGATTTATACATGTATATGCCAAGATACATCAAACGGGTCATTTTAATATGGCGCAAAATTTGCTAGACTTGAAATAAAACAAGTGTTTTAGGTCAAAACAACAAAAGCCAAAAAGGATTCTTACAGAATGGAGATAAACAGACCTATAATGGGTTAGTTAAGATATATGGGCTGTTAATTTTTTCTGAAGATTTGGACAAAGTTCTTTACTAATCATCTGATTAAAAGTGATCAAAAGATCAAAACAAATCCAAATTTGTTATCAAAGTGGTAACATTATTATTTAACGGTGAATTACATGCGTATTATTGTTAAAATAGAGATTAAGAAATGACCTTAAATAAGGACATATATCTTTGCCTTCAAGTGTGGACAAAACGTTGGTTTTTTTATTTGAAACAAGAAAAAAGACAAATAAATTTCTTCATGCTAACCAAGAGAAAACACTGCATGATTTTAACAAAGACTGCACCTTTATTTTAATATGTGTTGAAAGAGAAATTTGAGGTCAATAAAATAATGGTGAGACAAAGTAGATACTAAATCATTTAAGCAAGGAACATTTATTTGCGGGACAAATAGTATAACGTTTGTTTTATATATAAGTTATAGGTAAATTATTTAATTATTAGATAGAGCGTTTATTTTGGAGATGGGCAGTTTTAGGGAAGGGTTTACTGGTTTTTTTTATAGAAAATGTTTTCCTCATTGTTTTGCATGATGGAAAGTGTTGTATCGTTGACCTTGTATATATTCCACTCTTGCTCTTTCTGTGGTATGCCTATCTGTCTCTTGCTTACAGTTTAAATGGCTGTTTATCCCTATACCTGCTGTATTTATTTAATGGATTTGCCCAACTTTATGAAGTTGAAACAGTCCATTCAAAGTTGGAGGGGTTTCAATATCATAGTACAAAGAATGTGCTACCAACAGTATAGAGCCTGGCCAGACTGACTGAATGGATGTGCAGGCTGGCCTGGCTCTATACTGGTGGCAAAGGCTTATCACTTTTGGTTCCAGCAGAATAAAGGGTCAAGAATTGTATTATATTGTGAAAGGCTGGTCAGCATATTGCTTTTTTTTTGTTCCCTGCATTACAAACCCAGGGGTTTTATCATAACACTGAAAAATAACAGTGATGTGGAAAAAACCGGTGATCAATATTTGCTTAGTTTATTTTTTATGTTTGAAATAGATGTTTGCTTCATATCTGTTTTTGCAAATCATATTTCTCATGTATTTTATTATAATACAAAAATAACTTTATGAGCAGAGACAATTTTAATTTATTTAATCTTCTTTCTGTGTAAAGTCCGGCAATATTGCCTTCAATATGGCCAAGGGGATGAAACACCTTAGAATGAGGGTGTATTGTTACGCCCTTTTCTTTTTTTGTCCAGCTACAACCCCCACCTCACCCTCCTGCCGCCAGCCCACCCAGTTGATTTTTTAGCCAAATTTCTATTTTAGTCTTGTTGTAATGTTTAAAAAAAAAATTTCTGTGTGTATTTAGGTTTTTTTTAGGATTCTTTTTTAAAGAAATTGAAATCTTGGTATTAGGTTGGTGACGGACAGTTTGGAATTAACAATCTCTTCAGAACGCAACTCATTCTACAGGGTTTTCAACCACGCCCATGGAATGATTGTCATCTAGTGTCCTGGTGCATATTGTTTGAATTTTATGATTTGTCAATTTTTGGCAGAGTTATTGCCCTTTGTATTTTTTTCATGCGTTAATGTCCGCAGAAAATCTGGATTTGGGACACTTTCCTTTGACTTGATAAATAAATAAATAAACAAACAGGGAATGCTGTTATTTAAAATGACTTGCCCATGTCACATTGATATGATAACCTTGGGGTTTTTGTTTATTTTGAATGGGGGGAATGAGTTGTAACAATTTTCCTCCCAAGTTATTCATGTATGAAAGTTGTCATCATTGAGCTGTTACATTTAAAAATATTACTTTGCATGGCAAGTTATTGTGATATTTGTAATGGAAAATGTAACCAGGAAAATATGAATGTTGAATTTAATATCACATATTCATATATATTCTTACATAAGCACCATTTAATGAATGATTTTAATATGTTTCTATATTAAATTTTCACCATGTTTGTGCATAACCCATAATGTACAATTCCGATATTTTGTTATTGCTATGCTTTGTTGTAGTTGAGAAATTGCAAAAATAGTTCAAATTCAGTTTTGTTCATTTTAGTTGAGTTTTGTAGAACTTTCTTTTATAGTTTGTTCTTTTATGTTTACTTAATATAATGTATATATTTATGTTGTAGATAATTTATACTTTCCTGTATTTAATTTTCTCTTCCTTACATATTGAAAGAACCTTTTAATAACTGTTATTGGCAGATAATTTACATTGGCAAAGTGCTTGTAATGCTTATGCATCACATATAAAGTTACACATTCTCTAGCACATGTTAAATACATCACTAATTAGTTTATTAATTAAAAAGCAAAAATGGCTGACAAATTCCCCGACATCTGGAATAATGCAAGTCCATTCTTGCTGAAGGAAAACAACAAACATTTAAATCATCTTTTCTCTAAGCACTTTTTTGTTTCCAGAGATATGTAAGAATATTTTCTGGATTTTAGTGTGTTTTTTGTTTTTGTAAATGTCAAGGTCACAAGACTGACAAGGTCATTGTTTCTATTTATAGGCAAGCAGGATATGCAGAGTAGATTGGACAATGCGATGCAGGAAGTGAATGAGAAATACATCCTCCTAGAGGATCAAGAGAAGAAGTCGGTCCGTACAGCCCTCGTGGAGGAGAGGGGAAGATTCTGCCATTTTGTTGCCTGCCTGAAGCCATTTGTAGTATGTATTTTAAAAAAAAAAATCGCAACAGCAACAAAAAAGCAGCCAAAAAACCCAGATTTTATGTGTATTTACAATCATAGAATAACTTATTATACAAATAGAATATAAAATTTTAAATAGTTTAAACATGAATTATCTAATTTTGATTATGAAAAATGCTTGTAGCTTATTTGAGCAACTTTTTAAAGCCTCAGTCTCACTTACTCCCGGCAGAGCCCAGGATCATCCCGGTAAGTTACCGGGACGATCCGGGGTGAAATTATTGTTGCGGTCACACTTACCCCGGCAGCACTACGGTAGTTCTCAACTAACCACCCAGGATGCGCTCCGGATCATCCAGGCAGAGCCCAGGTGCAGCTACTGTTCATGCCGGTGCTTCCGCGGTCGTTCCCGAATGACGCCGGAAGAGCCCCGGTTGACCAAGGCAGAGCCCCGGTCGATCCAGGCAGAGCCCCGGCAGAGCCCAGGACGATCCAGGCAGAGCCCCGGTAGAACCCCGGTGGATTGAAAACGCCCGAAAATGATAACATTGATACATAATTTTTATTTAATATAATATCTATTGTTCCAGAATAGTTATTCATGATGATTTTCTGAAAAATCCTGATGCCATACTGGATAGAAGGGAAATGAGAGGGGTTTAAATACAAGCAAGTGCAATCATCGCAAATTGTCGTTATTCTTTTGAAATGATCCGGGCTTTGCCGGGGCTCTACCGGGATCAACCGTAGCTCTACCTTTATCATCTGGGGCTCTGCCTGTAGTTGCCGGGGCTCTGCCGGCATTTTCCGGGGCTCTACCGTAGCTCTACCGGCTATATCATACCCCGGATCATCCCCGGTTTGTGCCGGCAGAGCTACGGTGCTTCCCCGGTATAACCCCGGTCGTTCCCGGCAGAGCTAAGGATGAAGCCGGCAAAGCTATACCTTCCCGGATCATCCCGGACCACCCCGGTGATATTAAATATTTTATTCCATCCGGGATCGAATGCCGGATGTTCCCGGATCATCCCGGATTATCCCGGATCATCCAGGACGTTGCCGGCAGAGTTACGGATGTACTCCGGTTGTTCCCGGTCGTACCCCGGTCGTTCCCGGATCACCCCGGACGTCTGCCGGGGCTCTGCCGGGATGCAAGTGAGACTGTAGCTTAAGTCTGCTTCCTAGCAGTGTCATATGAGGAAACATGGATGTGGCCCCTCAGTAGGGCTTCAAACCCATAATCTTGATAAGCAGATACCTTAACCACTAGGCCATTGCTCACTTTTTTTATGTGATTATTTTTATGTCCAGTTTCGACCACTGACAATATGATGTTTCTTTATAAATCATCAATCTCTCTTTAACAGTACAGTAATTTTCTTGAAAAGATTCAAGGCCTAATGCTATGTAGTAGATAGTTTTATCTAATCTTTACTATGGCTTAATGAAATAATTTAATCAGGAATATAGTTATCTATCTGCATGACCTTGGCCGGTTATAGAGGTAGCTTTTTAAAAACATTTATCCAAGTAATAGAAATATGTGAAATGAGATTAAATACTTTGAGGACGTTTTTGAAGAATTTTTTTTGAAAGCTGAATGTCTAGTAATATGTTTATATGAAATTACATGTATATGAATACTGGTCGGAGACCATCAACCGGACACTTTTGGAACATTTTTCCGTACAGATTTCATAATTTTTAACCTAGAGACCAAAAAATTTGACACAGTTCAGCTAGGTTCTTCTCCTAACTAACAAACTAGTTTGTTTATTTCTGATTGTATTGACACTTATATTTGAGGCTCGACAAGGAGGGTTTCAAAGTTACCTAAATTGTCTTCACTACAGTACCATGTGTCTGGACATATATGTACATGATGTGATTTAATTCAGATAAAAGCTTTGGTGTTTTGATTTTTGATTTGTAACATGATATACAATATGTCAACAACAAATGCTGAAGTTTTGGATATTCTATTATTCACTCTGCATATGATTATAGCTGGTATATGAGGTCAGGCATTGCTTTCTTGACCCCCCGATTTTCAACGTCAACATTCTTGAAATACACATTAAAATATTACCATTTACGGAGGTTGAAATAAATTTATTTATTTAATTTTAAAAGAAACATGGAATTATTGTTTATAAAAAAGTGACTGACAACCATCGAAGAAAGAAAATACCAAATTAAGCATTTTCGGGGCCGTCCGGGTTTGGTGGTTGTCCGGTTTTGGTGGTCCCCAACCAGTACTGTTTAAAGGCACATTATGCCTCAGAAACAAATAAATTTTTCCTTCTTTGGAAAGGGCAAACAATAGTTTAATAATGTTAAAATAATGGTTTAAGAGAATTTCAGATGCTTATAACCTGAAGATAGAAGTGTTGAATATGAAATTATTGGCCATAAAAGAAGCAAAATGTAAACAAAGTAGTATTTTGACTTCAATACAAAATTATTAGTCACTGTAGAAGTATTTATTGCCAGAAACCAATAGAAGCAGACGATGGTTCAGGTAATTGGCCAATGAGAATTTTTTGGAAAAGATAGCATGATATCAAAAATAAAAATGAGAAATGAAAATAAGCTTTTGAGGAATAATGGGCCTTTAATGTCAGAAGATCATTAAACCTTGTACATGTGTTGAATATTTTTCCTCAAACAGGATGAAGAAGTAGGTTTATTAACAGAGGTGACCCATTTACAAGAGATTATGGACATTCTATGTCTGCAGGCGGACAGTCCTCAAACATTACCAGCATCTAGTGAACAGGTGATTCTAGATCTCAAAGGGGAGGATGCTGGCTCTTTTAAATTCCAGGTATATATAGTCCTTGACCTTTAAAGTCTTTTCTAGTTATTTTAAAGGTCATAATGACTTAATTAAATTTTTTACTATTTTTTAGGTCAAAGGTCAAGGTCTTGTGATGTCAAATGTTTTGTTGACATTGACCTTGATGCATTGTTTGTGTACATAACTTGTTTGTAGTGTCAGGAGGCAATGACCAACTCAAGTTGGCAATGACCTTTGTATTTCAAGGTCAAGTTAATGGAACCCTTTATTTGTTGTTTTTCTTCCTTTTTTTCTATTTAAGAAGATATCTTTTTTTTTATAAAACATATCTGATCAGAATTCAGAAATCGTATTTTTAATTCTTTTGTTCAGTTAAATAAGTTTTCAAATGTTTTATGTTCAGGAAAATATATTACAGTCTTGGCTTTGTTTTTGTTTCATGTTTACTATACAAATGTATTCGTACCAGGAAGGTGACAGTATGATGTAATTACACCTATAGTTTCATTATGTTTTTTTTTCTTTTTTAAGATTTGAATTTATTTTTAAAACTGACCAATACTGTGCCTTAAATTGTGGACGGTGTCAACATTGGTTTTTTGAGTCGTCTAAATAAAAGCAAATTGTTAATGAAGATATCAGCCACTGACCGTTAGCTAATTGAAACTGGTTTTGGTTTTAATGCTTTAACTCATACCATTACCTGTTTTACAGAAATATTTGTCCATTCCAAAGATACGTGTTTGGTCTAAGGTATTTTCATTATGTTTATACAATATGCTTGCAAAGTGATGAGAGCTGGTTATTGCAACATGTGAATACACCATTAAATATTTATTTTGATATGCTGTCAAAAAAGGGAGATTATTTTCTTGACATTGTCTGACATTTTATGAATAAATTTTAATTTCTGAAAAGAGAATTTTATATCGATGCACACGGTGCATAAATTAAGTTTTTGTTGAAATTCATCGAGAGTTTTATTTTCATTGGATGCTGTTTGTGTATTCATGTCTGCCGCGGCGCAGCAGCGTCTTTATATGTCATTCTGCAAGCAAATTTGTCCCATGTATTTGGATATCATCCAATGCACCCAGTTAAACTTATAAAACATTTTTATTTGTTGTAGTTTGCTAAGATCTTTATTACAGTTACAGCAATAAGAAAATGTTTACATGTTATGTTTTGGTATGCAAAAGACATTAAGAAAACTTGTGAAAAGTAGAAATCTTTTCATCACACTTTTGTACATTTTTTTATCTTTAGCTTCATAAAACAACCTTGAGCATGATTTCTTTATAAATTGATTATTCTATTTGTAGCCTAGGGTGTTGTTGTGAAAATATATATAAATTACAATCTGTACTCTGTTAAAATATACCAATTTAAAAATGTGTGAAGAATCTTGACTAGATTTCACAATAGTTATGAGCTTATGACGATCATTAGTTATGTTTGAAATTCTTTTCCTTAATTTGAATATACATAAACAGAGTTTTCCTCTTGTATAACTAATATGTGAAAACTGCACCATTCCCAATAAAAAAGAGCAAATTATCCATTATATGACTTGTAAATTCCCAATATTACACTGAAAATTCCCAATTTAGGTCAAAACTATGCAATTTCTGCAATTTGTTTGGTGCTGACACCATTTGCGAAGTAGGGGAAAATGCTGATAAATAAGTTTCTGAAACACTTTTTATACAGTGTTGAATATTGGTTCTGGTGCAACAATGCTAAAGTTTAAAAACTAAAATTATGAGTTACTTTGACCTTGAACTTTAATTTAACACAGATTGTTTTGAGGATAAAAACAAAAACACTTAACACACATGCTTAGAAAGAAAATTATCTGGGGATTTTGAAGTTCCTGGGGTTTTATTTAAGGAAAGTACTTGTCTTACTTGTGAAATGTATGTCGGTAACTGCCTCTACCTGAGGGACGTCTGCCTTCATGTACACCTAGAAATTAAAACAGCAAGTTATGATAAAATAAATGAACACAAACATTGATTGCATAGGATAAAAACATGTGTCCACTTGGCCGAGTGGTTAAGGTCGTTGACTTCAAACCACATGCCCCTCACCACTGTGGGTTCGAATCCCGACAGGGACTTTGGATTCTTTCATGTGAGGAAGCTATCCAGCTAGCTTACAGAACGTCGGTGGTTCTACTCAGGTGCCCGTTCGTGCCTGAAATAATGCACGGAAGGGCACCTGAGGTCTTCCTCGACCAGTAAAGCTGGAACGTCGCCAAAATAATGACCTATACTGTGTCCATGTGACGTAAAACCCAATCAAACAAACAAAACAAAACTTCAACTTCATTTTCTTATTGTACATGTATTTGATCAGATTTTTTATGATACTGTTGTAATAATGTTAATCGAAACAATAATATTATTGTTAGGTAAAGCAACTTCGAAATTTTAAATTAAATCACAAATTGTGATCTCAGCTGTGAAATATTGCTATTTTATGACTGGTATTGAAGCATCTAGAAATTTAAAATGCACATTTCAAAATATAATTTTATTTTAATGCAGTTGAGTAAGATAATTTTTTGATATAAATTTTTATGAAGTGTCAAATTTAGAACTGCTATCAAATTGTAAAATTACCATTAAAATATGTGCATAGTTAATTTTATATCATAGTGTAGTAGATAATCTTTGGATTCTTACAAGTGTGGAGCTATCAAGTTAGCTTACAGAACGTTGGTGGTTCTACCCAGGTGCCCTGTCCATGCCTAAAATAATCCATAGAGGGGCATTTAAGGCATTTGAAAATCAATGTTACAAACATGCAGTATATACATATATTTACAACACTAAATTGAATATTTTAATAGCAAGAAGGGAGACTGCGCGGACATCGTGAAGAAAAATATAATGAAATTTCCCTTGTATAACATATATATATATATATACACACAGATCTGACATGTATTACCTCAACCAAATAAATTTGTGGTAGAAAAATCATCAATAATATGAGAATTTGGATAAATTGTTTTTTAAACGTTTCACCCTATGCCTTTATCAGGATAAATATTATGTAATTTATATATACTTGTTTTTTTTTTCTCTCAATCAGATAATTAATAAAGACTTCAGAATAACAATATCTCTCTTTTCACATTAATACAAGCTTTTAGGGCACACATATCCTGACTTACACACAGTACAATTTTTTTTTTTACTCCCGTGCTTTGCATGTATTTATGCAAGGAATGAAATTATTGTTATGAACGCAGAAACTTTGAACTGCACTTCATTTTTGTATGACACAATTAAATAAACCATGATACTAAAAATAAATTAGTATTCAAACTGTATCTTTTTCATATTTTTTGACGTGGTTTCGTTTGGTTTTTTAATTATTCATATTTCTATAACACTAACAAAATTTTAACTTAAAATTGTAGCGAACAAAATCAAACGACAAACTATTACAGATGTAAACGAGATAAAAAGCTTCAAAGGATTTTTTTAAGTCGTCGTGTGAATGTGTTTAAATGATTGGTCTTTGTTTTTACAAATTGTGCGCATTGTTTAAGGTAATCGGGAATTTAAAGAATTTGAAAACATGTTAACTCTAGATGGAACAAGAATATGTTAAGTTGATTGTGACCAGTTATAAATAGAGACAGCTTTGTGGGGAATGATTCTTTGGGGGGTAGATGAATTGATAGCTATTTGTTTATTACAACTAAATATGTTGCGAACATGCACTATGATTAAAGTTGATTGAAGATATGTTTAAAGAAGTTTGTAGCCACTGTCAAATGATTGATGGTGTAAACCTCATTAGTTTAAAATTCAAATATTTTTTTTTTTAATTTTTGAAATATTTTCTTAATTTTTGCTTTAAGCAAATGATTGTTTGGCACCTGTTTTTAGACGATTGTTGATGTATATTTCAGACACCACCTAGTTCACCAAGCTCCCTTGGTTCCAGAAAGTCGAGCATGTGCAGTATCAATAGTATTGCGAGTTCGAGCAGCGGATCAGCACAGTCCCACAGTCCATGCCATAATAAAACTATACAACAGGTTAGTAATAACTATAACATCAGCTCATGCCATAATAAAACTATACAACAGGTTAGTTATAACTGAAACATCAGTCCATGCCATAATAAAACTATACAACAGGTTAGTTATAACTATAACATCAGTCCATGCCATAATAAAACTATACAACAGGTTAGTTATAACTGAAACATCAGTCCATGCCATAATAAAACTATACAACAGGTTAGTTATAACTGAAACATCAGTTCATGCCATAATAAAACTATACAACAGGTTAGTAATAACTATATCAGCAGTTCATGCCGTAATAAAACTATACAACAGGTTAGTTATAACTGAAACATCAGTCTATGCCATAATAAAACTATACAACAGTTTAGTTATAACTATAACACCAGTCCATGCCATAATAAAACTATACAACAGGTTAGTTATAACTAAAACATCAGTCCATGCCAGAATAAAACTATACAAGAGGTTAGTAATAACTGAAGCATCACGTCATGCCATAATAAAAAAGCATCACTTCATGCCATAATAAAACTATACAACAGGTTAGTAATAATTAAAACATCAGTCCATGCCATAATAAAACTATATAACAATTAAGTTATAACTGAAAAGTCTGGCCAATCGGATATAAAATCACTCTTATCAGAAAAAAATCAAAATTGCAGATAAAATTATCATTACATTGGGCATGACTTGTTACGCTATATTCTGCTTATTGTTCTATAACATCATTACTAAAGAAATAACTCCTGAGACAGATAGTTAACAAGATGAATGTTAGGTGTTTGCACTGGGATTCAGTGCAGCAGAGTTAAGATACTAGTTTGCTGATGGCAGAAATTATGTTAAAGCTTACTGTTTACTGATTCTATACCAAAAATATTTAGTCTAGACAAATATTGATTCTCGGTCTAGGTGTCTGATATATGCATGGGTCCTGATATGTACAAATATTTACCTTTTAAACAGATTTTTGAATGAAATCAAGTAATTTTGTTTAGAAAGAAAATATTTACTATTAATTTACTTTGATGTTTACTGTTATTAGTTATCTGAAATACTGTTAAGGGGAATACATGATCAGTCATTAAATATTTATTATTTGTTTTTACCAAATTTATATAAAAAGTACAAGGAGATGGAGAAAAAAATCAATTTCTTTACAAAAGCTTTTGAAATATCAGAAGATGAATTATTCAGCTTGGGAAGCATTCAGAGAATAGGTTTTGTGAGATATAAAGAATATAATGTAGATAAAGTACTATTATTGTACAATCTGTAAAATTTTACTATCTGTAGAATTAATATTGCAGAATTTTGGCAGTTAATGATAATCGTGCTGTTGTAGATCAGATAGGGCTGCCATAACAGATCTCATATATTGCATGTTTTATATCTGTAGACATACAGTCAAACCTGTGTTAAAAGACCACTTCTGAATAAAGACCACCCTGTTAATAAAGGCCACTCTCTGGCAATTCTGCATTGATTAAAAAGAAAAGTAACCTCTAAATAAAGACCACTTGTCTATAAAGGCCATGCTTGATCTCTCCTTGGATGTCCTTTGTTCACAGGTTTAACAGTAATTACATTAGGACCAAACTATACTAAAAACTTTAAACTGTATAAATATACATATTAAACAGATGTTTCACTTTTTATAGATCATAAGGTATAATTTCCCATGCCAAACTGATGTAAAAATTGATATTTCACTTGGAAACATCTGAAATAAGTATTAATCAGAGCTAAACTGAGACAAAAATTGTTTTGAGATGCATAATTTATATTTCTTTTTTTAAGACCAGAAACAGTGATTCTTCAGTGCCTACTGCCTATCAACAACAATAAACAATCTTGTTTTTAACGTACCTAAAAAAAAACATTTTTTTTAATGTTTTGTGCACATCAATTTATCAGCTTCTTTTGATTTAACAGAGCTTCTACAGTCTATTGTTTATTAACTGATACATTTGATAATACCTCTCCTTACAATTGATATGTTTCTGCAAATAGAAGACAGCAGTGTTTCCTGCTGTTTTCTATCATACAAGTTACCTTGTAGCGATCTCTGCTGCAAAAAATTCTCCCCGACATTTCTGTATAACAGAATAGCTTTCAAACATTACCACATCATCTTGTTTGTTTTTTCCATCCGCCTACTTTTGTTGATTGTTTCTAGGTTCTATATTTGAATCTCCCTTCTTCAATGATTCCAGAAAACATCTCTTATCGCAAAATTTCAGGCTTGTGCGTAATAGTATCAATGCTAAATTTAATATCAAAACAATTTTTTTTTTCATGTTTTTTTTTTTTTCGCTGATAAAAGTTGGAGGGATGGTTTGGGGGTGGGGTTAAACGTCACTTTTTTGTGATATCAGTTATAATTGTAAATATATATTAAAATTGGAAATAATTTGTTTCTTGGCCATATTTCAAGGTAATATAAAAATTTTAGTAAATAAATCCAGATACTTCATTATTCCAAATATTCAATAAAATTTTTCATTGTTGCTGTTTTTAATAAAATCTTGATATAATTAATCTCTGTAATTTATGATTTTATTATTGTATTGTGATATATCCAAGAAGAAAGAATTTATAATTTATCCATACTTTCATTAGAATGATACATGAACTTATCCATGACATATCAGCTCAGCAGTAATAGTTTCATAGCTTATTCTTACCTTCTGAACTGATGGAGAAATAAACCATGCTTGGCTTTATTATGTTAAGCAGTTCAGTCATGAAATATTAGATATATACTACAGTCAAATCTGTGAATAAAGGCCATTCAAAGAAGAGACCAAACATGGCCATTATAGACAAGTGATTTTTATTTGGAGGTTAATATGTTCTTTTTAATAAATGAAGCTTTGTTAAAGAGTGGCCTTTGTTAACAGGGTTGTCTTTTTTGGAGATGGTCTTTAATTCAGGTTTGACTGTATTTAATTCTATACAATTCCAGCCAGCTTGTGTTATAATATATCAAACAATAAGGCATGTTTAGCTCCATCATGCAGTATATGAAACCTTAACATTATGCCATACATAAGAGTATATAGCATTTAGTTTGGCCTAACATTCTGTTATATATCGGACAGTACGTCATGTTTAGTGTTGCTATGTTACATCTACTATTTTGTGATATATATCAGACTCAGACTGTAATTTGTCATGTAAATCCTAACATTCTGTGATATATTTGTACAGCAACAAGCTCAGTTGTTGGGATCAGGCGTACGCTTGACTAGCGTATCATCACAGGACTCAGGATTTACATCACAAGATACCTTGTTCCTGCGGCCGACCACACCCTCCTCCCTCAGCTTACAAACCCAGGTAAATGTCATTTGAGAATAGTAGTACAATGCCATGCTTTTATTAAAGATAAATATTGGTAATCATAGCATTATTATGATAACTGATACTTGTTTTAACAGTACATGTATTTGTATTTCATGTACATTTTTCACAGTTGTAGCATAACATTCATTTTTGGCAATTGTTGCATAACCTTTACATTTTTGGCAATTGTTGCATAGCATAAAGTTTTTTGGCAATTGTTGCATAACATTTTACATTTTTGGCAATTGTTGCATAACCTTTACATTTTTGGCAATCATAGCATAACCTTTACATTTTTGGCAATTGTTGCATTGCATAAAGTTTTTTTGGCAACTGTTGCATAACCTTACATTTTTTGGCAATTGTTGCATAACCTTTACATTTTTGGCAATCATAGCATAACCTTTACATTTTTGGCAATCATAGCATAACCTTTACATTTTTTGGCAATTGTTGCATAACCTTTACATTTTTTGCAATCATAGCATAACCTTTACATCTTTGGCAATTGTTTATTTGTTGCATAATCTTTACATTTTTGGCAATTGTTGCATAACTTATTGCAACATATGTGATACAGTGGTTGACTTTTATAGTATACAAGCTTTACTTACTTAGATATGACATAAAGTGCATGATGGTTATGCTTCCTTTCCAACTGTTAACAAGTAGTTGAAGAGAATTTACTGAGCATGTTAGTTTCAACCGCATAGTTAAACAATGTGATACAAGAAAAATTGATGAAAAATTTATGAGTATAGGTAATATAGGTACAGAAAATTTACGAGTATACGTAATAAGGTACAGAAAGTATTGTTAGGTTTTCTAATTCATTAATTGGTATATTTCTTCCAATACAGTTTATGTTTATTTTAAAGGATTAAAAAAGAACAAATACAAACATTTCAATTTTAGTTTTTATACCACTAGTTATTCACGTAGTAGTGTTCTTTGGGATTGGATGGGAAATTAAAGATTATATTAAATGAACTTTCCTTTGGGTGGGGTGGGAAATTGAAATTTATAATGATTTCAAGGTAGTGAAATAAATAGAAGTTATTTGGAAGCATTTTATTGGCTGTTTTCTTTTACAAATAATAAAGAAATATAGGAAGGGTTGATTTTACTTCTAGATTGTTTAATTATAGACTATTTTATTTATTAATCGTGCTTCCTGGTCTGCAATAAAAATTTAGAATGAAGTACTGAGTTGTTTGTTTCTGTCATGAGTTTGGTTCTGTGGTATTTGTGTAACAATGATTTTCTGTACAGACTGCTGACAATAACAGTCAAGATGCCGACACGCCAGAAGTCGAGTCGACGCCTTCCACTCCGTCAGAAAGCTACCCAAATACACCATCAGCCACTTCAACATGGACTAACTGGCCAAATCCACCAAACATAGGTGGCAAGTCTGAGCCAGGTCGCCCACACACGATATCTTCAGCGTACGAGAAGTCCCATTCGAGACCGGCTTTGTCGGCACAGTTGTTCGAGCCTCCACAACAGGGTTCTTTAGAGAGTACAAGACCGGAAGATCAACATGACGCTACTGTGATTAAACGGGAACGACCTCATAGCACGATGTCTGTGCCATATTCTAGACAGTCTGCTTCCATCAACAAAATGCAGCCGGTGTTACCACCTCTTGGTCCCAAGCCCAAATCTCGGGCAGTTGCACCACCTAAAGTACCACCATCTATAGGTAACTAATAATTTACTTTCTCAGTAATAGGATATTTTAGTAATGATAACTTATTTATTTTCAATCCATCTTGAGAAAGAAGCATTTGCAATATTAATTGCTTGTAATGCAATTGAAATTTTTTTTTATATTTTACTGTAAATTTTCCAACCTTGATCTTTTCAATTCAACTCTTTGCCTATGAGGGCCAACTGATTGTGCTCATGCCACCAGTGCAGACCAAGGTCAGCAGGCACATCATTCTGTGTTGTCTGATTTTGGTCTGCATTTTTAGCTCGACTATTCGAAGAATATGAGAGCTATTGTAGTCGCCCCGGCGTCGGCGTCGGCGTCAGCGTCCGCGTCGGCGTCTGCGTTGGTTAAAGTTTTTTGTAAAGTCAAATATCTCAATTATTACTTGAGATATTCAATTGAAACTTACAATACTTATTTATAGTAACAAGGTACATCAGATTCACAAGTTGGATAACTCTGCCTACAATATTGACAGAATTATGCCCCTTTTTTACTTAGAAATTTTGGTTAAAGTTTTTTATAAAGTCAAATATCTCAATTATTGCTTGAGATATTTAATTGAAACTTACAATACTTATTAATAGTAACAAGATACTTCATATTGACAAGTTGGATAACTCTGCCTACAATATTGACAGAATTATGCCCCTTTTTAACTTAGAAATTTTGGTTAAAGTTTTTTGTAAAGTCAAATATCTCGATTATTGCTTGAGATATTCAATTGAAACTTACAATACTTATTTATAGTAACAAGTTTCATCAGATTGACAAGTTGGATAACTCTGCCTACAATATTGAAAGAATTATGCCCCTTTGGAACTTAGAAATTTTGGTTAAAGTTTTTTTGTAAAGTCAAATATCTCAATTATTGCTTGAGATATTCAATTGAAATTTAAAATACTTTTTTATAGTAACAATGTACATCAGTTTGCAAAATTGCATAACTCTGCCTGCAATATTTGTAGAATTATTTGCCCCTTTGAAACTTAGAAATTTTGGTTAAAGGTTACAGGTCTTCAAAAATATTTACTTCAAACTTTACACATGCACTTAGGGTCATAATTGGAGGGTCATAATTGTATGTCACTAACCAAGTTCCATAACTCTATCTTGCATTAAGGCTGGTTCATATCCCCTTTTCTACTTAGTCTCTTGGTTAATGTTCACATGCAAGTTTTACATATCTCAATAACTATTAAAGATATTTATTTATAATTTCACATATGCATTTAGGGTCATAATTGTAGGTCACTGACAAAGATCCATTATTCTATCTTGCATTTAGGCTGATTTTTCTTCCCTTTTTCAACTTAGAAATTCATGGTAAAGTTTTGCTTGTAAGCTGTTATCTCAATAACTACTGAAGGGTTTGTGCCTTTTTTGGGACAATTTTATGCATTCATAATAATAAAGCAGTGATTTACTTGATAAAAAATCTTAATAACAAGACTTTGACTTTTTCTGTCAAATTTATGTATTCATAGGTAATTAGTATTATTTTACTCAATAAAACACCCTTGTGACATTACCTTCCGAATAGTCAAGCCAATACTGTATAATTAGACTCTCTCTAAGGCCAGTATTACATGAATTTATAAAAAAAAATTAGCCCTTTTGTGAACTTAAAAAATTTAACATTATCAAGGCTCTTTTACTATCAAGCACTTAGAATAGTCGAGCGTGCTGTCCTACTGACAGCTCTTGTTTACTTATCAGTCATTAAAATTATATTTTGAAATTTTCCCTAAAAATGTTAAATGTTTTTGACCAGATTAAAATATATTAAGCATTGGTTAGGGTAAATAGACCATTCTAGATTGTGATGCCTCTAATTGTAACCTTTGGAGCACTAGTAGCAATAAAATGAGTTAAGCTAGGCAAGTCTGAAAATCTGTGCAGTCAGATTAGACTTCATATAATATACTGATTGCTGTTCAGTTTTAAAATTTTGATATTGAAATCCCTGTACAATACTAAGGGACTGATAAAAATTGAAAGCAGGACAATGCCATGACACAAAATATTAAGCAGTGTTAGGATTAATATACAAATCTAGGATTCATTGCAGTACATGTGTTACTTCCTTCTTAAATTGCATTATTGAGTTAATCTAGTGCTTCAATTAACTTTATTGGCATTTAAAAAAAAACAACAAAAAAAAACCTATTGGCATTCTGACATGACATTAGCAACTGTGCATGTTTGTTTACTTATCTGTGAATGTAAGAATGGTTATAATATTTTATTATAACATATATATTTCTATTTTGTTGTGAATGTAGGTGAGCAGCCAGTATATGCAAATTTGAACGAGTTGAATGTACAGATACAGAGTCAGGGCGGGGACAGTGATACAGATAAAACCCCGACCACCAGGGACCCGCCCTTCGAGCCAAACACGCCCAGTCCCAAGGTAGAAAGACCACAGGTAAATGAATGCTGTATATACAAATCATTTAGTGAACCGTGGTTCGTTTAGGATAAATCAGAGCCCTGAAATTAGGATAAATCAGAGATCTGAAATTAAAACAGGAGCAAAATGGGCACCAATAGATTTTATAGATAGCAATTAACTTTAGAGATAAAGTATGTATATAGTTAGATAATACAATTTAATTACATGACATCATCTATTTTTTTGCACAAACTATTTATATATTTAACTTTTAAAAGCTTTATAATACCTCACAGATCATCACTGTTATATATCTAATCTGTTAGAACTAATGACTTATTTTGTCTTTATATTTACTGACCTAGATTTCATTGATTACTATGCTTGATGGCATGAATTTATAATATAAAAAAAAAACAACCTTTTTTGTGTGCTCTGCATTTAGTCTTTATTGTGTATGTAATGCTTAGTAATCTGCTAGTCACAGCTGATATGTATTTTAGCCATTTTCTGCAACATATTGAAGGGAAAGGGGTAGGGGGTTGGGGACGTGGAGATCATTGAAAGAAAGGGCATAAAAGAGAAATTTAAAAGTCTGTCCGTAACAGTTTTACCAGAAATTATGTAGGATAAAGACTTAACAAAGCAAAAAATTATGTCCGAAGTATCCAAATGGAATTGAAGCACTACTTGACTGGGGGTGATCTCCTTTTCTAGAGTGACTAAAATGCCTGTAAGAACTATTAGTTGAAGCAAAACCTTTCTTTATATTTATCAAAAGCTTGCTTCATATATACACTGCTTTTATTTTACTTTTTTTTTATTTTTAAAAGTTTAATAAATTTTCCAGATATTTTTCCTATGAAAGAGACCTATGAATATAACTTGAAAGATCTTTGATAAAATTTATCAAAATATCAAAATTTATTAACAGATTTGCATTAATAATTTTGGCCATTAAAGTTAATCAGCTGTGAATGGTAGCTATTTTGAATTTGATCATTTTTGCATGCCAGCCTCTGTTTTATTACCAAAAACAGTCATATCTGACCTACTGTTACATCAAAACTCATGTCTGACCTTTTGTTGTTTGCTTTTTCACCCTTGAACCCATACAGTTGGATGGAATGGACTTAACGGAGGCTATACGCGACCTTGATAATTACACAGCTGCTCTGCACGGCGATTTCACTCCTGGCGATCGGAAATCTAAGGCAAGAGACATGCTTTCTAATAAAAGTATCAGCACAAAATACACTCTCTAACTTACATATTATTACAATAAAATATATATTGTAAATGATCTTGTACTGGGTAATTATGTAGGTGGAATATACGTAAGTAGATAAATGGATATTTGGAAGAAAAATACGCTATGTACGATGGTTCTCCCAATATTCTGTGACGATAATGTTTAAAGATTCATTTAGATAGGCACAAAGTCAAAATTTTGATATGTTGTTGACACATATAAATGATACATTTTTATGTCAAATTTAAATACTAGAAAAATATCAACAATTTATTGAATTAACAAAATGGTTACATAAATACTGTGACAAATACAACTTCTGTATGGCAAATTTCTTGCTTCTATCTCTTCCATTTGTAAACAAGTGCTTTTGATATGCTGCTTGACTGTTCTTTTTGAAGTATTGGTCATTTTAGTTTTAACAGGTGTCATTCTTTGGTCGGCACAAAAGTGGATAAATGTCAGTTGTGCTGAACGTTCTTTAGATGTGGCCTTTATAAATATCCTATTTGCTATCAGATGTTTCCATTTACTGTTTCTCATTTGTAATCAGGTTAAAATATGTTATTATGCCACCGCAGCATCTGCGATGCGGTGGCATATAGCGATTCACCTGTGTGTATGTGTGTGTGTGTGTGTGTTTGTTTGTTTGTTTGTGTGTGTGTGTGTTATAGAGATTATATAGTGAACTTAAAAAATCTTCTTGTGAAAAACCACTTGTCCAATTTCAACCAAACTTGGCAGGATTGATCCTTGGGTGAAGGGCTTCCAAAGTTGTTCAAAGAATTTCATTCCATGCAGAAATCTGGTTGCCATGGCAACCAAAAGGAATTAAATGAATAAATTTAAAAAATCTTCTTGTAAAGACCCAAAAGGCCTAGAGCTTAGATATTTTGCATAAGGCATTGTCTGGTAGACCTCTACCAAGATTGTTCAAATTATAGCCCTGGGATCAAAATCGGCCCTGCCCCGGGGGTTATTGATTTTCACTATATGTACATATAGTAAAAACTTAAAATACCTTCTTGTAAAGACTGAAAAGGTCTAGAGCTTAGATATTTTGCATAAGGCATTGTCTGGTAGACCTCTACCAAGATTGTTCAAATTATAGCCCTGGGGTCAAAATTGGCCCGGCCCCGGGGGTCATTGATTTTCACTATATGTACATATAGTAAAAACTTAAAATACCTTCTTGTAAAGACCCAAAAGGCCTAGAGCTTAGATATTTTGCATAAGGCATTGTCTGGTAGACCTCTACCAAGATTGTTCAAATTATAGCCCTAGGGTCAAAATTGCCCCTGCCCCGGGGGTCATTGATTTTCACTATATGTACATATAGTAAAAACTTAAAATACCTTCTTGTAAAGACCCAAAAGGCCTAGAGCTTAGATATTTTGCATAGGGCATTGTCTCGTAGACCTTTACCAAGATTGTTCAAATTATAGCCCTGGGGTCAAAATCGGCCCCACCCCGAGTGTCATTCTCACTATGTACATATAATAAAAACTTAAAATACCTTCTTGTAAAGACCCAAAAGGCCTAGAGCTTAGATATTTTGCATGAGGCATTGTCTGGTAGACCCTTACCAATATTGTTCAAATTATAGCCCTGGGGTCAAAATCGGCCCCGCCCTGGGGGTCATTGGTTTTCCTTATATGTATATAGTTAAAACTTATAGTAAAAACTTTAAAAAATTTCTTCTAGCAATTGACAAATGCTAGAGGTTAAATATTTTGCATGAAACATTGTGAAGTGAACTTCTAGCAAGATTGTTGTTGAATTATAGCCCTGGTGTCAAAATTGCCCCCGCCCCAGGGGTCATTGATTTTAAATATATATATAGTAAAAAATCTTATTGTCTGAAGGTACAAGGCTTAGAGCTTTAATATTTGTTAAATGATATCATCTATAGGAACTCTACCAAAGTTGTTCAAATTTTGCCTCTAGTGTCAAAATTAGCCCTGCCCCGGGGGCCATAGAATTTCAGTGTTGTTATATTTTTCTGGTCCTTTGGGATCATTGATGCCAGCACTATTAAGTGTTGAGAATTGAATACCGCTCAAGCCGGTGCTAGGGGGCGTGAGGGATGTTGCACGAATCCATTGTCCCTCATGTACAGACTCAATCAAACCGAGTCTGCGATTCTCTTGTAATTTTGTTGTGATTAATGCTTCCGAGGGATCACTTTGTTTCCGGATTTTTATACATCACAACAGCGGGTGTCAAGTGCTGTGTGGCAGCTGTAGAGGGTTGCCCTGTGCTTCACTTCAGTGTTGTTATATTTTTCTGGTCCTTCGGGATCATTGATGCCAGCACTATTAAGTGTTGAGAATTGAGTACCGCTCAAGCCGGTGCTAGGGGGCGTGAGGGATGTTGCACGAATCCATTGTCCCTCATGTACAGACTCAATCAAACCGAGTCTGCGATTCTCTTGTAATTTTGTTGTGATTAATGCTTCCGAGGGATCACTTTGTTTCCGGATTTTTTTTCCTTATATGTATAAAGTAAAAACTTAAAAAATCATCTTCTTTAAATTTACAAAGACTAGAGTTAAGATATTTTGCATGAAACATTATGTAGTGAACCTCTAGCAAGATTGTACAAATTATAGCCCTGGGGTCAAAATTGGCCCCACCCCCAGGGGTCATTGATTTTCACTATGTACACATAGTAAAAAAATAAAAAAATATTTTTGTCTGAAGAAACAAGGGATAGAGGTTTGATGTTTGCTATATAATATCATCTATAGGTCCTCTACTAAATTTGTTCAATTTTTTCCCCTGGTGTCAAAATTGGCCCTGCCCGGGGTCAGTGATTCTCATTATGTACACATAGTAAAAATAGAAAATAAAACAAATGTTTTCTGAATGGGAGAAAGCTACAGCTTAGATATTTGACTTGAAATGTTGTTTGGTGGACCTGTATCAAGATTGTTTTGAATTAAACCCTTGGGTCCAAAATTTTGCCTTGCCCAAGGGGACAGTGACCTACTTTCTTGTCCTTTGATGTACAGCAATGAAATTTTGACCATGTGCACAGTTTTAGTTGTAAAATTGAACTTTGATATCAGGTGACCTAGATTTTGTTGATGTGACCTACTTTCTTGTCCTTTGATGTACAGCTATAAAATTTGAACCCTGTGCACAGATTAAGATGTAAAGTGAACTTTGATTTCAGCTGACCTAGATTTTGACAAAGTGTCTTACTGTGTTGTCCTTTTGATGTAGTCATGAAATTAAGGCTGTGTGAAATATGACCTTCACCACCAAAGTCACTAGACTCGAGTGCATTGATATATTCCTACTCTGATCTTTTATTGAGTAAACATTAGATTTAACCACTTATCTGATAATAAGAATAAGATAGGCCAGGGATCCATGCTTTATGACAATCTTCAAAATTGTAAAGAAACAAAAAAAATCTGTTCCTACACTACTATTTAGTGTTGTATTAATGCGGTGGCATAGCATTTTTCTCAAATGCAATCTTGTTTTTGTAATAACATTAAGATACGTTATTTTTGTAATAACGTTAAAATATGTTAATGAACGAGATGATGTCATATCAACAGAGATAATCAACATGGTATATTGAAGGCGCAACATTTGATATTTGAAATATACATACATCATCATTAATCAATTCTATACATAACAAAGTGCAGATAATTTGACATATGTCGGAAATTCAGACTTGTGTCTTTTATTAAAAGATTTCAAAAGTAATTATAGAAAATATTATATCATATAACATTTGTCACAGAATTTTGGTACAACCCTCGTAACTGCACATTGACAGATAAAAGGTATTGTCTATACAATCCTACACAATTTCAATTTGGGCATAAGACATGAAAAGATAATGAAATATAAAGTTTTAAGCAAATTTCTGTTACACCTACAGAATTACCCTATACTGGTCGGGGACCATCAACCGGACACTTTTTGAACATTTTTCCGTACAGATTTCATAATTTTTAACCTAGAGACCTTAAAATTTGACACAGTTCAGCTAGGTTTTTCTCCTAACTAACAAACTAGTTTTATTATTTCTGATTGTATTGACACTTATATCAGAGGCTCGACAAGGAGGGTATCAAAATTACCTCAATTGTCTACACTACAGTACCATGTGTCCGGACAGATATGTACATCAAGTGATTTAATTCAGATAAAAGCTTGGGTGTTTTGATTTTAGATTTTTAACATGATATACAATATTTCAGCAACAAATGCTGAAGTTTTGGATATTCTATTGTTTACTCTGCAAATGATTATAGCTGGTATATGAGGTCAGGCAATTCTTTCTTGACCCCCCAAATGACAACGTCAACATTGTAGAAAAAGGCTTTAAAATATTACCATTTACGGAGGTTGAAAAAACTTAAATTTAAATACTTAATTTTAGAAGAAACATGCATTTATTGTTGATGAAAAAGTGACTGAAAACCACTGAACAAAGAAAATACTAAATTAAGCATTTTCGGGGCCGTCTGGGTTTGGTGGTTGTCCGGTTTTGGTGGTCCCCAACCAGTAGTGGCCATACAAAATCTGGTGTCAAGATACTCATTCTGTCTAATGCCTTTTAGTGATATATTTTAACTAGTGTCCCGTCATGTAGATAACGGTACTCGTGTAATTCTTTGTTGTTTAGTTTCCCCAGTGAAAATGTTGTAGAAGTGCCGTGAAAAATGTCATGTTAAAAAAATGATTTGTATTCTTACCTTAGTATAGTTACGTAACTACGGTGACCTGTTTATTGTGAATATTTATTTAGAGGTGTGTTTGATTTTACAAATGTTAAAATCAACTTTCCGGACAGGTTAAAGACTAAATATTATTAATTTAATATAAAAAAAATGTTTATAAATATTATTTTTATGAATTCTTTTTGAAACAAGTAATGAATAATAATTGAGTTTATATAATAAACCTGCATTTTCCGTATTTTTTTTTTTTAATTTAATATGTTAAGAGTTCTTTTGCTTCTTCAATGAATATATAAATTTATTCACAAGTGACAACATGACAACCTACATGACAACCTATATGACTACTTAATTTAATTGAAAATTGATTTATTTACTTTAATGATTGGAATTTCTTGATTATCTAATTGATTGATATGATTCCCAATTATTTATTTATTAAATATTTTATTAAAGAAAATTGAATATTTTTATTGGCAGTAAGTTAATTAAAGACATGTATATATGAAAACAGAAGTAAAATAATTAAATAAAAAGATTAATTGGCAAAGTCTTGATAAGGCTAAGTAGAGTAAGTAATTTAATTGGCAAGTACTTAATATGCATCTTAGATTGGTGACATTGATTTATAACATAAAATGAAACTCTAACAACAGGACTGGTGCAGCATCCAAATATTATAGATTATATATAAGCATGATAATACTGCAAGTATATTGATGATATTGCCCTATAGTTGACATAATGCTTTAGTTTATTCTATATCAATTATTTACATCCAATCATTGCTTTGAATTTGTATCATATGACCATCAAATATTTTCCCATATTGGACACTGTAATAACCTTTATTGGACAGTTTTGTTGCCTGTTCTTTTCCATGCAACGTAAATGATAATAGCCATTAACAACAAAAGTATCTGAATGGATTCTACTAAGAGCGTCACAAGCGTCTTGCAATGTCAAACCTTTAAGATATTAGGTTGCATCTCCTTAGAGTTTTTCTTGGATATAGGTTAAACAGGTTACCATTACAGGGATATATTTGGACTCGTACACAGCTTTAGAAATTATATTAGATTTTCCTGGCAAGTCATCCAATATGGTTTCTCCTGCTATGTACTCGTCCAAATATATTCCCGTATTGTACAGTTAAATGTTTAATAACCTATAAATATCGATAATATAACCTTATCTTTGACACAATGCGTCAGTATATTGATAATATTGCCTTATCTTTGACACAATGTGATAGTTTATTGATAATATTGCCTTATCTTTGACACAATGCGTCAGTACATTGATAATATTGCCTTATCTTTGACACAATGCGTCAGTATATTGATAATATTGCCTTATCTTTGACACAATGCGTCAGTACATTGATAATATTGCCTTATCTTTGACACAATGCGTCAGTATATTGATAATATTACCTATTAGTTGACACAATACGTTTGTTTTGTTCACAGAAGTCGTTGCGGGGATATACAGTAGTGAGCATGCGTGTTGTAATACTGTAGTCAACAATTGTCATTCATTGTAACACATACATTATATCTGCTTGTATCACATTGAAAACTCTCCATTCATTGATTTACTGTCACCATAAAGTATGCTTTAACAATAAAAAAATACAACTGTATTGCCAGAAATAAACATTTGATAAGTTTTTGGTAGATAAATCTGTTTAATTTGGATTAAGATATTTAATAAGATACAAAAATGTTATTGTAACAGCCTACTTTAATATACATGTACTTTGTATATAACTACTGTAAGGTACTTAGATTGACAGTTGTCTTTTAAATTTATTTAGAAAGTAGGTAACATTTGACAATATATCAAAATTGCTTTTGTAAGAATTAAAACTGATCTGAATAATGGTCAGAGTTACTTCCCTTAATATATTAATGTTTTGAGATGGTATGTCTCTAGAAAAATCATAGTTTGGTCTGTTCATTTAGCATAAAAAAGCGGCCTTGACCTAGAAATTTTTTTGTTATATATATAAGTTTTTTGATAAGATGTTGTTATTATTGTTGTTATAAAAACACCTGATTTTTTTCTAGGATTTATTTTTTGTTTCATATTCCCTTGTATATTACAGGGAAATTTTAATTTTTTTATTTCATTAATATGAAAGCATGTTGGCTGTTTATTTCTTTATTACACTTGTGATTAAGGCCACCAATATTTCTATCTTACATTTAGGGTAATTGTTAATATTAAGAAAATGACTTTAGTGGATAAATATTTAACTTTGATTGCTTTGTAAGCTATACAATACTTGAATGCCGTGTATATGAAATTTGTAAAACTTAATATTTTATATCATTTATAAAGTAAGTAAAATAATATCCACGTGTAATAAGATGCTAAGATTGCTGCAGCATGGAATATGATTGACTTTATCCCACAATTTTTTTCAGTCACCAATAGAGCAGGTTTTAATGTTATTTGCCATGAAATTAATACAATAGGATAGTTACTAGTTACTTAAGTTGTCTTAAAAGTGGTAACAAAATAACATCATTACAAAAAGTTGATAAACTTTGAAATTTGAAGTCATTTGTAGGAGTGTTGACTGTATGCCTTATTAAATCCATGATGTTTGGGATACATAAGGCTGAACAGTAAAACCTGTTAAAATGATCACCTCTTAATAAAAGAAAATACTTATAAAAGCTGTCACTAAATGTAGTAATGTCATTGAGTTACTAGTATTAGTTTGAGAGAAATCTGTTAACGTAGATCACTTTTTCCAGTTCACCGAGCCTGGCTTGAATCAGCAGTTGTAACTGTAAAATTGACGCGAGGCTTTATTTGTTATATTTACGTTATTTCAGATACAACAGAATTCTTTAGAGCTTGCTGCAGCTATTAAAGAATTAGAAGCGAGCACGGCTGCTCTAGAAAGTTCGTACACAGACAATACCCAAGCCAGCCAATCGTCTCTGAACAGTTCTAGTGGTTACGGAACGATGAACAGTACACCGGCAATATCAGAGGACACCATAGCTAGTGGTGGTACGTACACATTGTGATCAAAATCTAAATATAGCCCTTAATCTGCTGAATTTGTGCAATGGACTTGTCGAGCTTTAAATTTGGAATAGTCCAAACATAGTTTTAAGGTAGATTGATATAAAAGTATAACCAACGGTATAGAGCCAGGTCAGACTGCATGGATGTACAGGCTGGCCTGGCTCGATACTGGTGGCAAAGGCTAAATACTTTCAGTGCCAGCAGGTTAAGGGTTATGGTATGTAGTTATCAATGGCACTCTATGCTTTGTAGGTCTTGAAGTTTCTCAGAGAAATAAAAATTGTAGTTAATGAGAGTACTTACATTAAGAATGAATATTTAGATTTTGTTCAGATCTATGCCTTTACATTTGTTTTTTTAACTTTAAATTATAAACATTTTAGTAAAAAAGAAAAACAATTGTCGTTTTTTAGCTCAACCATTGTAAGAATAGGGAGAGCTATTGTACCATCACACTTTGGTTAAGTTTTTGGGTGCAAGTTGGTATCTCAAAAACCACTGAATACGAATGGAATTGAAACTTCACGCACTTATTTAAGAGCATAAGGTCACTATCCAAGGCTCATAACTTGAACCTAGATTTTGACAGAATTATTTGCCCTTTTAGAACTTAAAGAAATTATTCACTATTAAAGCACTGAGAATAGTCGAGCACTGTCCTACAGACAACTCTTGTTTTGAAAATATTCATCTGCAAGTTATTTATTTTCAAATAAGCAGTATGCATTGTGCAATATGTATTATTAGAGCACTTTTCAAATCAAGCTGTACCATTTTTTCTATGAAACTGTTTTTAAAGTTTTTTGAGTTTAACTTGATTGCAAATGCGTGTGTGTGTCGTGTATTTAGAAATTGCATGCACCTAGTTTTGAATGAGGTGAAGACGAGACTGACCTGTCTACTCCCCTGGAACTCTAGTAGATAGTGTAGTTAAGCTTTCACCTTCTTGTGTTTTGCTAGCATGCCTGTGCTTGATACTCCAGTTCACTGAAATGAGCCGCGCCATGACCAAACTAACGTAATGCATTTGCGCCCAGCATGGATCCAGACCAGCCTGCGCCTCCGCGTAGTCTGATCAGGATCCATGCTGTTCACTATCAGTTTCTCTACTTGTTATAGAGTTTATAAGGGAACAGCATGGATCCTGATCAGACTGCGCGGAGGCCCAGGCTGGTCTGGATCCATGCTGGTCGCAAACCCATTATGTTGGTTTTGTCATGGCGCGGCTCAAATATACTTTATCTTGTCTGTGCATTATTTTAAAGAAAAAGCCAGTCAATATGATATATTATTAGTTATAAAGATTTTTTTTGACAGGTTATTTGACCGTATATATATAAATGATTGTAATAATAGTTTATATATGGCCATATAACCTGTCAAGAATCTTTATAACAAATTTATAATACAGCAAACCTTTTTAGATTACTTCAAAAATTGACAGTGGCGTTTATATAAAAATCTGGACAAAAAGTGGTCCCTCAGAAGTATATATCACAACAAAATTACATGAAAATTGCAGACTCGGTTTGATTGAGTCTGTGCATGAGGGATAATGAAAAAGTGCACCTTCCCTCAAGCCTGTAGCACCAGCTTGAGCAGTTCTCAATTTTCAACACTTCAAAGTGCTGGAATCAATGATCCCGATGGACCAGAAAAACACTGAAAACTTTATAATACTGCACCTTTGTAACATCGCTTTTCATTGGATAATAGTGACTAATAACTAATAATATAAACACCATTATTATCCAATGAAATGTGATGTTACAAACGTGTCGTATTATAAATCGCATTATGACTGGTAGATAAGCCTAGGGAAAAAATATATTTGAAATGAAGGAAAGGTAGAAGGCAGCCTTGTCAATTATTATGAACATTGCGATTATATATACAAACAACATTGGTAACGAATATCAAAAAAAAAAAAAATTCTGAGATTATTTTTTTGGTCAATTTTGTCGAGTGTTTTATAGATGTTAGTGTACTGGTGTATGTATTATATAACCTAAATCACCGTTACTATTGTTTAGTTTATGTTGTGACTATATTTGCTTACAGATTACTTTGACACAGGTCAGTCTGACTATGGTAGACAAGAAAAAGAGAAATATTTCACAATCCCGCGAAATAGCCCTGTCATAAAGGCTGCTTTCCAGTTTAAACGTCCGGCATCCACTGCAGGCATGTGTTTGAGTTGATTTCTTTTTGTTTTTGTAGTGTAGTTACTCACATATATCTTGTGTGCATGGTAGAATTATTATATTTCCTACCTTAAGTACTTTAATCTTTACCCTGCTGGAAGCAACAAGTGACCAGTATAGAATTACTTTATACCAATTTATTTCAGTTTGAATATGTCGGAAGCTATAAGCTCATTGAAACACTCTTGAATCTGTTCTTGAAACCAATCAGTACATGTTCTAGGCAACCAAGGTAAAGTTTCTTACTCAAGGAAACAATGCTCGTGATGGGGTTTGAACCCATGCGGTCAGCAATCCTTAGATTACTAGCCTGACTCTTAACCAGTCGGCCACACCGCCACTCAGAATAGAATTAAGTTAGCCTGCACATCAGTGAAGCATGAACAGACTCTATACTGTGGGATAACTTAAAAATTCCATATTGATTTCCCTAAAATTAATATTGGGCAGCTCCAAAAATGGAAGTTGGACAAGTCCATTTAAGAAATTCAGCAGGTTAAGGGTTAAAGAATAAAGAAGATATTTTATGTGAATGATATCTTGTGATATTTTTAAAGCACTCACTGATCTCTTGTCCCACAGTAATAACTTATTTACTGTTTGAACCTAGAATAAAATATATAGAGATAATTCATTAGCATGAATTGAATATGGACTTAAGCCAACATTGATTACAGATTTTCAGCTTACTGATCAATACTTCACTTTAGTGCAGTAATGGGTTAAGTCCTTCTAAATTTTATAGGAGTTAACTACAAATTTAGTTATTGCACTAAGGTAATGAATAATGAATTGTTAAATATTTTCATTTTGCATTAAATACAATTTTTTTCCAAATAAGATGTTTTCAATATTCATGGCATTTTCTTTCTAATGGAGAATGAAAATTACATTGAGTGACATCACATGGTTATTTCATTTAAAAGTATAAAGAGAATCGAGTTTTATACCAAATATGAATGTAAATGATTAGAATTATGTATATACTAAAATAATGCAAAACTTAACAAACTTAACAAACAAACATTGTTGTTTATTGTTGTGAAGATATTGTTGTGAAGACAATAATATTTTTGACTTAAAGGCACTTGACACTTGAAAGGTTTTTTTGACATAAACAAATTTTTTTTGGAAATAACCTTTTTACTGTTTTTCTGTAATTTTAGGCTGAATTATGTAAGAATTAATTTTATAAGGTACCGGGATATGATCTAAGAAATACTGGTTACATTTATATTTTTAACATTGACTTGCTACATTGATCTGAAGCTATCCAGCTAGCTGACAGAACATTGGTAGTTTTACTTAGGTGCCCGTTTTTGCCTGAAATAATGCTTGGAAGGGCACCTGAGGTCTTCCTCCACCAGTAAAGCTGGAATGTCGCCATATGAATTAATGGGTTGGTGTGACGTAAAACTCAATTAAACAAACAAACAAACAAACATTGATTCTGAAGGAAACTCATTCTGCTCTTACGTAAAGATTAAATAATTCAAGAACGAAGATCTTTAATTCTTGTTATATCATTGCAGACCTTTATCATTTAAATTTCTAGTGTGCATTTTTTTTTTTTTTGCACTTTGCAGAAATCTTGCAAAACAGCTCATTATATTAGATCTATAAAAAAAAATCAATTAGCTTTTTTACCTGAGAAATTATGATAACATATTTTATCAGAAAGGGTGGGAAGTATAGGATTAGTAATCTAGAAAAGTTTTAATCAATGTTTTTCTTGTTTTTGTTTTGTCACCAACCAAGAATTCTTTATATAATAACCTCAGTTAGAAAGATGAATAACACCACAACAAGCCTAACATTCCATTATCTGTTTGGTTTATTTAATCTTATATTTGAAATAAACCAACTGCAGACCTTGTTTTCAACATTATTAATGAGCCGCGCCATGACAAAACCAACGTAATGCGTTTGCGACCAGCATGGATCCAGACCAGCCTGCGCATCCACGCAGTCTGATCAGGATCCATGCTGTTCGCTATCAGTTTCTCTACTTGTTATAGGGTTTGTAAGTGAACAGCATGGATCCTGATTAGACTGGGCGGATATGAAGGCTGGTCTGGATCCATGCTGGTAGCAAACGCATTACCTTTTCAAGAAAACTTTGTTATGTAACTTTGAAACTTTGTTGTGCTGTAATCTGTAGTAACCAGTCAGTCCCTAGCATGCTTGTGTGTAAATAGTGTACTCATGCTTTGATTTTGGAAATAATTTGTCTGTAATGTTAACCTGCATTAACTTTGAAGAGTAGTTGTACTTGATATATATTTCACCAACTAATTTTTTTCTTCAAATATTGGTGATTTTTTTAAAATACACTTGAAATATAATTAATGTTTTATTACTGATTACAGGTATTCCTGTATCTGCCCAAGGGGGACAACTTACACGTCGGAGTTCACTCAACGCACCTAAACCTCCGCCTCCCGTCAGACGTTCCTCGTCTATCACCAGTGCCCCTAATTCAACAGTATTACAGAAATTCCGGAACTCTCCTCCACGGCAACTGAATACACAGACTGGTACCAATGCTCAACACCCGCCACAAGTTAGTGCTAAACCGGTTAATCCGCAAAATTCGGCGAACCATCGGAGAAGCAGAAGTGCGAGTGGATCGTCTAATCCTGAGCATGCTTATGCTGAGCTTTCAGAAATACAACAGAGCATTCAGGCTCGGCATCAACAAGAATTGAATAGACAAAATCAGGGGGGACAATACAGTTACGGTCCTGGTGCAGTTTCAGCCCCTGTAACTCCACAGTATGCTCAGCCTGTGACAACACCGAACTATCCAATAGGCAATAGTAATGTCGTAAATAGTTTAAATGCCAAATTTGTTTCAATGAATAGTCAGCAATCTTCACATAGTCAGCCTGTGACTCAATATAGTACGAAAAGTCAGTCAAACTGTATGAACGTTACTCAGCAAGGAGCGGGTCAAAATAGCGCTGGTGCGGGAGATTTCCCGGATCTTCCCCCTCCACCCTCGGAGGCTGAACTCATGGAGATGGAGAAAGTTTACAGTGTGCCAAACCAAAATATACAACAGACACAAGCTTACAATGTGCAGACTTCACATAATGTACAAATGAGAAATCAGACTCAGAATGTGAATCCAATGGCGGGAATTGACATGCGGCAGTCATTAATTTCTGAAATGAAATCGGGAAATAAATTTCGTAAAATGTCATCTAGTGAGAGTGACTCCCAGTGCTGATAATGTGTAGTTTTGAAGTTTGAATAGTTAGTTAAGAAAGTGAATTTTAGGTTACCTGTAATATATAAAGTTTTAGATGTTTATTTATAGTAACAGACTTGAATTCAAATTTTTTCCGGAGCAAGTACTCAATGAAATGAAAATCAATGAAACAAAGTTCATTTTGATTATGTAAATTTCCTTGATGGTTTAGGGTATTAATTTTTTTAGATCTAAATGAAAATTAAAAAAAAAAAATTATTCCTGTAAGATGTGTGGCATAAATTTACGTTCTTTGCTATGTACCATCTATAACTCTATATATTACAATAACTGCATTTGCTTTCTTATTAGAGAAGTTAAGAGATTGCTTATGTGTTAAGATAATATTGCTGGAACATTTAATGATATTGCTCGCTTATTACATACAGTACGGTACCGTAAAAATATGTTTTCAGTATCATCTGAACGTTTAATAACACCATTACGGTAAAGGTGTTATTGGTGATAAATTTGTACATGTTTTTAATTTTGTTTATTATTTGATTGTAAATATATGCTTTTAAAACACACCAGTGGTAGAAATAACGAATGTTTAACATTTTGTTTAGTGAGCTTTTATGTTTTTAGACACCGATATTTTATGGCTCAGTAAGTAAGAATGGTTTGTTTGTTTTTAGTACCAAATATTATTTATTATTTTTATTGCTTTATTTATCATATCTAATCACTGAAATCCAGCTGTTTTAAATTCTGTTACAACACGCATGACATCTTGTGTCTTACAATTTTTTGTTTCTAAATTTTACGACTAGTGAACGACTAATGAAATTTCTATTTTGAAATATTTTATCTAGTAAAGAAATTTTCACAGAGTTGTTTCAACAGATTTTTTTTATGTCTGTTTAAATTTGTTTTGAAATGTTATATTAAGAAGCAGGAAGAAAACAAAAGTGCCATTTTACAGGCAGTTCTGTTGTTCTAAATACATTATGAGTGGTTTAAAAAAAAGATGTTGTCTTAAAATGCTTTAACTTTGGCTCCAGTCACTCTTTTGTTCCTATAAGAGATGTTATAAATATGATTAAATAGTCTATACGTGCATCTAATAATAAAAACTGTGAATTGAATTAAAACTGTAGGCAACTGGTAGTACAGCTATGAATGGTCATAATGCTAATGTATAAAGGTCATAGTCAACTGAAATGTATCCGTCGATTTTCAAATCAGAAAAAAAAAAGAACTGTAAGGCACAAGATATCAGATTATAGTTGTAATATTTGAAATTTTAGTGGATTAGATTAACATGCTGTTTTGCGATGTTGCTATAGAGACGGTTAAAGTCATGTGGTGTTACTGTAAACATAATGTTTTAATGATCCTCAGAAATTTTTAAACGGAATCTCAACTTGTATTATTCAAGCATTTCATCATGGTATACAGGATTTTCATTATTTTCATCAGATTTTTAACTTGTTGAAGGTTCTGCCTGTTTGTATTTATCTGGAAGTTCTAGAAAGTCTTTCTATGATCGGAACAATATGCTTCTTATACTTCGGTGATTTTTTTGGATTTAACTCAATACAGGATTGGAGCAGTACCTCTAGACGCTTGCAGAAATCATCACAAAATAGACAAATATCGTTTTTTTTTTCCGCCGATTTTTATATTTTTCATTCATTATCATACATAAATCGGTGTGAAAAGATGAATTAGACCTATTTAAGTTCATTCTGTTGGGTAAAAAGCCAAGATTTTAGCATTTTATGATTCAAGCGCCTTGTCTGGTAAATACGGGAATACGGTTTTTAGTGTGGTGCTCCAATCCTTTTTTAGTCTCACTCGATTTTTTTTCAATGAAATATATACCAGTTGCCAGTTTGTCATTCTGTCGCACACACATAAGTTTTTTCTCTCTGAGCACCATTGTTCATTGACTGATGTCTTAGACATTTGGTGAGTAAGTACCTGTCTTGGAGCTTTATCCTTAGGCAAGCTTTCAGTTGAATAGGTTCAGGTCAAGGACATTGAGGTTAAAAATAGATTTTCCTTCCTATCGTGATTGTACGGTTATGTATTTAGCATTTTCAAAGGAATAATAAGGAGCATAAATTGTCTTGCTTTCCTCAGAAATTGAAACACAACATTGGTGAATTTGATGGTATAGAATAAACAATAGAATGAATATTTAAAATAAGCATCCTAAACGTACATTAAAATGTCGGTGATTATTATGTATTTCAATCATTGTGCCATAACTGCTGATAGCATGTTGAAATAACAGTCTTTATTTTGATCAGCTGTAACCCCTTGCCATTGATTGTAGTCTTCAAATTCTTAAGATAAAACATGTAGAACAATATACATGTACTTCTACCTTCTATTTGTTATTTTCTGTTTCCAGAAATTTTACACTGACAAAATTCTCTTTATAGTAATATTATGTTCTTGTCTTCAATTTAGGTCAAGTTTTAGTCTGTAACAGTAGGTACATGAAATTTGAGAGCATATTTGTATCAAATTTTATCTTTGTGACATTTTTGTGTTAAACTAAACTAATTAGACTGAAGCAGTACGCCATGGTGAACTTTTTAGGGGAATATTTCCAAAACTAGTTTTTTATTGACCTATTTTCATTACAGCTTGACAAGAAGGTTTCATGAGAGCTTTGGTCATTTGAAAATATGATATTATTTTGTTTGAAAATATTAAATAAATTCATCGAATTCTGTATGTCAGAGTGGTTTGGCTTGCAATCTATAAATAAAGCCTGAAATTAACCAAAAAAAGAGGAAAATGCTGCAAGATTTCTGAGAAGCTAAAGTAGGCTATGTTTAAATGTGCTAAATTTCCATACTGCATTCTACTCCACAAACTCCTCAGTGATTACCTCCCTTGGCAGATCTAATAAGGGGAGATCACTGTGTAGGATATTGTCTTCTCCAGTCTTTTAAGTTATAACTGTTAGGTCACATCTTGATGAGCCTATTATAAACTCATTATTCATAGATTGAAGATTAATTTTACAACATTAAGTAGTACATCAGTTCTGGACCAAACAAATTTACAGTTTTATTTATTTTTCTAGGCGTTTGTTTCCCTTTTACTTTAATTTTGAATTACATGCATATCTTTCAAAACAAATGAGCCACGTCACAACAAAACCAACATAGTGCGTTTGGGACCAGCCTACCATTATAACAAGTAGAGAAACTGATAGCGAACAGCATGGATCCTGATCAGACTGCGCGGATTACAAAAGCACTATGTTGGTTTTGTCGTGACGCGGCTCAAAAAAACAATGTTCTCTCTTATATTCCAGAATGATCATTTTTGATGTCACTTTTATTTTGTACTGTGTGTTATTTTCTAGTCATTTTACTGCACTTGCTAAATCAATAATATCAAACATCATATATGTCATTGAATTATAAATTTGACCTTTTACCTATCAACTTGTGACCGATTCCTGTGCTTTTTTTACATGCTTGCATTTTTTAAACAATTTTTTAAAGGCATATTTTAATTTTGATCTTGTTTGGTAAATATAAAAGTCGTGTGTTTTGCATGTTTTCAAAATAATGAATTTGCCTTATTTTGAGTTTATATATTTTTACTTAAATTACAGAAATAATTTTTGAAAGTAAAATATTGTAAATCAGTAAAAGCTGTTTTTTTTCTTTTAACAAAATTTTAGAACATGTGTACTATTTATAGAATTCTTTTCTATTTTTAGAACACTGCTCTATTTATAGAATCATGATTATAATTTTTGTTTCATTTATTTAATTCATTTAATCTTACATCACTACAGGCATAGTGTCATTTTTCATTTCTTGTGTGTATGCAAAGTAATGCTTGTTAAAGAAGATGGTGCAACTCTAGCTTGTGCAATTCTTGTATATTGTAATCATTTCATGTATTTGTTCTGTTTAAAATATGATTTACTTACCTATATTGATTGGTTTTTTGTTCACTTTTAGGTAAAAGTTTAGAAATCTGTCAAGATTTGGATAGAACCTTCTTTTGAATGGTTGATTACTATTATTTTATGAATATTTTGTGGTAAAAACCAAAGATTTTATTTCTTGAAATTATGGTAGTATAGTTAAACTTTAGGCTAACATAATGCCTATTACTTTTTAAGAAAATTGTTTTTATATTTTATACATGTTTCCACAAACTATGATATATAACATACACAGGCATAGGCTAAACCCAAAATGGCAATTGATTTAGAGTACCTAAAATTGAATAAATGCATTGATACCTCATGTGTATTTATCATAAGTAAGCCATTTCAGTGTGATAACACATCTCATAATCTTATGTCATTTATGCTTTGATTACACATTAAATATGTCCTATGTAGTGACTGTTTTACCAATTACCTGCTGGAACTAGAAGTGATAAGTCTTTGCCAGCAGTATAAAGCCAGGCCAGCCTGTACTGCGCATTCTGACCAGGCTCTATACTGTTGGCTGACTTACTTTGAATTTTAATCCTGATTTCACTAAAATTGACAATGGATACTTCTAAAAATGGAAGACGGACAAGTCCATTAAAAAATTCAGCAGTTTAAGGGTTTAGGTCATAGCTTTATATCATACTGTGGTGGTATATGGGACATTTCTCAAAGCTTGGCTAGATTCTTTACAGCAAAGACAAGGAAAATAATACACAATAGTGATTTCAAAGAGAAATCTTATTTTCTATTCCTTGTTACATAGGTCATTATTATTCCTTTTAATACATGTACACAGTCCTTGTAAGTAAATATTCTCTATTGAGAGAAAATTTTGATAAGAAAACAAGGAGCACAGTAAGAACCTGTGAGTAAGAATATAAGGAAATGGTGTGTTAGGGCTTTGGTACATTTATATTTCGGAACTACTTTTTTTCGCTCAAGAAACCACAAAGTGTAACAAGGCCTGTTTGTAACACAGTACATGTTTGTATGTTACATATTACATGACAAATACATGTTTAAATATACAATGTGATACAATATACAAGGCTGAATGGTTTTGAAAGTACCTTTAAACATTTGAAAATTTGCATTAATGTTACATACATACTGATATTACAAATTGTAGAAATTGCACATTATTAGTATTGAATGCGTAATAAGTATGTGGAAAATTGAGCTCCACTTTATTTAAGGGTAAGTTGAAATTATAGTTGCACCATAATTTAGCCTCAGCATGAGGAATATACGTGTTATGCACAGCTATTTAAGCTTAAAAATGTTTCATTTCTATCAATATTTAGACAAAATATCTTGCCTTCAGTATCTCTGGTCTCATTTATGTATCTGCCGTAAATTATAGTCGATGCTTGAACATTTAATGTATCAAGTTATATCATAGAATAACTGTTGAATGCAAGATTACAATGATATATGTTTTGCCCTCATTTTATGATACTTTTGAATTAATAGTTTGCCTTTGTTTTGAGTTTTAAATCATTATCATCAGTAGATTGGAAAAAGAGATGAAATAGTATCAGTGTATTAGAAAATAAATAAGTGATATTATGCATAGTATTTAAAATATTATGACTAAAATGCACAAAAATGCTTTCTTGTAGTTTTTATGCAGTGGAGGCATTGTATTAAAGAAAAGATGTCCAGTCTAAATCAATCTCATGATAGAGACTGGTTTTGAAAGTTGACATTTATCCAAATTTATCCCTAAATTTAAGATGGCGACCAGTCTGGTTATTCACTATTTTGATTGGCTTATTTAAACATAAAATTTTACACATCCAATCAAATTGCAGGAGTTTTAGACTGGTTTACTGTATCAAATCTTGATGAATTTTTGTTTTATTGATAAAAAGAAAAAGAATAATGTCAGATTGTACCGGTAAGTAAAATATGTTTATTTAAGCTACAAGTATTCCCATTAAGCACATAGTGTAAGCTTTATTAGAAAATAGTAATATAGAAAGTTAAATGGACATATTATTTAGTTATAAACTGTGTACTGTAATTATCTGTTGTCAAAACTTGTTCTGGTATATTATAGTCAGAAATGAGTTTTATAACCAGTAAAATTGTGAAGGAGTTTTAACACCATCCTTGACATTCTGTACTAGAAAAAGAACAAGAATTCTTGTATGAACATCTTTTCCATGTCGCTTGTAAGGGCAAGCTTCATGAATATGATAGATAAAAAACAATTTGATCTTTTTCCAATGATTGACTAAAGTCTTTGTCATAAATATATTTTTGCCGCCTTTTTTCACTTTTTATAAAATACGATGAATCAGGTCATTGTGTTAAAACATGTTTTTTATTGTAGGACTCCACCATTGG
This sequence comes from Ruditapes philippinarum, assembly GCF_026571515.1. Classification (NCBI taxonomy): domain Eukaryota; kingdom Metazoa; phylum Mollusca; class Bivalvia; order Venerida; family Veneridae; genus Ruditapes; species Ruditapes philippinarum. The sequence continues at coordinate 66,054 of NW_026864289.1, forward strand.
TGATTTTCAAATATTTGAATTAAATTGACCAATCAGGTGCTAGAGCTTTTTTTGACTGATTTCCGATAAGTTATAAAACTTCGAACCGTGTACATGGAAACATAAAACTTCGAACCGTGTACATGGAAACAAATTTTGACAACAGTTCTATGAAAGTGATGATGTATCTATACATACATCCAGTACTACAGCAGCAATGTATGTTTGTCCGTCTGTCTGTATGTGATTCAATGTCTCTCTAAAAGACTATATATAGTATCTAGGACTGAAGATATTTGATATTTTTCTGTATTTATAACACTAATAATAACATCAGCATATTCCTGAACCCTACATGTAGGGAGTGATCATTGTAAATAAAATTGAAAATTCTCATTCTTTGTTTTTCTTTACTTTATACACAGAACTACTACCTGTATATCTTCACACCATTGTTATAGCCAAAGAACATGATGATATCCAATCAATATATAAATCTAAAGATCCTGTATGTTGTGATCAAAGTGGTAAACCACACTAAGTGAAATTGTATATATGTACATAATTATGCAAATAAAACAATTTTCAGACACCGAAGAATATGTAAAATATGTACTGCAAATATTTGTGCATATTATATGTAATAATTAGAATATATGCATTCATTTCTTATTGTAAAATTTGATTTAGACTTTTAGAAAATAAATTTTTTATTACCTCCCTTTATTTACATGAAATGTTAAATTCGGTAATATCTTTATAAATAATGCTTTTTGGAACATACAATATTGATAAATCTTAATTTTAGCATCATATTTATGATTCAAAACCATAAAAATTGTGTTACAGGATCTTTAAGATATCCCTCCCATGTTTATTGTAAGTAAGGCTTTGTTACCAGTACCATGAGGTTATCGCTCCAGTGACATGACTTCACTTTCTTGACTGTCGGCACTAGTTTTATACAAGACATGACGATGTCCAAAACTGGGCTCAATGGATGTCCAAAGCTTGGCTCAAAACTAGGAAGTTCAACTTGGTTCATTTACAGCAAATTGGGCTAGCAAGGAAGGTACTTGACCATTAGACCAAACTTCCATATTCAAAGTTCACCAGAGCAAAAATTACTGGAGGTGAGCTTTTGTGATTGCCTGCTGTTTTACATATGTTATCAACATTTTTTTTTTCACAACTTGAAAACCATAGATGGTTGATAAATTCCACAGAAACAATCCCATAAATCCTTCGTTGGCGTTCCACAAAATATCTAATAGATTAGTAGGTCACAAGAGCTAAGAATAAATTTTGAAATCTTTAAAGATCTGGTCAGAAACTATAAAGCCCAGAGTTTGCCTAGTGGTCCTCAAGATGAGCAAGTAAATAGTGGTTTAAATATTTACCCACTATTTTCTTAGGCGTTACAAGGAAATAATACACAACACCAGAGTCCAGGCCATCACAGCACATTATGCTCATTTCTATCTAGTGGGCTGAAACAATTTGACACTACTGTTAAGAGTTTACTGGCCTCCTTTCTAAAAGAGATCTGAAATAGCTGAGTGGCAATATGTATCTGTCTAAAAACTTAAAAACAAAAATATCAAAACAAGATAGCTGGCAAATATTTATTTTTTTTGTAAAATTATTTACATTTCCTGGACATTTAATTTTACTAAAAAAAAAAGACATCTATTTATCACATGATACTGTAAAGTAACTATAAAATACATTATAACATACTTCACACAAATTACAGCAATCATTGGTATACATGTTAATGATTGTAACTTCCATGTTTCAGGCAATGGACTCTTTCCATGACACAAAAATTTGAAACACAAACTATCCTGCATAAATTCAAACTCGCAGCATGATCTACAAAACTAATAAAAATTCATTATATTAAAAAAATATTCAATATAGTTTCACCTTTAACAAAGAACAAATGATTCAATTCACTAAGATGAAATTCACATGCTTACTTACATTTAGATAGAAACCTATGCTCTTTTCCCTCAGTAAAATATTTATACATAGTTCTAAAGATAACTATCACTGTGGTTTAGGGGAACAATAATCTTGAAAAATTGGGGAATACCAGAATGGGAAAAACAAGCCATCAAAAAACTTAGAAAAAGAATATCTGTGTAACCAATTTTAGGGGCCACTTAATACTAGTTTAGGCCTTGAAAAATATTTAAAACAATTTTTCTTTAGATTAAATATATTTATAAACTTATTTTTTCTCTGCTGAAACACATTTGGCATTTAGAATGTATATGAAGGCAGACATTTGTGAATTTACTTATATAAATTTGATAATACACAAACTTTTTATGAGTAAAATAACACAAAAACAATAAACTGTTAGATGGACAGCTCAACTGACTAAATCTTTGATGGTAATGCAGAGTTTTTGCAAAGGGGAGTAATTCAGTTTTTGCAAAGGGGAGTAATTCAGGAATTTTGCAAAGGGGAGTAATTCAGGAGATTTGCAAAGGGGAATAATTCAAATTTTTGCAAAGGGGAGTAATTCAGGAGTTTTTGCAATGGGTAGTAATTCAGGAGTTTTTGAAAGGGTAGTAATTCAGGAGTTTTGCAAAGGGGAGTAATTCAGTTTTGCAAAGGGGAGTAATTCAGGAATTTTGCAAAGGGGAGTAATTCAGGAGATTTGCAAAGGGGATTAATTCAAATTTTGCAAAGGGGAGTAATTCAGGAGTTTTGCGATGGGTAGTAATTCAGGAGTTTTTTGAAAGGGTAGTAATTCAGGAGTTTTGCAAAGGGAGTAATTCAGTGAAAATCCATGATAGAGTTATAGGCCTTAGTGAAAGATCTACAATTATGAATTGAAAAGGCATGAATGATAAATGAGATACAAGACTGAAACTAAACTTTAACCAATTGTTTTGTCGACTTTGCTGCTTGGATTAGCTAGATATTCTCCCCATAGTCTCTTCTCTAAATATTGTAGCTCAGGAAAAAAAATGTAAAACAGATGTAAGCCAAATATGTACTGGTTATGAGATGTGCAATGCAATAAACTTTCACTTTGAAGGAAGGTAAAAATTTCAGATAAAACTCAAATTTATTCAATTCAAAATCCAAGGACAGATTTTAGAAATATTATTGGTGTATGCTATCAAACTTCAAATAATTCATTTTGCAACCCAGCTATCAATGATATTCACTAATTAAACCATGTAAGGGTTCACCAAGATGTAACAATATACATGAACTTAATATCATTCTCACAAGTTTTCATCCTAAAAAAAATTAATTCCCCTTTTGAAGGCAAGAAGCAATAATCATACACTGCCTTTAAGTTTAATTTCAGTATTTTGAAATTTTTGATACAAAAATTTTGTAATACAACTATGGACTGTCCTTAAGTCAAGGCAAAGCCCGTTTTACCATAACACAAATTCTGAAAAGTAAAACCTAAAATATTTTCAGAGTGGAAAGGAAACATTCACTCACCATGTCCCTGGCAGCTTAATTTCAGTACTTTGATCATGAAATTTGGAAATACAACTAGATCTACAGACAGTTCTAAAGACATTACAATATTTAATACTTTCAGAGTTGAAAGAAAACATTCACTCTACATGTCCCTATACTCTGCATTCTACCCTGAACACTATCAACTTATAAGACATACTATAAATACATGTAGCAATTTGGTCTCAAGATTTCAATGTTACAACATTAACTACTACATTGCACAATGTATATGAGCCGCGTCACGACAAAACCATCATAGTGCATTTGCCACCAGTATGGATCCAGACCAGCTTGCGTATCCGCGCAGTCTGATCAGGGTCCATGCTGTTCCCTTACCAACTGCGAGGATGCGCAGGCTGGTCTGGATCCATGCTGGTCGCAAACGCACTATGTTGGTTTTGTTGTGACACGGCTCAATTATAGATTTCATAGAACATTAATGAGCTAGACTGTAGATTGAGGAATGTATATGATCAACAGTAATTTTTATAACAAAACAATTAATAAATGTACTTGAAGTCAATAAAATATGAACAATTACACACATAATGTGACTGTACATATGGATGAAAAAAAATCTATAAAAATACAAACATGAGTCATCGGACATTGTGCTTGACTATTCTTAATGCTTGATAGTATAACAAGGGACTGGACAATGTAAAAAATTTTAAGTTTAAAAAAGGGCCATAATTCTGTCAAAATAATGTCAGAGTTATGGATCTTGGAAAATGACCTCTTATTATGATCTCAAAATGTGTGAATGTTTACATATTTCCTACAGTACTTTTTGAGATATCAACTTGCATGCAAAAACTTAACCAAAGTGCAACACAGACTCCAGGGTGAGTACAACAGCTCTCCCTATTCTCCGAATGGTCAAGCTAAAAATTACATGCAAGTGTATATATGTGTACATACATACTATATAAGTAAAAGAATCAATTTAATACAAAAACACACAAGTGTGGACTCAGATGAAAAAAAAAATCTATAAAATGCAATCATTTACATGTACATGCAAATATAATATACAGGAAGTAAAGAATCTATCAAATACAAAATTACACACAAGTGTACATATGGATAAGTATAAAAAATCAACAAAACACAAATTATTCAATAAATATACAGACTTATAAAACATAACACACCATCAAAACATGCCCTAAAATAAATACAATGTACATCTTATTAAACGCTCGTATAATAAAGGCAACAAATAATGCTGTATCATGTAATTGAAATGTATGATAATTCCAGCAGCACAAACTTTTGTTGTCATTCAATTAGTATTTTGGTTCTTACTCACAAGCAAACCCATTGTAGTAAACATGATTTTTTTTTCAGGAAAAAAATGTATACACATTTCTTTTTTTCCCCCAAGTTTATAAGTTAAACTCAACTTAAGGTAAATTTCCAGCATCTATATGGTAATGGCAGACACTCAGAGTCTCTATTGTGAATAGTTTCAAGTAAGATCACACATCTGCATAAACCTTCAACTACCACCAGGTAAAATTTGAACACATAACAAAATAATAATACTTATAATAATGTAACAAATAATTACATATTTTGAAAATACATGTTCATAGATGGAACTGCCAATATTGGACTTTTATATTTCACATGCATACTAGGCAAATCCAAGTTGGGGTGGGTGGTAGTTGTAACCTACCTACCCCTCCCCCCCCCAAAAATGATTTTATAATGATTATGCTTCAGGATATATATAGCATATTTATCAATGCTGAATCACAACTTGGCATGGTATAAACTATTGGTCATCTTTGAAATGGTCCCTGTTAGGTATTCACTGAAAAACCCATCTGCATTTGGAAATACATAAACACCTGCAAAAAAAAACAACCCAATAAATAATTGATTTACTATGATTCAACTCTTTTTATTGAATGTCAGGATTTGTCCCTTTTTCATCATATCTAGAATATTAATAATAAATTGGATATAAAAAGTCGTGATTTATCTTGTGGTTTTTACTATTTTTTCCTCTGTTTTGGTAGTTGAAAAAAAAAGAGAAAAAATTGACACTACAAAATGTCATGTTATGTAAAATTACTGTTACTATATTAATATTTGTTTTGCCTATATAACAAGCTCTTTTCACTTGATTAATAGGGAAACTACATAAAAAGGAAAACAGACTATTTTGGCTGTGAAAATATCTCCATTTTCCAAGGGGAAAAAAGGCTTACATGGTGAGTAACTTCTAGATATTTGGTTTATACAGAATTCATTTTAGTTTGATATTGTGGGAAGTTATAAGCTTATAGACACACTTTCGAATCCGTACCTGGAACAAACCAACCAGTACTGAGCAATGAGTGTGAAGTTTCTTGCTCAAGGAAACAACGACTTGCGCCGCACAGTGCTTGAACCCATTCGAGTATCGATCATTAGATTACTAGCCCCATGGTTAACCACTAACTAGCCATGCCGCCACTTCTAGATAACCACTCAACCATGCTGCCACTTCTAGATATTTGTATTACTTCACTTGTACATACCTTGATTTCTTTATCCTCTGAACCTGAGAAGAGAAAATCACCATGAACAACAAGAGTGTTGACACTTCCTTCATGTCTCTGTAATGTCTGAATAGGTAACATATTCTCTAAATTCCAGATCTGAAATACATGTACAGCAATAGGTAACATATTCTCTAAATTCCAGATCTGGAATAAATGTACAACAATGGGTAACATATTCTCTAAATTCCAGATCTGAAATACATGTACAACAATAGGTAACATATTCTCTAAATTCCAGATCTGAAATACATGTACAACAATAGGTAACATATTCTCTAAATTCCAGATCTGAAATACATGTACAACAATAGGTAACATATTCTCTAAATTCCAGATCTGAAGTACAATACAATGTACATCAAAATTCATTTTAAAACACCATTATAATTAATTCATAGTTGCAACTGGGAGCCTACATGAGCAACTTAATCCAAAACATTGTTCATCACCTTATTTTTCATAGAAAAATTTCAAAGTGTTCAGAGATTATGTAGTCTATTAGTAACAATAGGTTTTTACAAGTATACAGATGTAAAGCACCAGTAAACAAGACTTTGGCCTAACACAGCTAGAACCATGAGTGCTAGTCAGTTACCACCAGTATAGAGCCAGGCTAGCCCACACGTCTGTGCAGTCTGGCTTTAAATTTTCATCTTGATTCCCCCAAAAAATGATAACTGACAGTTCCAAAGTGGAAGATGGACAAGTCCATTTGAGAAATATAGCAGGTTAAAAAGGTTAAGGTTTCATCAGAAAGACTATTATTAGTTATAGTAGGGTGTAACAGTGGCTAAAGCTGGTATAACAGAGGCTCAAACTATCAACTCCTGAATTTGACAATATAACTACATGCCTGTTCTTTTCTTGGAATCATATGAATAAACCTTCTACATCTATTAGTTTTTAGCACATGTACACTATATTAACAAAACATTATTTGGTTTTATCTGAAAAATTAGTTGGTCTAAAAATTCTTATTTCAAGTGTAAAAGAGTAACATGTAAACATTATATAGATAAGTTTCATACACAAAGAAAGCATGCTAACACCATGTATTAAAGAGAATTCATTTAGAGAAAGATTTATTTTTTAAAATAATGAATGAATGAATGAACGAATGAATGAATATATATGAAAAAAATATCACCTGAATTGATTTATCAATAGATGCGGAGAAAAGAAAACGTCCCGAGACTGAAGGCACTATGCTATGAACTACCCCTATATGACCCATCAACTCTAAAAGATGCTTCGTGTTTTTGACATCAAACAATTGTAGATTGTGATTGTAAGTCCCTACAAACAAAATAATAACTTTCAGTGCTTGAAAAAAATGCCTAGCTCCGAGCCAAATATTACTATGTGATATGCTTCGAGCCTCTTATAAAAATGGATGCGTCAGACACAAATTTTATCTTTTCTGCGAATACCTTCACAGTTTTGGAAGCAACAAACACTCAATTAAATCCAAGTTAATTGTGCTACATAGTGTTTATCATAAATTCAACCAAATATTTATGAAACACTAAGTGCCTGTATTTCAAATCCTCTTAAATTACAATGTAATAATAAGATTAATTGAATTTTGAAAATTTGACCTTATAAGGTGAAGGTCATATAGGGGTCAAGGTCGAATTTCAATATATCACAATGAGTCTCATCCAGATGTATATTGTGTCTTAGTATGAAGACTCTAATTTAGAGACTGAAAATGAAATGGCAAATTAAAAGTGTCAACAATCGGACAAACCAGGCAAAAAAACAAACCCTAAAAACATAAAAACAAATGCCATCAATCAATCAATTTGGGTTTAAAGAAACAAGATATCTCTAGGGTATTTCTTTTTGTAAAATTGTATCTGCATTTGCTTATATAGTCCTTGCAATAAGCCATTTAAGACCATGATTCTAAGTTTTGTTAGTTAAGGCTTGTAAAATGGCACTTGACATTTTGTGATAGAAGTACCTAACCTTAACATTCAGAAAAGCTTATCTATAATAAAGATTCCCTTTAAAATCTTAAAACTGATGTTAACATGCTTCCTTTGAGTTTATTTCCTGTATATAATAACCTTGATTGTTCTATCCGAGGAGCAGGAAAAACAAAATCCTTCACATGGTGATGTTACTATATTTAGCACAACCCCTATATGACCTTTTAGAGCATTCATGTACTCATATGTGGTTGCATTGAAAACATGTATATTCCTGTTATATGTTCCTGTAAATAATTAAAATATCAGTTTATGTAATTAAGATTGAGAATGTATTATGAATGAAAAATGATTTCAGTGACGACTACTGAGATATTGTCAAACAGTGGCTTTTCAGTTTGACTTGTTAAAGAAAACACAGTATGTACATCTCCATAAATAATTCAAGGTACTTGAGTAGAACCATCAATCCTCAAGATTTAGCAAGTTAGGTTTTTTTACATACTCACAGGTGTAAGAAGCAAGTGGTTTAGAAGTCATAATTATTTAAGATCAAACAAGACAGATATGGTTTAAAATGTATATCATATATAAATACAGTCAAATTTGTGTTAAAGACCAAATAAAGTCCACCCTGGAAATAAAGACCAATCTTTAACAAACCTTCAATGATAAAAATAAATCAGAGTAAACTCCAAATAAAGACCACTTGTCTACAAAGGAAATGTATGGTCTCTCCTTTGGGAGGCCTTTTTCCACAGGTTTCACTGTATATTCATTTCACAGCTCACATTCTCATCACTGTAACTCTGGTCATTATACTAACATGCTTGTTTAGAGTTAACAACTTTATCAATACCCGTGAATGTTAAAAATCAAACTCAAATTTTATTTATTATTTTTAGACACTGCATTTGTATCAATTTTCATCCTTAGACAATGGTGTTACCTGCTATAATGTATTTTGATGTAACTGCAAGGGAATAAATGGAGCCAAACTGGTGGTCAACCTTTCCTTTCAGTGCAAATGGTTCAGTTACACTCCAAATATCTATAGTGTTGTGAGAACCACTGTATAACTTGTCCTGAAAATTGATTTTGGTACATGTATTCTTATTTTCACACCAAGTTTACAGATACAAAATGAAAAGTATATATACAAATTAAAAATATTCATTAACCTTTTACCACATGAGCATATTGTGAAAAGTGGCCGTTTTCATTGAAAACCCTCCTGTTACAAGTTCAAACTGCTATGAAACTATGAAAAATGCTTCAATACTGATAAAACTTGGCACAAATGTTAACTGGACCATAGCCTCTGTAACAGCATGCTCAATCTTAAATTTCCAGTTACCATGGCAACAGGGGGACGTCTCAAAATTGCCAAAAATCACTATTCTCCATTGGAAAGAAAACGGTTTGAGTTTTAAACAAGTAATTTAAAAACAAGAGGGCCATGATGGCCCTGAGGTCGCTCACCTGTATATAGCCCCCCCCCCCCAATGTTGCAGGGCCAATTTAACTCAAGGGCTTTTATTTGCACAAACTTGGTAGACACCCATAAGAAGATGTTTCATGCTAAACATCTAAGCTCTAGCTCATTGGGCTTTTTAAAAGAAGATTTTTTTAAAGTTTTTACTATACACATATAGTTAAAAACAATGACACCCCTGGGGCCGGGCCAGTTTTGACCCCAGGGCTTTTATTTGAACAAACTTTGTAGACACTTACTAGAAGATGTTTCATGCTTAATATCTAAACTCTAGCTATTTGAGTTTTTTCAAAGAAGATTTTAAGTTTTTGCTATACACATATAAAGAAAATCAATGACCCCCGGGGCGGGGCCAATTTTGACCCCAGGTCTTTTATTTAAACAAACTTTGTAGACACTCACTAAAAGATGTTTCATGCTTAATATCTTAACTCTAGCTATTTGGGTTTTTTCAAAGAAGATTTTTTAAGTTTTTGCTATACACATATAAGGAAAATCAATGACCCCCTGGGGCGGTACCAATTTTGACCCCAGGGCTTTTATTTGAACAAACTTGGTAGACACCTATTAGAACATGTTTGATGCTAAATATCTTAGCCATAGCTCTTTGAGTTCTTTAAAAGAAGATTTTTTAAGTTTTTACTATATGCATATAGGGAAAATCAATGACCCCCGGGGCGGGGCCAATTTTGACCCCAGGGCTTTTATTTGAACAAACTTGGTAGACACTTATTATAACATGTTTCATGCTAAATATCTTAGCTCTAACTCTTTTGGTTCTTTAAAAGAAGATTTTTTAAGTTTTTACTATATGCATATAGGGAAAATCAATGACCCCCTGGGGCGGTGCCAATTTTGGCCTCAGGGCTTTTATTTGAACAAACTTGGTAATAACCCATTAGAACATGTTTGATGCTCAATATCTTAGCCATAGCTCTTTGAGTTCTTTAAAAGAAGATTTTTTAAGTTTTTACTATATGCATATAGGGAAAATCAATGACCCCCCGGGGCGGGGCCAATTTTGACCCCAGGGCTTTTATTTGAACAAACTTGGTAGACACCCATTAGAACATGTTTCATGCTAAATATCTTAGCTCTAGCTTTTTGGGTTCTTTAAAAGAAGATTTTTTAAGTTTTTACTATATGCATATAGGGAAAATCAATGACCCCCCGGGGCGGGGCCAATTTTGACCCCAGGGCTTTTATTTGAACAAACTTGGTAGACACTCACTAGAAGATGTTTCATGCCAAATATCTAAGCTCTAGCTCTTATGGTTTTTTAAAAGAAGATATTTAAAGTTTTTTCTTTCGGTTGCCATGGCAACCAGAGTTCTGCATGGAATTAAATTCTTTGAACAATTTTTAAAGGTGACCACCAAAGGAACATTCCTGTGAAGTTTGGATGAAATTGGCTTAGTGGTTTATGAGGAGATGTCATTTAAAGAAAAAGTTTACGGACGACGGACGGACGACGGACGGACGGACGGACGAACGGACGCCGGACGAAAAGTGATCACAAAAGCTCACCCTGTCACTTTGTGACAGGTGAGCTAATTATAGAATTTTCAGTGCAGACACAAAATGTTCAAATTTTGACCTTCAAGGGTGCCCTTGACATTGAAGCAGCATAGGTTCTGCACACTGAATAGTTGAGGTGAACGTTTGAGCCACAATTGAAGAAAATCAATCAAGGGATATAAGATATATAGAAAAGACATGAAATTGACACTTAACCACCAAGGGTGACCTTAAATCTTGAGCTGGCAAGACTGTGGTATAGGTTCTGCAAATTGCCTTGTTAAGGTAAACATCTGAGCCTCCTTCACGATATTGTCTGATATTTGACATTTGACCTTCAAGGATGACCTTGACATTGAGCCTGCACAGCAGTGGCTTAAGTTCTGCTCATCACCTTATAAAGATGAACATTTGAGCAAAAATGTTTGAAAAAATATTTCAATGGGTATAGGATTTATAGAGCGGACATAATGGAGATGGATGGACATGTATCTGGAATTGGATAAGGGAAATTTCTAGTGTTATTTTCTTATGATAAATAAGAGAGCCATTGGCCTTTACTCTATTGTTATGATTCTCTTTTGTTCCATTTCATAGTTAGATGGCCCCGATCTTTTTCCGGTAGTGCAGACAGACAGACAGACTGACCAAGCAATGCGACAAAGTGTTTCAATATAGCCCCCTCCACATTATGTGGTGCGTTATAATACATGTAGGTGCAAAACAAAATACCAATATTTTCTTTACCTTTTCTGGATTTAATGCGAGAGCTCTAACCCAGTGATGTAGGCCAGGTATTGTGTGTTTCAATATCAAAGATTTGGATTCCCATACCTGTATTGATCAAAAATATACTTTATTATACATTACATAAAAAATCATCTATAAATTACAATTTGTCATTTCAATAGAAATTATCCATGTGTGATTCTCTTTCACCTACCGTAACATAGAGTTAAATAGTAAATAAGTCAAAAATAAGTGCCATTTTTAGATTCTCCTTGACTGTGTTTTTTTTTCAATGTTATGCATGAAAATAAAATGTAATTCAGTACTTATTTAACTCCTAAAGGAACAATAAGTAATGCTTTCATTTTTTATTATTAACAAGCCAGTCCAGCCTGTATATAATTTTTAGCAGTCCCTTACTGCTGACTACTTTATTCAGCAATATGACATTAAATATCCCTTAAATTAACAAGCAATTATCATAGTATTGCAAGCAATCCATAAGTCCCCTACCGGTAAGAGCCCAAGCAACATTCTGAAGGGCCATTGGCCATTCACTTAGGTTCCTATTTTAAGTAAATTTGTTGAAAAAGTTCTTTTAAAGTGATCACAGGAAACAGTTTTTATGTACAGACAGACGGACTGAAGGACACTCTAAAGTAATTTTTTAAACATCCCTGTTATCAAAATATAACATTTTTAAAATCCTATCATGATTGAAGAAGTTGGAGTAAAAATTACCAATTTCTCAAAAAAAAGTCTAAGTTCAAAAGGGGCATAATTCTGGAAATAGTTTTGGTAGAGTATTGAACACTCACAAATGTTGAGTGACAATAAGAAACATTTATATGAAGTTTGAAGTAGATACATTCAGAAAAAGAAGTTATTAAAAAAAACAATGTTTTTTTTTCATGAAAATTTTAAGTTCAAGGGAGCTAATTCTGATAAATTTTGTGCTAGAGTTGTAAACCTTGTCACATATGATGTGGTTGATGACAAGCAACTTATATTTAAAGTTTGAAGAAAAATACCTTAAGAAATAAAGAACTTATAGTGAAAAACTTAAAAACTTGAATCAGAAATCTTGAAATTCAGTCTATTTGTTGCCATAGCAACCAGAATTTTCAACATAGGAAGATAAAAAAGGATGTGCATAATTTCCATACTGCCATCTACCCATATGTCAAGTTTCATAATCATATTTTTCAGTACTTTTTGTGTTATCACTGGATCCAGGTTATGTGTAAAATTTGCCCATATTTTCTGTCTATTTGTTGCCATAGCAACCAGAATTTTCAAACATAGGAAGAAAAGAAAAAGACGTGCATAATCTCCATACTGCCATCTATCCATATATCAAGTTTCATAAAAATATTTTCAGTACTTTTTGAGTTATCGCGGGATCCAGGTTATGTGTAAAATTTGCCATATTTTCAGTCTATTTGTTGCCATAGCAACCAGAATTTTCAACATAGGAAGAAAAGAAAAAGACGTGCATAATCTCCATACTGCCATCTATCCATATATCAAGTTTCATTAAAATATTTTCAGTACTTTTTGCGTTATCGCGGGATCCAGTTTTGTGGACGGACGGACTGACGGACGGACAGACGGACGGACTGACGGACGGACGGACAGACGGACGGAGGGTAAACCTAAAGTCCCCTCCGGTAAACCGGTAGGGGACTAACAATGTAGAGGTCCATATCAATAGAGAGCAAGTCCATTTTGACAAATTCAGTAGAATAAAACTTTGAAATACTGTTCCAAAGGTTATAAAACTTTTTTTCTGAGTTCAATCCGAAATCTCTGGATTTTCATTGGCCAGTGTACATTCTGAGCTGGTTTCTGACCAATCAAATAGTGGAGATCTGAGTTTGAGCTTAGAAAATTTCTTTATAACCTTGAACCCTGGTTGGTTAGACTCAAAAGTGATTTACCAGTATATAAATTGCAAGAACGTGTTTTGCAATCAAGCTTAAATAAATTTGTTAAAACCACCTAATAAATCTTTGAAAACAGACAGTTAGATAGTTATTTCTTGCATATAAGACAGGATTATGTACTGTTTACACCAGTGCTAGAAAAAACCAGTCTTACAACCCCCCCCCCCCCCCCCCCGACCAACCATGCAAGACAGACAAGTCGTGGATTTTAAATGACATTCCCACCACCATTTTTGAATGAATTGCTTTCTTAGGATGACATCATTTTGCCGTTATGAATGAAGTTGTTAATTCATACGCTACTATAAGAAATAAGTGCTTAATGAAAATATTAGTTTTCATAATTTATTTCCGAAATACAATTAATGTAATATGCAAGAAAAAGAATTTTGCGAGATAGTTTTTACCTTGATTAATGAGAACGATGAGGTAAACAAGAAATCTCCAATCACAGCCATAGCACATATAATATTGTCATGAGCATTCTGAAATAACAAGATACTCTGTTATGGAAGCACATGGAAAACAATGTGATAATAATTTACAGGGTTATTCTGAAATTACAAGAAAATGAGTATAAAGGACATTCTTATATAATAAAGACAACAGATTCTGAAATTTAACAAAAATCAACTATAAGGGGTATTCAGTAATATAAAAGAAACAATGGGTTAAAGGACCCTATAAAACAACAAGACTATGAGTTAAGGGGGGATGCTGAAATGAAAAAAAAATCAGCAACAAAAAAAACACTAACAAAATCCAAAAACAGGCAAACCATGAAGTTAACCCTTTACCACATATATACGCGAAACAACGCACTTTCGACCCCCCCCCCTTTTTAAGGCCTCAAATAGTGAAAAAATGTCCTATTTGGACCCCAAACATAAGTTTTCGTTTGAGAAATGTTGCTTAAAAAATTGAGCACTTTTTCGGCGCCGCCCCCCATCCAAAAGATACATCGCCAAGAAAATTTTGGACTTGTGAGAGGGTAAAAATGACCCCAGGTCGATCATAATGTAACGTTTAACCAACGCTGAAAAGCCTTTGACTCTATCTCAATCCCTTGAACAGTTGCAGCACTTTGAAATAAATTTTGATGGAAAAAATCGCGGCAAAATAGTGATTTTTGGCAATTTTGAGATGTCCCCTCGTTGCCATGGTAACATGAAATTAAAGACTGAGCATGTAGTTACAAAGGCAATGGTCCAGTCAACATTTGTGCCAAGTTTGATTAGTATTGAAGCATTTTTCATAGTTTCATAGCAGTTTGAACTTGTAACAGGAGGCTTTTCAGTGAAAACGGCCATTTTTCACAATATGCTCATGGGGGAAAGGGTTAACTAAAAAATTATAAATGTTACAAAACATCAATTTTTCACCAAAATTAGGTGAAATACGACATGTTAACATGGAAAAACTAGTTTTTAGGTGATTCCAAAGTTTTTCATCATTTTTTGTTAACTAAAAAATTATAAATGTTACAAAACATCAATTTTTCACCAAAATTAGGTGAAATACGACATGTTAACATGGAAAAACTAGTTTTTAGGTGATTCCAAAGTTTTTCATCATTTTTTGTTAAGATAATGAAATGATAGGGTTTACCATGAATGTTCTATAACAGAAAAATATTAACACAGGACATTTAAATAACAAATTAATGATTAATTATTAAATCTCTTATCACAGTTATTGCAAACAGGTTAGGTCACATCATAACTGTTCAGGCAAAATAGAGAGACTTTTTTCATCTATAATTACTGGCAGAAAACACCAGGTGTCAGCCTCCTTGCTGGAATTTAGGTCACACCACAACTGTTTAGGGAATACAGTGACTTTTTACCAATAATTAATGGTAGGAAATACTAGGTGTTGTCAGCCTCCTTGCAATATTTAGACACAGATAGGCACCTTGACTTTTAGGCATCATCCTCCAACCTTACTATCTGACGAGCTTCCTACCTTAAAAGAATTTGGCAATACCAGCAAGACTTGCACTAACATTGGTCAAATTAAAAATAATTCCAAGTCGGCAACTATTTTCAATTCTACGAAAATTGCCCTCTGGACATTTACACCCCCATGTCATGGTGGCCATTTACTCCCTTATCAATCTATTCAAGAGACCAGAAGATTGTCTTCCCAACCATATGGAAGTTAAAGAAATTGTGTACATAATGTATATATGGAGGTAAAATGGACAGGACAGTAAACAGCAAATAATGTTGTACCACATTTACAGCTATTATATTTAACTGTAAATTATGACAACATTTAATAATTATAATACTATCATAAACTTGAAAAAATGAACATGTCATATTAAACTTACCTCAATCATATTTACCAGATTATAATCATCTAGACTCCAGCAGTATACACTATTATCATGTCCTCCTGTATACAAGAAATTACCACCTATACACATACACTGTATCTGTAAATAAATTATCATACATTAATAATCTTCTGTGACAACTTATTCATTGTTTTAAAGCCCATGTCATGTTTTTTTGTTGTTTTTTTTGTTGTTTTTTTTAAATACAAAGACCATTGATTGCAATGTTCTTGCATATTTTGGCACTCCTTAAAACACATCTGTCTCAAAATAAGAAAATAATCTCCTGAAAAAACAGGAATAGAGAAGCAAAACAAAAAAACATTGTCTATGTTACCAAATCTGAGTAGCCTTATTCAATCTGAGTGTTCCAATAAATTTTGTCTGTAACAGACTAAATTTTCTAATTATTCAAGAACAGTCATAAAGGCTTTCTCTGTAAGAAAGTTATTCTTATTTCTTTTGCATGAGTATTTAAATCTGACACAAAATAGATGTGAATTTCAAAAATGCTAGAAAATAAATATTTCTTTTATACATTTGTCACATGTAAGGCTGATAGGAGGATGCTCCTCAACCCCTTTCATGCCAATGATGAGGAAAATAAATGGGCTTACACCCTACTGGGCGTCTGGAAAAAAGCCTTTTTTTTCACTTACAGACTTAGTATGTCCCTGTATAGTTTTTATACAGCCTCTTTGTAAATTTTCCAAGTCCCACACCTTAATACAACAATCTGACCCCGCTGTAAACAACTTCTTGTTTTTTGATGCCATACACCAAACAACATTCTGGTGCCCCCTAAAAATAACAACACAAATATGTATACCATTGCACCATAAAAAAATATTGTTTAAATAATCTTGTGGTCAATTCATGTAGAATGTCTAAATTATCTAACCATAATAATATCTGTCATATGTTGTGGTAAAATTGGAATATCAGTCCCTCAGGAACCCCTGGGTGGGTTACTGAGGGACGAATATTCCTATCCAAAATGCAAACATATGTCGGATATTTGTTCTTGCATATTCTACCATATTCCATCATATTTCTAAATACTTTTCCTTAATAAAACAATTCAAAATTTACTCGTAACTAAATCCAATACATTTAAACTGGAAAGGCATGTTCCATCTTTAAACTACCCTCAGTGTTCCAATACATTTAATTAAACTGGAATGGCATGTTCCATTTCTAAACTTACCTCAGTGTTCCAATACATTTAAACTGGAAAGGCATGTTCCATCTCTAAACCTACCTCAGTTTTCCAATACATTTAAACTAGAATAGCATGTTCTATCTGTCAACTTACCTTAGTGTTCCAATACATTTAAACTGGAATGGCATGTTCCATCTCTAAACTTACCTAAGTGTTCCAATACATTTAATTAAACTGGAATGGCATGTTCCATTTCTAAACTTATCTCAGTGTTCCAATACATTTAAACTAAAACGGCATGTTCCACCTCTAAACTTACCTCAGTGTTTCAATACATTTTAACTAGAATGGCATGTTCTATCTCTAAACTTACCTCAGTGTTCCAATACATCTAAACTAGAATGGCATGTTCCATCTGTTAACTTACCTCAGTGTTCCAATACATTTAAACTTGAATGGCATGTTCCATCTTTCAACTTACCTCAGTGTTCCAATACATTTAAACTGGAATGGCATATTCCATCTGTTTACTTACCTCAGTGTTCTAAAACATTTAAACTGGAATGGCATGTTCAATCTGTCAACTTACCTCAGTGTTCCAATACATTAAAACTGGAAGGGCATGTTCCATCTCTAAAGTTACCTCAGTGTTCCAATACATCTAAACTAGAATGGCATGTTCCATCTGTTAACTTACCTCAGTGTTCCAATACATTTAAACTAGATAGCATGGTACATCTCTAAACTTACCTCAGTGTTCCAATACATTTAACTGGAATGGTATGTTCCATCTGCCAACTTACCTCAGTGTTCCAATACATTAAACTGGAATGGTATGTTCCATCTGTCAACTTACCTCAGTGTTCCAATACATTTAACTGGAATGGCATGTACTATCTCTAAAGTTACCTCAGTATTCCAATACATTTAAACTGGAATAGCATGTTACATCTCTAAAGTTACCTCAGTATTCCAATACATATAAACTGGAATGGCATGTTCCATATGTCAACTAACCTCAGTGTTCCAATACATTTAACTGGAATGGTATGTTCCATCTGTCAACTTACGTCAGTGTTCCAATACAATTAAACTGGAATGGCATGTCCCATCTCTAAACTTACCTCAGTGTTCCAATACATTTAAACTAGAATGGCATGTTCCATCTCTTAACTAACCTCAGTTTCCCAATGCATTTAAACTGGAATGGCATGTTCCATCTCTAAACTTACCTCAGTGTTCCAATACATTTAAACTAGAATGGCATGTTCCATCCCTTATCTTACCTCAGTGTTTCAATACAATTAAACTGGAATGGCATGTTCCATCTCTAAACTAACCTCAGTTTCCCAATACATTTAAACTGGAATGGCATGTTCAATCTGTTAACTTACCTCAGTGTTCCAATACATTTAAATTAGAATGGCATGTTCCATCTCTCAACTTACCTCAGTGTTCCAATACATTTAAACTAGAATGGCATGTTCCATCTCTAAACTAACCTCAGTGTTCCAATACATTTAAACTAGAATGGCATGTTCCATCTCTAAACTAACCTCAGTGTTCCAATACATTTAAACTAGAATGGCATGTTCCATCTCTAAACTAACCTCAGTGTTCCAATACATTTAAACTAGAATGGCATGTTCCATCTCTAAACTAACCTCAGTTTTCCAATACATTTTAACTAGAATGGCATGTTCTATCTCTAAACTTACCTCAGTGTTCCAATACATCTAAACTAGAATGGCATGTTCCATCTGTTAACTAACCTCAGTGTTCCAATACATTTAAACTGGAATGGCATGTTCCATCTGTAAACTTACCTCAGTGTTCCAATACATTTAAACTGGAATGGAATGTTCCATCTGTCAACTAATCTCAGTGTTTCAATACATTTAAACTGGAATGGCACGTTCCATTTCTAAACTTACCTCAGTGTTCCAATACATTTAACTGGAATGGCATGTTCCATCTCTAAACTAGCTGCAGTGTTCCAATACATTTAAAGTCAAATAGCAAGTTCCATCTGTCAACTTTCCTTAGTGTTTCAATACATTTAAATTGAATTGGCATGTTCCATCGGTCAACTAACCTTAGTGTTCCAATACATTTAAACTGGAATGGCATTTTCCATTTCTAAACTTACCTCAGTGTTCCAATACATTTAACTGGAATGGCATGTTCCATCTCTAAACTAGCTGCAGTGTTCCAATACATTTAAAGTCAAATAGCAAGTTCCATCTGTCAACTTTCCTTAGTGTTCCAATACATTTAAATTGAAATGGCATGTTCCATCGGTCAACTAACCTTAGTGTTCCAATACATTTAAATTGAAATGGCATGTTCCATCTCTAAACTAACCTCAGTGTTCCAATACATTTAAAGTGGAATGGCAAGTTCCATCTGTCAACTTTCCTTAGTGTTCCAATACATTTAAATTGAAATGGCATGTTCCATCGGTCAACTAACCTTTGTGTTCCAATACATTTAAACTGGCTGGCATATTCCATCTCTAAACTTACCTCAGTGTTCCAATACATTTAAACTAGAATGGCATGTTCCATCTCTAAACTAACCTCAGTGTTCCAATACATTTAAAGTGGAATGGCAAGTTCCATCTGCCAACTTTCCTTAGTGTTCCAATACATTTAAACTGGAATGGCATGTTCCATCTCTAAACTAACCTCAGTGTTCCAATACATTTAAAGTGGAATGGCAAGTTCCATCTGTCAACTTTCCTTAGTGTTCCAATACATTTAAATTGAAATGGCATGTTCCATCAGTCAACTCGGTCAACTTTCCTTAGTGTTCCAATACATTTAAATTGAAATGGCATGTTCCATCGGTCAACTAACCTTAGTGTTCCAATACATTTAAACTGAAATGGCATGTTCCATCTCTAAACTAACCTCAGTGTTCCAATACATTTAAAGTGGAATGGCAAGTTCCATCTGTCAACTTTCCTTAGTGTTCCAATACATTTAAATTGAAATGGCATGTTCCATCGGTCAACTCGGTCAAACTAACCTTAGTGTTCCAATACATTTAAATTGAATATGGCATGTTCCATCGGTCAACTAACCTTAGTGTTCCAATACATTTAAACTGAAATGGCATGTTCCATCGGTCAACTAACCTTAGTGTTCCAATACATTTAAACTGAAATGGCATGTTCCATCGGTCAACTAACCTTAGTGTTCCAATACATTTAAATTGAAATGGCATGTTCCATCTGTCAACTAACCTTAGTGTTCCAATACATTTAAATTGAAATGGCATGTTCCATCGGTCAACTAACCTTAGTGTTCCAATACATTTAAATTGAAATGGCATATTCCATCGGTCAACTAACCTTAGTGTTCCAATACATTTAAACTGAAATGGCATATTCCATCTTTCGTATTTTTCAATTAGAGGAGGACTTCCTGATAATGACTTCCTAAATGAACCTGTCAATAAATATAAGTCAGTTCAGTAACAAAGAAATCCCATATGTCAACAAGTTTAAATACTAATGGGTTAATACTAACAATATGATCAATTAAACAGTAGATTACATAACACTAACATATACAGATTGTACCCCTATGTTTACATACAAGTCTAAAGAAATATAGTACAATTTTGCATACATGTGAACACTATCATTTTTAGTGGGAGACCACTTTTTGCAACCATGTTTTCACAAATTTTTCTTAAAATAAGGGGTATTTGCACAAATTAAAGAAATCTCCCTCTTTTTGGTGTTAGAACTTTCTTCTTTGTTTATTGCAAATTCTAAAAACTCCCTCTTTTTGAAGAAAAATCTCCCACTTTATCATCAAAAAAAGTTCACATGTATGATTTTGGTTGAAATATGAGTCTGTAACTCTCAATCCAGATATTGTGAAACTCCTAGTTACACAACGAAAAAACACTTCCTCAACCAAAAAAAGCAAAAAAAACAAACAAAAAACGACAACAACAACAAAACCCAAAAACACTACAAGCATTACAAACAATAGATTTTAGATATTTCCCACATTTATTTTCCTAGTAAAATTCAACTTTATTGTTGAAGACCAATCAAATATGAACAAGATATGTTTCCATGCTAACTAATGAAAGTAAGAAGATGAAGTATTAAGGCATGCAAACAGTTTGACAGTTTTTATAACATGTACATTTGTATATCTGAGTAAACTTAAGGTTTGAACAGCTGACAAAAAACAAAATGCTTGCACACCAAAAAAGTTTTAATAATGACGAAAAAATGAATAGAATAAATTTAATGTCTAAATTACTACAAGTAATAAGTCTTTGACAAGATATTTAATTTATATATGATGATGAATATCACTTATTCTAAGTTCTGTATTTCTGTTTTGGAAAGCACATTTACATGCTTTGTTCAAATGATATTTTGTGGAATATTCTTTTCAAAAGAACCCCCCCCCCTCCCCTTATCACAAATATCCCAATATTTTATTTTTATGCCCTAAAAATAAACAAGAGGGCCATGATAGCCCTAGATCGCTCACCTGACTTATCAAATTCATCCAAACAATTACCTAGACAAGCATTCTGACCAAGTCTCATGACAGGTGAGTCAAAAATGTGACCACTACAGTGTTAACAAGGATTATCCATATTTGAGCAGTGCGACCTAGTTTTTTACCCAGGTGACACATATTCAAACTTGACCTAGAAATCATCAAAACAAACTTTCAGACCAATTTCCAGGATACTTGGATCAAAACAGTAGCAACTAGAGTGTTAACAAGATTTTTCTATTTTTTGGTCCGGTGACCTAGTTTCACAAGCGATTTCGAACTCATCCAAGCAATTACCTAGACAAGCATCCTGACCAAGTTTGATGATAATTGAGTCGAAAAATGTGACCACTAGAATGTTAACAAGGTTTTTCCATATTTGGGCGGTGTGACCTAGTTTTTCATCCAAGATGACCCATGTTCGATCTTGACTTAGAAATCATCAAAACAAACTTCAGACCAATTAAACAGAATATTTGGATCACAACAGTAGCCACTAGAGTGTTAACATGATTTTTCTATTTTTTGCTCCTGTGACCTAGTTTTTCATCCGAGATGACCCATGTTCGATTTATTCCCAGCAATGACATAGACAAGTTTCCTGACCAAGTTTGATGACAATTGAGTCAAAATTGTGACCACTAGAGTGTTAAGAAGGTTTTTCTATTTTTAGCTCCTGTGACCTAGTTTTTCATCCGAGATGACCCATGTTCGTACTCATCCGAGCTATCACCTAGACAAGCATCTTGATCAAGTTTGATGATGATTGATGCAAAAATGTGACCGCTAGAGTGTTAACAAGGTTTTTCTATTTTTAGCTCCGGTGACCTACTTTTTCATTCGAGATGACCCATGTTCAAACTCATCCGAGCTATCATCTAGACAAACATCCTGACCAAGTTTGATGATGATTGAGGCAAAATTGTGACCTCTAGAGTGTTAACATGGTTTTCTATTTTTAGCTCCGGTGACCTACTTTTTCATCTGAGATGACCCATGTTCAAACTCATCCGAGCTTTCACCTAGACAAGCATCTTGACCAAGTTTGATGATGACTGATGCAAAAAAATGTGACCTCTAGAGTGTTAACAAGGTTTTTCTATTTTTTAGCTCCGGTGACCTACTTTTTCATCCGAGATGACCCATGTTCGAACTCATCCGAGCTTTCACCTAGACAAGCATCTTGACCAAGTTTGATGATGACTGATGCAAAAATGTGACCTCTAGAGTGTTAACAAGGTTTTTCTATTTTTAGCTCCGGTGACCTACTTTTTCATCCGAGATGACCCATGTTCGAACTCATCCGAGCTATCACCTAGACAAGCATCTTGACCAAGTTTGATGATGATTGATGCAAAAATGTGTCCGCTAGAGTGTTAACAAGGTTTTTCTATTTTTAGCTCCGGTGACCTACTTTTTCATTCAAGATGACCCATGATCGAACTCATTTCAGCGATCATCTAGATAAGCATCCTGACCAAGTTTGATGATGATTGATGCAAAAAATGTAACCGCTAGAGTGTTAACAAGGTTTTTCTATTTTCAGCTCAGGTGACCTACTTTTTCATCCGAGATGACCCATGTTCGAACTCATCCGAGCTATCACCTAGACAAACATCCTGACCAAGTTTGATGATGATTGAGGCAAAAATGTGACCTCTAGAGTGTTAACAAGGTTTTTCTATTTTTAGCTCTTGTGACCTAGTTTCTCATCCGAGATGACCCATGTTCGAACTCATCCGAGCTATCAACTAGATAAGCATCCTGACCAAGTTTGATGATGATTGAGGCAAAAATGCGACAGCTAGAGTGTTAACAACTAAATGTGAACGAACGATGGACGGACGGACGGACGACGGACAATCATCGATCCTAAAAGCTCACCCTGAGCATGCTCAGGTGAGCTAAAAATCCACTGCAAAATGGCCAAGACATTATGAAAAGATTATTAGAGCAAAGCCAACATCACATTTTACAGGAAGATGTTTAGAGGTTCAGAGTAACCAATCCAAATAGCATTAGACAATTTATATGAGAAAAGGCATTATACCATATATGGTCTTATTAAATGATAATTTCAAGACCCGATACATATACAGCTACTGAATAATACTAATATATTTGTATACAATGTATGTTTAGATATTAAGAAGATTAAGCAAGATTCATCCTCTTCAAAAGATTTAATAGTTGAAATTGGCAACCAGTCCAATAATTCTCTAGCTTCTGATTG
The DNA here is from genome assembly GCF_026571515.1 of Ruditapes philippinarum. Classification (NCBI taxonomy): domain Eukaryota; kingdom Metazoa; phylum Mollusca; class Bivalvia; order Venerida; family Veneridae; genus Ruditapes; species Ruditapes philippinarum. The sequence goes on from NW_026864289.1 coordinate 89,982, forward strand.
ATCAACAAATTAAAACCAACCAATCATAAGAGAGTTAAGTTTTAAGACTGGTCTGCAATATCTGTTTTATGTGATACAAATGAAGTAAAGCCTGTATTGTCAGAGATATTTTGCATACTGTGTCATTTTCATAAACTTACGATGAATTTCTTGGTATAAATCTAAAAAGAAGCAGAAATAGCTTATTTTTAGTTTTAATCTTATTCTAGCAATAATTTGTTTGTATATCTAAAACTAAACAAGTACTAATTCTGTACCAGAACTAACTTATTGTACCAACTTCTCTGCTTATATCATAAGAGAATAGCAAATAGATAAAACGAGACTGCTGAAAATTACATGAGTCATTTCAAGGCTTCATACACAATGACCTAAGGTCTACTAACCGATATAATTCACTTCCTGTTACCTACAGGGAATGCTGCAATACTTGTTAAAATATGATTTTGTTAAGTGTGTATAACAAATGACATGCAATGTCTTTATGAGAAGAGATTTGGTAAGTAAAAGGCAGCTATCAGCATCCCTCACCCCACATACACACGGCAGGGCTTACCAGACAATGTTTCCATAGTAACTGTGTTATCAGAATTTAAATTCTTTGAACATTTTTTTTAATACATCCTTAAACTTTAAAATGATAAATTTTGCATTCAATCTAGTTTATTAATGAAATCGAAAGCTTTTCACTTCCCTTCAATTTTTCAGTCACATTGATATACCGTAGCATAAAATTAATGTAGGTTATAAGAAAAATTTCCAGCTGCTATAATGAAGCCCACGCTTAGGCATATCTTTTAATATAAGTTCAAACACAAACACACAAATGACCACCATTCTTCTAACAACTGGATATCTCCCAACCATTCAGACACAGAAAAGCAGGTAGGTTAGCACCAAGTCCTTTTTAGTCATAACCCTTATCCATACAGTAACAGAAAATCCTTCTCATTAAAATCTAACACTGCAAAGGTCATATGTCGACCTTCAAGCTATAGTTGTGGAGGAAGACCTCATTATTTCAGGTGCGAGTTGCACCTTAGTAGAAACACTTACGTTTCGTTAGCTAGCTAGATAGCTTCCACACATGAAAGAATCCAAATGCCCTGGGATTCAAATCCCCAGCAATGAGAGGCAAAAGGTTTACACAACACTAAACGACCTGAACCACTTAGCCACTGATGCCCCCATAAAATCTAATAAATTGCTATAAAATCTGATAAAGTTTATACATACTATGTGATGACGACCTTGACCTTGGTTCTCCTGTGTTACCGGGGGAGCCATATGATCTTCTATTCTTCACTGATGTAAGTTGTTCTATTGAAGATACAAGACCATCAAACTTCTGCTGCATCTCTTTCATGGACCTAAAATGGCACAAGTTATATACCCTTAGGTTAAAAACCAGACTTCTGATTGGTTGATTCTAATAACCTTTTTTTGTAATCAACAAATCAAGTCATATTTTAATTATATACCCCTAGGTTAAAAACCAGACTTCTGATTGGTTGATAATAATAACCTTTTTAGTAATCAACCAATCAAGTTATATTTCAATTATGATTGATTGATCATCTCTTGACTGACCAATACTGTCTATTCTACAATATTTGAAAACTTGCTGAATATAAATGAATGAATTTTATACTATGAATGTACAAAATATTTCCTAAATGGCATTGTGACATTGTACAAGCAAACTTACTTGTAAAAACTACAACTAATAGCAAAATAACTAACCTGCAACATTGGAAATTACTTAAATGCTGTTGAATGAACAAGGCAACTTAGCAGATAATAGACTTGAAGATAATTTGTATGCAACAGGGTGAAAAATGTGCAGCCTGACTGAGACTTGAATCTGGGACCCCCAGATTACTGTACCAAAGCTCTACTGACTGAGTTATCTGACTGCTTACACACTATCTCCCCTTTTTAGTGAACAGTTTTATACCGTGACATTATGAATCATCATAATACAAGAATGGTAAAAAAAATAATCTTATACCCTTACACTGCCGTATCAAAATAGTTTTGTTTTGGTCTTACCCAAGACATTCAGTGAGCTGGCCCTGTAGGGATGTATTTGACTCCTCTAACTGACCTACTCTCATATTTAGTGTAGTAATTTGTTTCTGTAGATCTTTATTGCTCTCTTCCAGCTGTATAGTCTGACAAAAGAATATACAAACTTTTTAAACATAACTATTGTGCTAAAATTGCAAAATGGAATTCCCCTGCTTATAATAACTGAAACTGTCCAGTATTAATTCAAGGAATATCATAATTAACATGGTTTGCTTAAAATATACGTTGCTTAAATAATATAGGAGAAATTTTGTTGCACCTTACGATACAATAGCAAATATCTTTAAAATGTTTGTTATTAAAGATTACAAGGCATAATTTATGTACATACACATATATTACATTTAACAAGGAAACAACCTTTTGATCTATACCAGCAGACTGTTTAGAAAGATTCTGTAAACCCCTGTAGCCACAAATTTTCCCATGCTCAGTCACTTCCTCCTGTCGCCCTTGAAACTCACATCCTGTCATAACAACAAGAGTGCCTATTATACCATAATTCTTTTAAAATTTAAAATATATGTTGGGAGTTACTAAAAAACTAAAAATTGTACATTTGTGTAATTGAATAAACATTTTTTATAGAATCTGAGAGTTTTGTGCAATTGAATTAACATTAATTTTAAGAAAATTTATTTCTATAATTACTAATATAAAATGTATTTAATATTTTTTAGGTGGCATTTAAGAGTTAAAGCTTAAGTTGGCATTGTGAGAGGTGTTGCATTTTTCTATTATCTATCATGAACAGACTCAATCAAACCAAGTCTGCAATTTTCATATAATTTTGTTATTTTCATTTCATGGCTCCCGAGTTATATATATATAATCTGCCCTTTTTCAGATATTTTTTTTTTATTGTAATAATAATTCCTAGATTTTTAGGAGTTTCTGGCATATCAAGCAAAAATTTATAATGTATATATCCCTCTTATAATAATAATTTTCACAATTTGCAAACAATCATTATCAACAAAGTATCCCTCTTCATTCTTTAGAGAAGGAAACTCAACTTCTACAAAAATTTGATAAAACAGCATCATACAAAATATATGCTGATCACAGAATGATCACAATGAAAAAGATCCTGAAAATCACACCATGCTTAATATTCTCCAAATTTAACATCTTTTATACAAAGACACATTGAAAACTACTTAGTTTAAATTAAAGTATTTTAGATAATTAGTTTAGTCTATATACAATGTATTTCATTGATAAATAAACCTGTAGATACATGACCACAAATGTTAGAAATACTTTTTAAGAATCTGTATCAGAAACATAACACGGCACAAATGAAAACATTGCCATTTATTTTTTTTTTGAATGAAAAAAAGAGAAGAGAAAAACTGAAAAACTAACATCTTGTATTATTAGGATAACAAATAATTATATAATTATGGAAACATGGAACATTTTTTACCATCATTACGGTAAACCATTTAAGAAAGTGTGTAGAAACAGTTGTGTAACTATGATATAGTAGCAACACTGTAATATCTACCTTTATCTTCATGAGCACATGTGATGTAGACACAGACTTTCTGGTGTTCGTCAAGTTCACCTTTCCTCAATGAAGCTGTACAGTTTCTATTTGAACATGTTATTGGTGCAAAATCACATTCATCTTCATGACTGGATCTAGAGCCTGGATCATAAAATAACAACACAACTCAACACCTTTAACATATTATCTTGTATTCATTGCACTTAACTTATTAACATATCATTTTAAATTTAGCATTCATTGCAGTAACAGTTTTCTCTATATTGTCCACATGTTCTTTCTAAATTTGAAGAAAGAAGAAAAAACACACAAAAACTTGGACATAAAATTGGTTGTTAATGCGTTAAGAGATGACGCTATAAATATATTAGTCTAACAGTAAAAGAAAAGATAAGAACATATTTTGGGATTAAAATATAAGTATTGACATATGACAATAAACCAATTCATATGAAAATTTATGACATTATGCACTTTCTCTGTATGTATAATCAATTACAATCAGTTCATAATTAATAAATGACCTATAATTGTATGACCTATTATCTCAGTTATAACACAATATTAGTGGTTACCTAGGTGAATTTTCTGCTGGCAACCCGTTGGATCAGGAACATATGTATCTTCTTGTTTAACCAATCCATACTTACAATAGATTAATAAATCATCTATCTGACCGACAACAAGTCTGTAAAATTAATAAATAAACACTTAAATGTAGCTTTGAGATACATGTATATAATAAAAATATGTTCAGTAATGAATTTATCATGGTTTGAAAAGTTGTTGGGTCATAGTGGGTTGGGGTACTGTCTATTTAATAACAGTTATTAACAATTATACCAATTAAAATAACTAAATAACTGGGACACAATAATAAATATGATGGGACAATCAATTACCAACTAGTTAAGCACTCTTGTATTGGCATCCATTAGACAGCCAATTTATTGTTTAAATTATATATTTATCTGCTCTTATAAAAAATTATAATGATAAACTTTCATCTTAAGAATTTGAAAATACAAAAAGACTGTTAAATCATTTTGCCACTTAGCTGATATTCCCGCTTATTTACACTGTTTACCACAGACAAAAAAAGACTATTACAAAATTTTGCGTGTGCACCTGATTGGACAAAAAGATAATGCATCACTTATCACCAGTTGCTTGTCCCATTTTATATATGTCACAGGGTGGAACAAAAATGTGAAGCCTGACAGAGGACTTGATCCCAGGACCCTCCGAATACCGCACTGCTGCTCTATCAACTGAGTTATCTAGCTGCTTACACTTCTTCTCCCACAGTTGTGAACTGTAACATACTCCCCTGCTATATTGAAATTCATCCTCGAATTGCACAGAGTTCAAAAGCAATGTTCATTAAACTCTGAGCTATATTCAGTAACGGCCCCATGTTTGGTGCCAAATTTCAAAGGGAGGGAAAAATGTGCAGCCTGACCAGGACTCGGACCTGGGACCCTTGGAATACCCTACTGCGGCTCTACTGACTGAGCTATATGTGGTCGCTCACACATCTACTATCCTAAATAGTGAACATTTTTGAACTGCGACATGTATGGGAAATTAACCCCTCTCTAAAAGATAGATTCTGAAATAACAAAAATATTACAGAATCTAAAATTGGATGCAAAATATTTTATTTTGATTGGCATACCTATTAACCACCATCTGATTTGCATCACATGCATTTCCATCCACAGGACAGGTGGATATTTGCTGTGAGCAGTTTTTACAAAATGTATGACCACATCCGATATTTATGACTGGATCGATATATAACTTCTGACACGATGGACATTTGAAATGTTGACTAGGTTCCTGGTCGAACACAACAGGTGAATCATCCTGGTTTTGTGACATTGTGAAATATCACCTGCATGTTGTGAACTAAATTAATTCAAGTAAACAGCCACATTTTAAATGAAAAACAAAAACCTTCACGATTGTAACATTGTTATGACATTTAACTTTAAACACTTTTAATCAAATCAAAATTAAAACTAAGCACTTCCTTGTTGAATTGTTTACTTCAGTCTGACGATCAAACAAGAGTGATGTCCCTTGATCCGTAATACGGTTAAGGTACGGAATATCAAGAAAATATCGCCGAAATTAAACTTCCGGTTAAGCGTCCATTGTACCGGATTTATGCCGCCAGAGAATCGTTAAGAAAACGAAGTCAAATATCCGTTGCAATCATGAAATTAGTGAGGTAAATTGCATAATTTAAACACCAGCCACTTACCATATCCAATTCTGCATTGCTTTATAATAAAATATTTTGCTTTTGCCCTTTGTAATTTTGATTTTCTCCTTTGTTTACAAACAACACAAATTATTATTTATTTTTCAAAAGTTGTTGTTTTTCAACGTATTTTTCGCAAACTGCATTAATCCTAATAAGCCATTTATCTACAAGCGAGTACTTCAAACCAACCGGTTCGTTTAAAGTGATAAACGTATCTTTATCTTTAACCACATACTAGATGTTTGACATATTTATGTTGGAAATTATAGACCGGGGTATAGGAGGTTCAATTTATTATGTAGAGGACAGGTTTTACTCCTGTAATATATTGAGGGATCTTATTCAGAAAACTGCATAATCTCAGTGAGCGTTTTACAGCTTAATTCCAAATTTTTGAAGGGAAAATAAATTCAAACACGATGACGGCAGATAGGCAATTATTTCAATAAAAAAATATTCCGTTGGGATATTCTGACTCAGTTAAACGCTTGCATTTGAATTAGCCAGTCAGATTTCGTGCACTGTACTGGTTGGAGAGATAACTCCGACACTAAATCACATACTTTTTGTAATATTTTAATTATCTTCCTATATATTTTAAATATTGAACCACCTAAATAAAGTTCAGTTCAAAGACTTTACGTTACACTACAAAAATTATGTATGAAAATGAGAATTGGTACTTCTTTAAGGTCCTGAACGGGGTATACAAAAACAGGGTCTTTTTACCCCTCAACAGTAGATAAAGGTCGCACTTAAATTTTAAAGTAAAAAATGACAGGAAAATTCAGCATCAATTAATTTATTTTTACATCTTATATGTTTATATCTATTTTTTGTTGATGTAAAAAACAAGTTTTCAAAAAAATATTTCCCAAGTCAGTGACCTGTGGGTCAATACATTTCTAAACTACCTCATTGTAATTTAGTAACAAGAACGTTTTGAAAAGCAGTTTTTTTTTTGCCAAACTAAATTTTCGGTTAATTGAAAAAATATTAAAAGTTTACCAACTTACAAAAAATCATGCACATTCTAATCCTGCTCCTAATACTACTAGGTGACCATATGCTTTTTTGTTGAAAAAACGAAAGTTTGAAAATTATATTTATCAAGTGTCGGGTTTATCTATGCAGTCGGAGTTAATCTCTCCGACCAGTATGGTAGCCATTTGTTAATCGGCTGTGTAAGGAATTAATTGCATGAGCGGATTTTATCATGATTTTTCGGATGTGACACAGTTTAATTACTTTGTCAAAATTAATGTAACACACGCTGCCTTAATTGTTTTTTTGTTCAGTCTGAATTTCTGGTGGAACTTGCTATCATGCAGGGTTGTCATTAAGAGGCGGCAGGAGGCCAAAATGCCTGTCTCAAATGCATTATGGGCCACCTCAAAATTAAGAAAACACTCTTTGTTATGCATGATAAAGACAGAAATGACCGCCTCAAGTTCAAAACAAACCTGCAAAAAATGTTAATGACAACCCTGGAGCCTATGGGACAATTTTGATATGACGTTGCTTTGCCCAGAAGCAAAAATACCTCAAAGTGACATCATATTTATAGGTAGTCCTAATTATAAGACCTATACGTAACCTATCTCATATTTATCATTCATTAATCTGATATTTTACATTTTTCATTTTCCATGTTACGTTAGGTCTTAACAGATCTTTGGGAGAATTCGTGTAGCAAAAAAATTGACATTAGACATTGATTTAGAATCTAATGAATTTAAACAATTAAAACAACGTGTATTTACATTAATTTTTGACCTATTTATGAACAAAACTAACACAAATAATACCTTTTACTAAAAATAATTGAACTGTCACGTCCGAAAAGTCATAAATTAAATCCTCATCATTTAAATTAAATTCCTTGTACAGCCGATATACAAATGGCCGTCATAACAGTGCGCGAAATCTTGATTGGCTAATTCCAAATGCAAGCGTTTATAATGAGTCCAAAAGTTTCTAACGGAATAGTTTTTTTCAACGAAATATATTGCCATCGCAACCGTCGGTGTCGTTCAAAATATATTTTTCCGTTCAAAAATTGCGAATAAATCTGTAAAAAACGCTTTACTTAACCAGTATGGCGAGCGAAATAAGACTGATTATTTTATATTTTTTTTTTAATTTGATAAGTGCATTGTTTTGAAAGGTTTTTGTTAATGATAGACCATGCAATTGAAAGAAACAGAAGATAAGCTTTTGAATAAAAGCTTGAAAGGCAAGTCAACAGACATTTTTTAATTTTTCAAAAATGCTACGCGTTTATGAGCAATAACTATTTAGACGTCAGGCTTGACCAAACATAAAAAAACAAAATATAAAAAGTAAAAATGTAACAAAAAAATAAAAAAATAATAAAAACTAATCTATAACAAGTTGGACTAAATTTAATTTAATAGGACTAGTCAATCTAGTCATTAATGTGATGTTGCTTTGAGATCAGGGCTGCAGATAAACATGCATATTTGCGTATTACCCCAATTAAAATGTCTAAAAAACTCCAATAGAAATAATAATAAGGGGTAAAAAAGTAAAAAAATTTTATTTATGCAAACTACATTGAACGGTGCATAATGACGTGAAATTTTAACTTAACGTGTACATCCGGCAGGATCATACTGTTTCAGCTGTTTTAACCTTAAATTAATTCGGCAGCTTGGAAATCTCCTAGCAAATAAAACATAAAGAAAAGTAGTAATTAGCTATTAAATAACGCAATACAAAACCTACAAAACAAGTCTACATGAAGGTCAGAAAATTTGGGTAAAAATCATGAACTCGTGCTTTAATAACCAAATTGGTTGAGGGGGTAGGGTAAAAAATACAGAAATAACTCAAAGAAAATAGAAAAAACCCAATAGATCACAAAACAAGGGGTAATTACCCAATATACACAAAATGTTATCTGTAGCCCTGTTTGAGATAATACTTGGCAAAGCAACATCATATCGAAAATGCTCTCAAACTCGTAGCATGTTTGCAAGAAAATTTTGTGGAATAACATATCACTCATTTAAGAGTATAATAAATGCATTAACATTTGAGCTGTTCATAAGCAAAAGTTAGAAAGAATAACCTTTAAAAAAAAGTTGTCACATCCGAAAAATAATGTTAAAATCCTTTTACTACATTAAATTCCTAAAACAGCAGATCTGTAAACAAATGCCCATAATGTTACGCTAAATCTGATTGGGTTCTTGATTGCTAGTGTTAAAGAGTTGGACTGACATTTTAATGTTTTAGGGGAAATATTCGCCCATGCACCCGCAGCGTGTACAAATATATTTTTCCGTCCAAAATATCTTTATTAAAATGTATAAAATTATACCGATTTCCCCCCATACATACACATCTGTAGTATATTGACAAAAATTCATGGTAACTTATACCTCTTCATATATATATAATTATTTTTTTTTTTCAATAACAGGCAGCAAAAATATAGCTTTATACTCAAATTTAGTAATAATTTTAATATTCTGATGTAATGAGGTACTATTATATGTACTATTATATGTATAAATGTAAAAGAATTTGAAATAAATGGGGTTACCCAGTTGGGGCCTGAAAAAAACAACAAAAAAAAACCTTTAAAAAAAGTTGTCACATCCGAAAAATAATGTTAAAATCCTTTTACTACATTAAATTCCTAAAACAGCAGATCTGTAAACAAATGCCCATAATGTTACGCTAAATCTGATTGGGTTCTTGATTGCTAGTGTTAAAGAGTTGGACTGACATTTTAATGTTTTAGGGGAAATATTCGCCCATGCACCCGCAGCGTGTACAAATATATTTTTCCGTCCAAAATATTAGGGTCAATCTATGAAGCGCTTGAATTAGCCAGATAGGTATTGATAGATTGCTGGTTGTAATTTCTTTTAAATTGATAATTACACTGTTTGAGATTTTTTTACTAATAATTAAGGATGAAATTGAAAAAAAATATTTCATAAACTTTTTGTTAAAGTTATTAATATTACTTAGGCTTCAAATGTGTCCTTTTTGCTTCTGCAGATGTTAGTAGGAAAAAACGGTGCATTTACTTATTTTACAGTTTTTAGTCTTATTTAATAAAAGGTGCCTTTCGATCTTTAGCGAGAATCATTATTTCCATGTTTCTATTTTCAGATTTTTGATGAAACTGAGTCATGAAACAGTTACAATAGAATTAAAAAATGGAACACAAGTACATGGAACAATAACAGGTAAATACCATAACAGTCACCGAATTTAGCACTGGCCCGGCGGTCCATGGCCAGTGTAAATTTGAAGAAAATTGAGTTAAATATATAGTAAAATAAATTCAAAACTGGAATTCGGGCCAGTAAATTCAAAATCTTAAATTCAATGACTGCCATAATATATTCTAATCATATAAACATGTATGTATGTAAACTTGTATGCTACTGTACAAATTAAAGATACATACAAATTAATGAACTAAATCACAACTCATAGATTCAGCAGATGACATTGTCATACATTGGTTAAGCTTAGTTTAGCTTTAAATTGCTGAATAGCTGAGGCATCATAGAATGACCTTTTCATTTATTCAGTTGAAAGCATATCGCCCCTATATTGATAATTGATGACAAACATTGACAATGCACCGATATATCCGTAATCCATAATAACTTATAATTGTGTGTCTATCATTCACTTTTATGTGTTCAAATAATTTCAGTGAAATGTATGTTCTCTTCATAGATAGATGTCATTGTGTCTTGTATATAAATGCCAATTGCATGATTTTTTTCTGACATTTGGTGTCTTCATTGATAAGAAATATATCCATTACATTGTATAACACCATAGTTTAAGACATAGACACCTGCTTCTGTAAATGTTTTTGGCTTGTTTTAATTACTTTTAGACATTTCATTAACAAGTCAAAATTGTGCGCTTTTGTCAAATTTGTATTATTGGTTGACAGGAAAATATCAAAGATGCATCAATATCATTGAAAATATAATTAAAAACAATGAATTATACAAGTATTTTGTAATTCTATTCCTGGAATTAAAGTGATTTACTGCCATTTAGACTAGTAATTAGAAAAAAATTACAGACTGCAGAATGATAAATACCACAAGAGTGTTAGTATCGCAGATGTTAGATAATTTCAGAAAAGATTGTATATATGATTACATGTATATTTGTTGTTTCAGGAGTTGATGTCAGTATGAACACACATCTGAAAGCTGTCAAAATGACAGTAAAAAACAAAGATGCAGTGCAATTAGACTCATTAAGTATTCGCGGAAACAATATTCGATACTATATTCTCCCAGACAGTTTACCACTTGACACATTGTTAATTGATGATGCACCTAAAGGAAGATTTAACAACAGAGGCAGAAGGGATGACAGAGGAGGTAAAACTAAATGTTTGATTTTTTTTTAAAGATATTTGAAAAACCTTTTAAAATCAATTTTTTATGAAAAAACAAAAAAAAGCAAAATATATTTTTGGAAATTTTAATTCCCTGTTAATGGGAAAGAAAATTTTTGCCTGAAATGTTTTTTGGGGAAAGGTTTGTAAAAAAGGGGCCAAAATTTGATTTTTTTTTTGAACCTTTTTAAAATTTTATAGCAATTTGTTGTAAACGGGAACTTTTTGAAAACTTTTTACAAAAATTATGAATAATGGGGTTATATAAAATATAAAGGGGGCAACGAATCAAAAGTGACAGTGGGTTAAAGTTGGGGGAGGATATAGTTTACCACAAAGTGAAGTTATTCCCGTAAAAAAAAAAAAACCGAACACACCCCCAAATTATTGGGAAATTTTAAATTTGTGCCAGTTTTTTAAATTATCCAAAAAAAACAAAAATTCTCGACAATTTAGTATAAAAGGGGAAAAAATATGTAATTTTTTTTGTTTTTTTATTTCAGGCCCCTGGAGGCCCAGGGGGTGGGGTGGGGGTTGGCCCCTGGTGGGGGCAAGGTAGGGGTGGACGTGGTGGAGAGGGGGGGAAGGGGAAAGCCGTTAAATTGTCATTCCTGACTTTAAAAAATCAAACATTATTCTGTACATTGTTTTTGACCCTTTTGTCAAGAGAAAAAAAAAACTCAAGAGTGAAAAATTTCTGTTTTAAAAAAGCTCTGTTAATTTTGATCAAGACATGGTCAAATGTTACCGTAACTGTATAAAAAAAGTGAAAGAAAAAAATATTTTAAAAATGGTAATTTTTTTCCCCAAGGTTAAAAAAGGGACCTTGATTGTAGAAAAAAATGTAGACCCCAAAAAACTACCTTAATGAAACAATATTGATACAGAATATGCCCTTAAAAACCCCCATTTATGTCATTATTCTTTTTTAACATTGTGTATTTTTTGTAGAAAACTTTTGTCATTTTATCATGTGTTTTAACACTTTCATTTTGAACAGCAATGTGTTCTAGATGATTTGTTAGATTTGTATGAGAGGGTATAAATCATGTTTCATTTAATAAAAAAAAGGCAGCAGAGCTATTGTTAAAAGTTGCAACTTGTTTCAGGCTTTATTTTACAGTTTCTGATGTTAAAATTTAATCTGTAGCAAAAAACTTATATTGTGTGACAAATTTGGAAATAAGAAATTAGAAATAAATAATACAACTTTTTAAAGCTGTGATTAAGAATCTGCTAAAAATTATACAAAAACTATTACATACAGGCATAGCAACTTGTTTGAAACATTGTTATGAGGGATCAAAAAATGGCTCTATGCTCTTAGCTGTTTATATATGTACGCAGGAAGAAATCCAAACAACACAGTCCAGGTATTGGAAATGTGTAGCATAGGATTTCTGTATAACAATGTAATTAAGTTGAAAAGATTGTTTTGATTTTTATATTGTGGACGTAAAATTTGTATATAGAATAATAAAAAAAAACAAAGGTAAAACTGGTTTGTTATTTCTTTTCTTAAAGCTGATGGCATTATTTTCCTATAATGGTCAAAGGTCAAGATGAATATCTGAGGCAGTTAGTAACAAACATATTTCAGCTGTAAAAGTTATCTTGAAACATGTTAATATTTCTGAGACTATGAGCAATTTCATCCTTGTTAATCAAAGCAAAATTGGTTTCATGTAGACCTCATTTACGATGAATGTATCTCTCTTAAGAAATCTTGATTTAGATATTAGGCATCGTTGGACAGATTTGATAATTTTTTGAAAGCTATGGTCATTAACAGTGCATGTCATTAACCAGACATCTAGAGGTATTTGAATTAATTTCATTTATGATTATTTCATCATAATTAACAATTTATTGTTCTGTTCAAATTGTGAAGGACTAAAAATTGATCTAAATCCTGAAGAAATTTCAATTACAGAAGAGATATAGATATTAGGCTAAATGTTGGCCATACACAACTTGTAGTCACTTGTTAAGTTTTCTTGAGCTAAAAATTAATAGCCAAGTGGTTAACACGTCAAGACTAGTAATCTAAGGATCACTTGTCTGCATTGGTTCAAACCCCATCAGCATTGCCGTAGTTTCCTTGAGCAAGAAACTTTCATTGCTCAGTACTGGATGGTTACAGGAAGGGATTTGAATGTGTCTTTACTCTTTAAGCATTAACCTAGCTCCCTTCACATGATTTTTTTACCGAAAAACAACTATTTCCTGCAAGTACCCAATGTTTCTATTTTAATTTTATCACAACAGTTGCATTTGTATACATTTTTAACCTGCTGAATTATGTAAGGCATTTGCCCAGCTTTTAAATTGGAAATTGTTTATTCAAAGGATTTCAATATCAAAATACAAAAATTAAGCTACCAACACTAAAATGCCTGTTAAGTGCAGTCCGGCCTGGCTATTGGTAGCATAGGCTAATCATTTAAGCAGTTAGAGAAACACTGCTGCAATGCCCAACAGTTTATACTAGTAATTGAAAATGAAATTGGCCATGAAAAAAACAAAGATGTATGCGACTTTGACCCATACATATCTGAACAAGTCTAATCAATTTTACTTTATCCCTACTTTAAACAAGAGGGCCATGATGGCCCAAAGTTGCTCACCTGTATATAGGCCCCCGGAGCGGGGCCAGTTTAAACCCCAGGGCTTTTATTTGAACAAACTTGGTTGACACCCATTAGAAGATGTTGCATGCTAAACATCTAAGGTCTAGCTTATTGGGTTTTTTAAAAGAAGATTTTTAATGTATATATACATGTATATATATATATGTATGTATGTATGTATATATATATATATATATATATATATACATATATATATATAATATGTATATATATATGTATGTATATATATAATATGTATATATCTAAAAAAAAAAGTCGAGCTAATGAATGACCCCCGAAGCGGGGCCAATTTTGACCCCAGGGCTCTTATTTGAACGAACATGGTAGACATCCATTAGAACATGTTTCATGCTAAATATCTTAGCTCTAGCTCTTTGCATTCTTTAAAAGAATTTTTTTTAAAGTTTTTACTATATGCATATAGGGAAAATCAATGACCCCCTGGGGCGAGGCCAATTTTGACCCCAGGGCTTTTATTTGAACAAACTTGGTAGACACCCATTAGAAGATGTTTCATGCTAAATATCTTAGCTCTAGCTCTTTGGGTTCTTTAAAAGAAGATTTTTTAAAGTTTTTACTATATACATATAGAGAAAATCAATGACCCCACAGGCGGGGCTTGATTTTAATTCTAGGAAACAAAATTTGAACAACTTTGGTTTTGGACCTATAGATGATACCATAGACCAAATATCAAAGCTCTAGGCCATTTACTTTCAGACCAGAAGATTTTTCAAGTTTTCACTATATGTATATAATGAAAATCAATGACCCCCCGAGGGCGGGCCAATTTTGACCCGAGGGCCATTATTTGAACAATCTTGGTAGAGGTCTACCACACAATGTTTCATGCCAAATATCTTACCTGTAGCCTTTGCCAATTCAGAGAAGAAGATTTTTTTATGTTTTACTATATACATATTAGAAAAACCTATGACCCCCCGGGGCGGGCCAATTTTGACACTAGGGACAAAATTTGCACAACTTTGGTATTGGACTTTCAGATGATACCATAGACCAAATATCAAAGCTCTAGACCATTTAATTTCAGACCAGAAGATTTTTCAAGTTTTCACTATATGTATGTAATGAAAATCAATGACTCCCCGGGGCGGGGCCAATTTTGACCCTAGGGCCATTATTTGAACAATCTTGATAGAGGTCTACTACACAATGTTTCATGCCAAATATCTTATCTGTAGCCTTTGCCAAATCAGAGAAGAAGATTTTTTTAGATTTTACTATATACATATTAGGAAAAACCTATGACCCCCCGGGGCGGGGCCAATTTTGACACTAGGGACAAAATTTGAACAACTTTGGTAGAGAACCCATAGATGAATAGCCATATATTCTAAAAATCAAAGCTCTAGGTCATTTATCTTTCAGACGCAGAGAAGATTATTTTTCAAGTTTTCACTATAATGTCACTGTAAATGAAAATCAATGACCCCTGGGGCGGGGCCAATTTTGAACGTAGGGCCATTATTTGAACAATCTTGAGAGAGGTCTATCTACACATGTTTCATGCCAAATATCTTAATCTGTGAGCACTTTTTCAATCAGAGAGAAGAAGATTATTTTTAAATTTACCTATATAGACATATAAGGAAAAACCTATGACCCCCGGGGCGGGCAATTTGACACTAGGGACAAAACTTTGAACAACTTTGGTGTAGAGGACCCATAGATGATTACCGATATATACCCAAAAATCAAAGCTCTGGCCCATTGTACTTTCAGACAAGAAGTTTTTTTAATTTTGTGTTTTTTGAAATCCTTTTCTGGCCCTGTGACCTACATATGCAACAGACCGGAACCATTTGAACAACTTTGAAAGGGGACCACCCAAGGATCATTTCTGTAAAGTTTGGTTGATGTGCAGTCATTGGTTTCAGAGGAGATGTTGTTTATGTTTAAAGTTGACGACGCACGACGACGGACACCGGGCGATCACAATAGCTCACCCTGAGCATTGCTCAGGTGAGCTAAAAAAAAGAGTTTCTGAACATTGGCAACTGCAGTTTCCTCTAAATGTATATTTAGGGCTGATGTTTGTTTTAAGTAACCCAAAACAAGGATAAAGTCTAGATCTATCAGTTTTAGATGCTGTTATTTTATAAATGCAATAAATCCAAGTTACAGATCGAACTTTTAACTACACATAGTTATCATGGATTTTGAATTTTCTGTGTCATTTTTCTGCTGCAAATTTTGGGTTTATAAAAAGCCAGACAATGCAGTACAATAAATTGTATTCTGGCAAAATTATTTTAGTATCTATCCATCTGAGACTTAAGGCAGACTTCAGCTTTTATTTTTTGTTAGAAAAACAAATCTGTGCTGGTTTAAACTAAATATTTCAGTTATTTTATCTTGGAAAAGTGCATCTTATCACTGTTAAGTCTTTTTCAACACAGCGTCCGAGAGCTATTTATAACATGGCAGAGACGTTGGTTTCTAAATAATCGGGGGAAACAAATCATCCGCTTTACTAATTTACATATAGAGTGGACTGGTAAATTAGAGATATCGAAGGTTTCCTAATTGTTTATGAATTCTTACATCAAATATCATTTTCCAACAAGTTAAAATATTTTTATTATATCAAAAACTATGTGGCTTTATTATAATTTTTTAAAGATTTTTCGAGCAATGATTTGGTATCCCATAAGAGATGCTTCTCTTTTTACAAATCAACCTATAATAAACACAAAGTCACAAGAATTGATGATTTAATTTTATTAATTAATATTAGCAGATAACTCATATTACGTTAACCATTAATTGAATAATTTACCCAAGAATTAAATAATCAAGAAACAACATACATATTTTCAACATAAATATTTTAGTACATGCAGTCAGAAAATTAATACTTATAACATAACTAGGAAATATTAACCCCTGAGAAAAGGTATTTATCAAATAAAGTTTAACTATCTTCATGAGTTCACTACAAAGTAGATAACAATTATCTAGCTAATGTTGCGTAAAATAGAAAAAATAAATTAAAATTCTAGGCTATTTTGAGTATAAATTGGATTAAAATCAATTCCAAAATACTAGTAATGCTTCATAAGATAATCTTAAAGGGACTCCACTGTGGTTTTTTGACATGATGGGACTGGAAATAACCTTTTAGATAAATGCTCCAATTGAAGAAGGTCTAGACCAGTCAATTTATGAGCAAAGTTTCAGATATTTCCCACTCTGTTTTTCTAGTATCATTATTCAAACTGAAAAATAACTGAAATTGAAGATTCATAATCAAATCAGGCTTAGAAAAGCACAAAAATAAGTTTTTCAATTTATTTCTGAGTATATTTCTTAATTTTCTTTTGCATATCTTTCTGTTTGAAGTGCCTGAGTTGATCTATCAAAAAAAAAGTCAAATTTTGTGTTTTTAAGCTTTTGACCTCAGTGGAGTTCCTTTAACTTAAGTCAAATTATTTAAATATTTCTGATTTTAATATATAAAATCTATGAATATAATTGTGGTTAAAATAATTTTAAGGAAATAAACAAAGTATTATCTTTGAAAAATGAAGCTTATAATGACTGACAAGTTTGGTGTACACTGGTTAGTAGTTTATGTATAATCAAAGAATATGAGAATATGCCAACTACAGATCAACACTTTGACTTCGCTTAAAGCAGCATGCCTCCAGATTCTCTACTGATTCTTACTTCATTTATAATTAGACAAACATAATTGTTACACAATTGTAAACATTAAAACAAAAACAAACAAAAAAACAAAATAAACAAGAGGGCCATGATGGCCCTGAGGTCGCTCACCTGTATATAGGCCGCCCCAACCCCCCGGGCTTTTATTTGCACAAACTTGGTAGACACCCATAAGAAAATGTTTCATGCTAAACATCTAAGCTCTAGCTCATTGGGCTATTTAAAAGAAGATTTTTTTAAAGTTTTTACTATACACATATAGTTAAAAACAATGACATGCCTGGGGCCGGGCCAGTTATGACCCCAGGGTTTTTATTTGAACAAACTTTGTAGACACTTACTAGAATATGTTTCATGCTTAATATCTAAACTCTAGCTTATTTGGGTTTTTTCAAAGAAGATTTTAAGTTTTTGCTATACACATATAAGGAAAATCAATGACCCCCCGGGGCAGGGCCAATTTTGACCCCAGGTCTTTTATTTGAACAAACTTTGTAGACACTCACTAAAAGATGTTTCATGCTTAATATCTTAACTCTAGCTATTTGGGTTTTTTCAAAAAAGATTTTTTAAGTTTTTGCTATACACATATAAGGAAAATCAATGACCCCCGGGGCGGGGCCAATTTTGACCCAGGGCTTTTATTTGAACAAACTTGGTAGACACCTATTAGAACATGTTTGATGCTAAATATCTTAACCATAGCTCTTTGAGTTCTTTAAAAGAAGATTTTTAAGTTTTTTACTATATGCATATATAGGGAAAATCAATGACCCCCCCGGGCGGGGTCAATTTTGACCCCAGGGCTTTTTATTTGAACAAACTTGGTAGACACTTATTAGAACATGTTTCATGCTAAAATATCTTAGCTCTAACTCTTTTGGTTCTTTAAAAGAAGATTTTTTAAGTTTTTTACTATATGCATATAGGGAAAATCAATGACCCCCTGGGGCGGGGCCAATTTTGACCCCAGGGCTTTTCTTTGAACAAACTTGATAGACACCTATTAGAACATGTTTGATGCTCAATATCTTAGCCATAACTCTTTTGGTTCTTTAAAAGAAGATTTTTTAAGTTTTTACTATATGCATATAGGGAAAATCAATGACCCCCTGGGGCGGGGCCAATTTTGACCCCAGGGCTTTTATTTGAACAAACTTGGTAGACACTCACTAGAAAATGTTTCATGCCAAATATCTAAGCTCTAGCTCTTATGGTTTTTTAAAAGAAGATATTTAAAGTTTTTTCTTTCGGTTGCCATGGCAACCAGAGTTCTGCATGGAATTAAATTCTTTGAACAATTTTTAAAGGTGACCACCAAAGGAACATTCCTGTGAAGTTTGAATGAAATTGGCCTTGTGGTTTATGAGGAGATGTCATTTAAAGTAAAAGTTTACGGACGACGGACGGACGACGGACGGACGACGGACGAAAAGCGATCACAAAAGCTCACCCTGTCACTTTGTGACAGGTGAGCTAAAAATTGTACTACCCATTTCATTAAAACCCATGTTTATCAAGAAAAAAATAATTTAAATATTACCGCAGACACATTCAATACCATACCATGTGCAAGTTACATAAATAATTATAAGCTCAGATGAGCAAAATACTCCTGCAGTTATAGTCTGATTTTATTGACCTGTCAATTATGAATACATTATAGCACTCATTTACATATTCGATCCCACTTCGGGTTTTTCCGTTTATTTTACGAGAATTAATATGGAGTGTATCACTTACGTTTGGAAAACTCTCACTTGATTAATGTAGGTTCTTGTAACATCCGCAATAGCGCAGTCGGTTAAGTGATTACCTAATGCATGAGGGGTCCGAGGTTCGATCCCCTTTTTTGACATTCTTTTTAGACTTATTCTTTCTTTATTTTTAAGTATATTTTAATGAGAATGGTCAAGCGCTTGCAATTTGTCTACACGGATATGAACCAACTAAGATACAGTGAATTGTCACATTTTATATTGTATAATTACATTTATTGATTTTAATCGGAATGAATTTTCAGTATTAATTCTTTGTTATATACAAATGTATAGTATTTACAAAAAGGTGCAAAACATATTAAAAACGGAACAACCATAGCTTAAAAAACATGTTGAAAATAGTTAAATAAAAAAAAATACTGGACATACTCTGTCTCGATCCTACAACACGTTGAACATTCAGATAAAATATACCAGTGGTTTACCCTATGGCACTATAACGGTCAGTGTAACTAATTCAAAATAACAAGATGAATTTAATCACATCTTACTGCGCACATCTCACGGAATTTACCGAACATTTATCGAATATTAATATATTCTGTGCATTGACCGTATAATCAGTATGGAATTGACAGGTTAATAAAATCAAACAATAACAATACTTATAACAGTTATGAGCATAAAAGCGGGACAAAAACAAAACAGAGGCATCTATTATAAAGGATACAGACTTGAACCCATAACCTGTCCATTTGTAATTAATTAAACAATATACAGAAAACAATGTTGTGATTTATGTCATGATTACATTTTTGAGTAGCGAACAGTGTCGACCATGAGCAGATGGCATGAATGTGTCCACTGACCTTTGTGTGTTACAATTATAATGTACTGTTCATATTGGTAGGTTCAGTTGACACCAGAACGGTAATCAGTTCCATGTGTGCATGACTTCGATGAATAGCAACAAATATCAAGCTGAAGATTGTCATGAAAATATATAGGTATAGATCAATTAGGCCATGTACATCTAGGACTAAATTTTGATTGCATAAAAAGGCACTTATTTTATGCCAAAAAATCATCAGAAATGAAAGTGAGATTTAAAGCCAAATTGTTGCAATGATATGGGTGAGAAAACAGAATTAGATTTCAAAAATGATGGGGAATATTCACAAGTTTATGCAGGAGAGTTAATGTAATATCTCCTAACGATAAGTGAAAATTACATGAAATAAAAAAGTGCATTTGACACAAAATACACATGTCACAAATGCTCAGTCTAATGATGGTGACCGTTTGCATTATGCAGAATTCCTAAAATTATGATGACTAAATTGTATATAGTCCATAAATACATTTTTACTTGTTTTATCTGACCTTTGACCTCTAACATATGACAATGACCATGGCAACAGATGGACATGAATTTTTTTGAATAACCCTCCACCTTACAATAGTCAACATTTGTGACAAGTTTATCTGACCTTTGACCTCTACATATGAAATTGACTTTGGCCATTGTAGGACACAAATTTATTCCACCTTATAAGGGTGAACATTTGTGACAGGATATGTTATAGTACTTCAATGCATGTGTCTCCCTCAGACCTCTTCCTATGACCATGACCTTTCACCAGAAGACCTAAGACATGCATTCAAAACTATGTCCAATGATGGTGAACATATGTATTAAGTAAAACTTAAATTCCAAGTATGTAGAAGATAATTGAGCCGTGCCATGACAAAACCAAATTATTGGTTTGTGACCAGCATGAATCCAGATCAGCCTGTGCATCCGCGCAGTCTGATCAGGATCAATGCTGTTCGCTTACCAACCTTATTACAAGTAGAGAAACTGATAGCAAACAGTCTGGATCCTGATCAGACTGCGTGGATGCGCAGGCTGGTCTGGATCCATGCTGGTCACAAACACACTGTTGGTTTTGTCATGTCACGGCTCAAATCATTCTAGAAACATGTAACATAAAATACAATTATCAGAGCTTATACAAACAATACAATAACTTTCATTGACTAATAATAATTCAAATACTGCCCAATTTATATTACCATGGTTACCAAACAAAATACTATCACAGTAACTCTAGAAATAATTACAATAATGAAACAAAATACATGTACAGTACACCTAAATATAAAATATTTATAAAAAATAAGTATTAAAGCTACTTACTACCTGAACACATTTCATAGCTTAGATCCTTGTAATATGCAAGAGTTACAGTTCTTGTCATTCATACTTCTTAAATACGAAATTAATATATCAATCTATGGCATTTAATGTTTGTATCACAAAAACAATATACATTTTAACAGCCTTCAAGACCAAAAGTTAATTTGGGTATCTATGTAAACTGTTAGGTCCCTAAATGTATACCTCGGGTCTAAATGAACTATAAATACGTATAATGATAGGGTAACAACAAAATAACTTAAATAAGAGCTGTCCCAGGATCAATGCGCTCCACTTTTCTCAGTATTGATAATATGATGAAAGCAAAGTAGAAAAGTGGGCTTAATTCTGATGAACTGTTTAGCAGGATCTTTTGCCTTGATATTCAACAAGTATTTCAAGTTTGGAGTGAATATCAGTGGTAGTTTTTGAGATTATAAATATATAATAAAGGGAGATAATTTAGCAAAACTGACTTTCAAGGTTATCTGTCTTTGAGAAATGCATTAAATTTTTTATAGTATTCCTAATTTAAAGTGAATTTCTTTGATAGTTTTGGAGAAATTAACAATATCAAAAAAAAAAATAATCAGGGAAAAAAATCCAAGTAAAAAAGGGGCATAACTTTGCAAAATATAACAAAAGATTATCTGCCCTTTAGATATTGCATCACATGATGATAGTGAACACATACTCCAAGTTTAAAATAAATAGCTTCAATAGTGTCAGAGAAAATTGACTATAGCCTATTACCTATTAAAGTTCACAGTGACCTTGGCCTTTGACCGTTTGTTCTTAAAATCGAGTGACAAGTGTATCAACATATGAATTTCAATGTTATAGCTTTATTAGTACTGAAGTTACTGTTTGTGACCATAGAAGAAAACATAACCACAAAGGTTAAATAAACACCAACACCAACTAGAACTATCACTAAATGTGATTAATACCCCCACAAGACTGCTTCGGAAATGAGGATGTTACTTAAGTAACAGAATACCTTGTAAAAGAATTGAAATATAGAGTTATGGTTGTGGGCAATTAAAGATAGTTGTGGTTCTTGTATATTGCATTTCCTTTCAATGTGGTTGACCATTGAAGAAGTTTTATTGAATTACTCTGTAATAAGTCCAGAAATACAAAGAAAAGGAACAAAGGGCAATAACTCTATAAATACTGAAGATGGAGTTATAGTTCTTGTGCACTGCACTTCCTCCCTCTTTTTGTGCTCGACCATTGTATGAAGTTGTTTTGAATTTCAACCAGTACGTTTTAAGTTATGCTCCAGACAAGGAAAAGTATCAAAGGGCAGTAACTCTGTATTTTGTCAAAATGGAGTTATGGCTCTTATGCACTGCACTTCCTTTTAATGTCCTTGACAACTGTATGAAGTTGTATTGAATTCCAAACAGTAGTTTTCAAGTTATGCTCTGGACAAGGAAAAGTAACAAAGGGCAATAACTCTGTAATTTGTCAAGATGGAGTTATGGTTCTTGTGCACTGCACTTCCTCTCAATGTGCTTGACCATTGTATGAAGTTACATTGAATTCAAACCATTAGTCTTCAAGTTATGCTCCGGACAAAAAAAGCAATGGAAAAGTAACAAAGGGCAGTAACTCTGTAATTAGTCAAGATGGAGTTATGGTTCTTGTGCACTGCACTTCCTCTCAATGTGCTTGACCATTGTATGAAGTTATAATGAATTCCAACAATTAGTCTTCAAGTTATACTCCGGACAAAAGAAAGCAATGGAAAAGTAACAAAGGACAATAACTCTGTAATTACTTTAGATAGAGTTATGGTTCTTATGCACTGCACTTCCCCTTACTGTGTTTGACAATTGTATGAAGTTGTTTTGAATTCCAACCAGTTATTTTCAAGTTATGCCCCGGACAAGGAAAAGTAACAAAGGGCAATAACTCTGTAATTAGTCAAGACAGAGTTATGGTTCTTGTGCACTGCACTTCCTCTCAATGTGCTTGACCATTGTATGTAGTTATATTGAATTCCAACCATTAGTCTTCAAGTTATGGTCCGGACAAAAGAAAGCAATGGAAAAGTAACAAAGGGCAATAACTCTGTAATTACTTTAGATAGAGTTATGGTTCTTGTATACTGCACTTCCCCTTATTGTGTTTGACAATTGTATGAAGTTGTTTTGAATTCCAACCAGTAGTTTTCAAGTTATGCCCCGAACACGGAAAAGTAACAAAGGGCAATAACTCTGTAATTAGTCACGATAGAGTTATGGTTCTTGTGCACTGCACTTCCTCTCAATGTGCTTGACCATTGTATGTAGTTATATTGAATTCCAACCATTAGTCTCCAAGTTATGGTCCGGACAAGGAAAATGCAACGGACGTCTGGACCGACCGACCGCCCGACCGACCACCGGGTGACTCCTATATACCCCCTCAAACTTCGTTTTTGGGGGTATAATGAGTTGGTCATTTTAATACCTTTACTTTTTTCTTCAAAAAGTGAACATCTTTATTGTGCTAAATATATGCAAAAATAAAATGCACCACTGACAATCCAGATCAAAAACAATTTCTTGCCAGTACATGCCCCTAACTAAACTTCCCTAGTTCCCGTAGTTGCTCTAACGTTCCGACACCACAATACCTCAAACATTCACCGATACCATCAAAATATAAAGCATAACTAATCTTAGTATAAATTTATCAAGAAAAATGTTAAATTCATCATGTTAAAGGTATGGTTACCCTGCTTTATATCTTAAATGAACTTGTCCATCTTCAATTTGGACAAAACCATTCATCAATTTTAGGGAAATTTTCAAAATAAAGAGTGATTGAACAGCTGGTTTTGCTCTGAACTGGTCACATGAGTAAATTCACTTGCGACAAGCTATGGGTTTAAAGTATGGTTACCCTTATAATAACAAGCATTTGATAGTATTGCGGGCAATACAGTAGTCCCCTACCGGTCCCTCAAAAAGTTCTTTAATTGTCATACACTCCTGTGTATTGCCATTTATAATGAATTTGAGGATGAAGTCTGTATTTGAAAATATCGACCACAAAACATAATAAAATAAGTTTGTCTATATCACAGTAATGTGTTAAGTTTCCATGCTTATTAAGGAAATTATGTTTATACATGTACAACCTTGTCATATTATTACGATGTGGGATTTTAAAGTAAATCCTATAAGGAATGAAGAAGTTGGAGTGAAAATACCAGTTTCTCGAAAAAAATCTAAGTTCAAGGGGGACATAATTCTGGAAATAGTCTTGCTAGAGTATTTAACCTTCTCAAAAATGTCGAGTGATAATAAGAAACATATATATGAAGTTTGAAGTAGATACATTAGGAAATAAAGAAGTTATTTAAAAAAGACAACATTTTTTCCCCTAAAAAAACTAAGTTCAAGGGAGGTAATACTGATATTTTTGTGCTAGAGTTATAAACCTTGTCACATATGATGTGGTTGATGACCAGAAACTTATATTTAAAGTTTGAAGTAAACACCTTAAGAAATAAAGAACATATAGTGAAAAAGCTGAAAAATTTAAATCAGAAATCTTGAAATTCAGGCTATTTGTTGCCATAGCAACCAGAATTTTCAACATAGGAAGAAAAGAAAAAGATGTGCATAATCTCCAGACTGCCATCTACCCATATTTCAAGTTTCATAAAAATATTTTCAGTACTTTTTGAGTTATCACTGGATCCAGTTTATGTGTTAAATTTGCCATATTTTCAGACTATTTGTTGCCATAGCAACCAGAATTTTCAACATAGGAAGAAAAAAAAAAGACGTGCATAATCTCCATACTGCCATCTATCTATATATCAAGTTTCATAAAAATATTTTCAGTACTTTTTGCGTTATCGCGGGATCCAGTTTTATGGACGGACGGACGGACTGACAGACAGACAGACAGACAGACGGACAGACGGACGGAGGGTAAACCTAAAGTCCCCTCCGGTTAAACCGGTAGGGGACTAATAATGAGCTATGTCAAAACAAAACCAACGCAATGCGTTTGCGACCAGCATGGATACAGCCTGCGCATCCGCATAGTCTGATCAGGATACATCCTGTTCACTTACAGACCCTATCACAATTAGAGAAACTGATCACGAACAGCATGGATCCTGATCAGACTGCGTGGATGCGCAGGCTAGTCTGGATCCATGCTGGTTGCAAACGCATTACGTTGGTTTTGTCATAGAGTGGCTCACATATAATATCAAACAATAAATCAAAAAATGTGTAAAACATACAGTAAATATTTTACAAAACATTTGTTATTCATACATTTACCCTGAAATATAATATCTATCATTCTTTTTAAACTTGAAATCATTTTGTAAATGTAACTTGTCCTGTTGTATTTCCTGGGTCAAGACAAATTTATGGACAATGAAAAATTATTCATTTCCAACCACATCCAAAAAAGAATCCGTATTTCACTTAACCATCAACCTTAGAATAATCTGAAGTATTTTCATATTGTTACCCACGCATATGTGTTATTTCAAATGTTTCCATTTAAAGGTGGTCATATTTTAGTGAGGTTTTAAAAATGGTTGTTTCAGGCAGTTTTGACAATAATAAAATGAACACAAATATAAATATTGATATTTTTTTTCATTTGTATCCTAAATTTCATCATCAATTTATCTACCACAAATATACATTTAAAAATAAGAACATACTTTAAACCTTATACATGTATTATGATAACAAATAGAAACAGGAGCACAGCATGCAGTGTTAACACTGTTAAGGGTAACAAATATCAAAAATTATTTTTGAAAAAAAAAAAAAATCTTTAAAAGTGGCATTACTCCAAAAATAACTTTTAGAAAAAAGTCCTTTGTTTAACACCTTTGCCTTATCATTATAAGAAAGGGTTTCAAGTTACAACCTATCACAGTTTATAATCGTTCTACATAATAGGCAATGATGTCAACAAACAAAAGGGCCAAGATGGCCATAGATCGCTCACCTGACCAATCAAACTCATCAGAGCAATTACCTAGACAAACATCCTGACCAAGTTTAATGACAATGAGTCAAAAATGTGACCACTACAGTGTTAACAAGGTTTTTCCATATTTGGGTGGTGTGACCTAGTTTTTTGACCCCAGGTGACCCATATTCTAACTTGACCTAGAAGTCATCAAAACAAACTTTCAAACCAATTTCCAGCATATTTGGATCAAACGAGTAGCCACTAGAGTGTTAACAAGATTTTTCTATTTTTAGCTCCTGTGATCTAGTTTTTCATCCGAGATGACCCATAATCGAACTCATACGAGCAATTACCTAGACAAGCATCCTGCAAAAGTTTGATGATGATTGAGGCAAAAATGTGACCACTAGAGTGTTAACGAACCAATGTGGACGGATGACGGACATTCAACGATCCTAAAAGCTCACCCTGAGCAAGCTCAGGTGAGCTAAAAAGGGACAAATCTCAAATAAATATAACTTTCAGGACAATTCTTCTTAATTTAAAACTGTGTTTTGTCATGATAATCAAATGTTCAAAGTTTCATGTTGATAAATTTCACAGTTTTTAAATCAAGATTCTACTTAATAAGTAATTTTAACAAAAAAACTAAATTAATAAATTAAAAAGAGACATACTGGTTGAAGGGACAACTATGACGCATAGATAACCCCGACACTTGATCAAAATAATTATTATTACTTTGTTTTTCAACAAACATGCACATGGTTACCTAGAATTATAGGAGCAGGACAGGATGTGATGACTTTTATAATTTGGTAAACTTTTTAATGTTTTTCAAATACCGTAAACTTTTCGCAGTCAAAACATGCTTCCAAACATTCTTTTTACTAAATTACAATAAGGTAGTTAGAACTGTATTGACCACAGGCCACTGACTTGGGAAAGATTTATGAAAAATTGTTTAAATATAAACAAAAAAATAGATAAAACATACAAGATGTAAAAAATTATTGATGCTGATTTTCCAGTCATTTTTTTCTTAAAAGTTTATGTGTCAACTTTATCTACTGTTGTGGGGTAAAAATACCATGTTTTGTATACCTCATTCAGGACCTTAAAGAAGTACCAGATTCCATTTTCATACATAATTTTAGTAGTGTATAATGTAAAGTCCTTGAACTGAACTTTGTTTAGGTGATTCAATATTTCAAATATACAGGAAGATAATTAAGATATTGCAAAAAATATGTGATTTAGTGAGGGAATTATCTCTCCAACCAGCAACTCTAAAAACAGCTTTCACAATAACGCCATTTATTCAATCTGCCATGAAAGAACTTTATCGTCTTAATAACTTATAATTAATCATTTAATTAAATATCTCAAATGCAATGCCATAAGCACTTGAATAGTAGTTACCAGTAAAGCACAAGACATAAAAGTATGTTTTATGTTTTGGGGAGACCTGGAGGTCACTATAATGCTATAAGTTCTGAAGTCTTGTGTTAAATAATTAAAATATTGTCGCATAGTGAGAAATGTACCATTTAGAATATTTTTGTTACCATAGCAATCAGAAATTTGTTAACACCAGTAAGGAACTAATAATACATGTAGTGACATATTAAAACAGTCATTTGTACATATAAGCATAAAAAATATAGTGATCAGGTTAAATGCAAGTTTCCATAACAACGAAAATTATACATGTATTTATCATACTATAAATATGGCATCAAATAGTTACAAGAACGTAATATCTATTTCTTCTGTCATGTATGAAATAAACAAGCCAATAATTCTGACAATAACTTGTAACAAGCTACATCAAATGTACAATAAAGGTTAAATATATAATATCAACTATATATATATATATATACATGTATATATCTGATCTCATATCACTAAAATTATAATTGAGCCAGGTCACGACAAAACCAACATAGTGCGTTTGTGACCAGCATGGATCGAGACCAGCCTGCACATTCAGGCAGTCTGATCAGGATCCATGCTGTTTGCTATCAGTTTCTCTACTTGTAAAAGGGTTGGTAAGCGAACAGCATGGATCTTGATCAGACTGCGCGGATGCCCAGGCTGGTCTGGATCCATGCTGGTCGCAAACGATCTATGTTGGTTTTGTTGTGATGCGGCTCATTATATATAATCATTGCCAAATTATCACAGAAATTAAATATATAAATTACAATTAACAACTTAACAAAAACATCCGAGCAAAATAAATACAAGCACTTTTAGCTTAAGATAACCCCAACCACACAAATACTGGCACACATATTATCAAAATAGGCATTTTAATTTTTTTATTATCAAGATAGACCCAATTTGCTTTCATAAGTTCTTGTAATGATGTATAATGTAATGCATATATATTTATTAATATATTGTTATCTTAGTGGACTAACAGGTTAACTCCTTATATAAGTTACTGGTAGTAGGATGTTAACCCATTACTGCACTAAGGTGACAGTATACATGAGTTTGAAAGAAAAATGTCAAGCTTACCACTGACAAGATATTGTAATTATGTTTTCCCTAATTAATATTGACTGAATCCAACATAGTTTATTTCTCTAATCTCTCATTATTAAGCTTCTTTCACTGGATTGTCTGATTCTTCAGAATGATTGTCCATGTGACTTGATTCTTGAAGCTGATTGGCTGGCTGAGAAACCAAAACCTCCTTTTCTGGAGAGCTTGTACCTCCACTTCCTGTTGTTGACAACATAGGGCTGACAATCTGAGCTGCTGATTTGTTAGGAAGATTTTGACTGTTGGTTTGTGCCGAAGATTGTTTTTGGAGCTGTTGAATGTTTTCCAATGTAGTATGTTTGACTGATGACAACTGTAAGCTTGTCTGAGGTGGAGAGTTGTTGGTCGATTGCTTTGGGCTTGCTGCCACAGTTTCTGATGGGGCTGACAATGCTGGAGTGATTGTCTGGGATGCTGAAGGTACTACAGACATCTGACTAGTTCCCTTTACCTCTGATTTGACATCCGGGGACTGAAATAATTCAAGCAATACTTTCAATGATATCTTAGATGGCAAATAATATTGGAAAGTGTGACCATAAGCATATTGAGTGTGCCTTTAAGCTTATTGAGTGTGCCTACAAGCTTATTGAGCTTGTCTGTAAGCTTATTGAGTGTGCCTATTATCTTATTG
The DNA here is from genome assembly GCF_026571515.1 of Ruditapes philippinarum. NCBI lineage: Eukaryota > Metazoa > Mollusca > Bivalvia > Venerida > Veneridae > Ruditapes > Ruditapes philippinarum. The sequence continues at coordinate 119,673 of NW_026864289.1, forward strand.
AGTGTACCTACAAGTTTATTGAGTGTGCCTATAAGCTTTTAGCTTCATACAAAAATCAAAATAAAAGTGCAGCACTTGTAAAAACCCAGAACCAGAATTATGAAGAAAAAAATCAGTAATTCAGAATATACTACTATACTACGTATTAAACATGGTTGTCATAATAATTTTTTAATAGACAATGAATTCAGAGAAAATGCTGCCAACTTGTACCTGTGTAAGAGAGTTTACAGTACAGCAACCTTTTATTTTGGTTGAGATAAATCACCCAAATTCTCAGGATAATCACGGTGTATATATATTTTTTTAGAAGTTTATTGTATACCTTCTGTTCAGGGGAAGTAGCTGCTCCTGATGAAGCATGTTCCCACTCATGTCCCTTGAGTTGCTCCTCTTGAGTGAACTGTTTCTCACAGGACTGGCACTGGAACATTTTGCCGCCATGATGACGTTTCAGGTGTATTTTAAGTGTACTATTCTGAGCAGTCGCATACTCACAGTAGGTACATTTAAATGGTTTTTCACCTGACAAAATACAATTAAACAGAATTTATATTTAGGTCAAAACAGTTCTGTTTTTACACACACCAAAATAATGTCCCTAGAGGGATATCATACGTAAACATAGCAGTTAGGAGTATGAAAAATACTTGTTCTTAAAGAAAACGTACCAATGTATCATAATATGCATGTAAATTAGTCAAATGTAAAGGTCTTTATCACAAAAAATAGAAGCTAACTTAAGTTGCCAGTGTGTATACAGATATGCTAAAAGTTAACATAACTTACCAGTGTGTATACAGATATGCTAAAAGTTAACATAACTTACCAGTGTGTAAACGAATATGCTAAAAGTTAACATAACTTACCAGTGTGTATACAGATATGCTAAAAGTTAACATAACTTACCAGTGTGTATACAGATATGCTAAAAGTTAACATAACTTACCAGTGTGTAAACGAATATGCTAAAAGGTAACATAACTTACCAGTGTGTATATGGATATGCTAAAAGTTAACATAACTTACCAGTGTGTATACGGATATGCTAAAAGTTAACATAACTTACCAGTGTGTATAAGGATATGCTAAAAGTTAACATAACTTACCAGTGTGTATGCAGATATGCTAAAAGTTAACATAACTTACCAGTGTGTATACAGATATGCTAAAAGGTAACATAACTTACCAGTGTGTATACGGATATGCACTTTAAGATGAGATCTCTCCACAGTTGAATAATTGCACTCCCCACATTTATATGGTTTTATACCTGCCATAAGATATAATAATTTCAATAATTGTACATATAAATCCCATAGTATTCTTACATTGAACATAAAAATTAATTATATTTTTATCAATTAACATTATACTTCATGTTAACATAGACTTGTTTATATTTATAGTAATTAAGCAGTATATCAAAGTTTGAAAAACAAGAGTGATCAGTGATCACATGTGTCGCCTCATGATAGCCAATTGAATATTGCAACTACTTAGTAGCAGGCGACAAAAAAATTATTAACAGAGTAGGGCAAAATGCAATTTATTTTAAGGGCCATAACTTGGCCAAAAATCATATACCGTATAAGTGGTTTTTTCTGCGGGCTCCAAATTCTGCGGTTTTTCTAAATTTTGGCATGTTTTTATTTCTGCGGACTTTATTTCTGCGGCACATTCGTGACAAAACGTGATTTAAATTCTGCGACTCGTCTTATCAAAGTCTAAGTCACATTACCCTATCTATTATATTTGCATGTACACGTTCGCATTTGTTTATCGTCGTCACCGCAAAACTGTATAGTAATTAAAAGCAATTATATTGTTTGCTTGCAAACAAACATAATGCACAACAATAGAAAGGTATACATCTTTGATCAGCGTGAAATGACGTGTGAAAAATATACCCCGTTAGTATCTTGAATTTAATAAAATTGATAGAAATTTACCGTAAATCAGATTACAATTAAATTATATAACGATTATGTAGCAGTATAAGGGTTGGGATGTTTTGAAATATCTTTACTCTTAAATTAGCATCATTGACAATAAGTACATCCTTACAAACACAAAATACATACTCAGCCGACAACTTGAAAACCCGCTAACCGTTATAATCGGTTAGTCGTTATTACTTTAGACGTAGCAGGCCATAATGTAGGATACATATCGTAGAGGGTAAGAGAAATATTCTGCGGTTTTTATTTCTACGGTGCCGAAACTGACCGCAGAAAACGCAGAAATAAAGTCACCGCAGAAAAAACCACTTATACGGTAACATGAAAACCTGTGTATTATGCATAAGTATTTGAGCTACAGATCAATTCTGTAGTTTCATTGAAATTGCATTAGAGGAGTAGTCCGGACAAATTTTAAAAATAAATTCATTAAAGGGCCATAACTCTGACAAAATCAAAGAACCAAAACAAGATAACAAATGCTATGCCACCGCATTAATTTAACAGTAGATTTTTTTTTTGTTCTGTACAATTGAGCTTTGTCATAATGCAGAACTGTCTAGTGAATTTTGGGGTCAAGGTCATATTTCAGCATTTCAAATGAATGACAATGTGCAGATGTGTCTAAATTGTTAAGATACAAAGGCCAGAGTGCAGAAATTGATTCAAAAATAAAAGAAAATATCATTGAACCATGATATGCCAATGATATGCACAACTAGACTTGGATCATTCCTGTAAAGTTTGGATGAAATTGCACCAGTAGTTTTTGAGGAGCAGTCAACCTCCTAACAGGCTTTTTTGGATAACTAATCAGCTATTTCCAATTTTTCCCCGATAAAACGACTACAGTACTTATTCCACAAAAATCAGCTGTGACAGACAAATGACCAATGGACTCAATATCAATGGTCACAGAGAAATTTGACCTTGCCGCTGGTAAAAATAGAACCATTCTAGCATGTCTGTTTTGTGTAAGGAATAATGACATACCTGTGTGTTTACTCATATGCTTCTTCAAATGTATTCTCTGGTTAAATGCCATGGTACACTTGTCACACTGGAATGGTTTAGAGCTTGATCCCCTCTTACCTCCGATATTCTGAATTGTCTGACCTTCCACTCTTCTGTCTAGGCCGGAAACCACTACATGAGTACCTGTAGTATGTGACTGGTTCTCATCCTCAGTTGTGATAATTGACAAGCCTGGTGCATCAGCTGCTGTAGCACTGGATCCAGCCTGTGTCAAAGGCTTAGCCAATGACATTGCTCCTTTTGAAAAAGGAAAGATAGTTGATGAAGCAGACTTTGAAGTTGGAATAGTGTATGTGAATGGTATAGAATACACAGCACCAGGTTTGAGTATCAATGAATGAGGTTTATTCTGGCTGACTGGTACCCCAGTGGTTGGAATTGTCGCATTATTTGACCCAAGAATTCTTACACCTGGACTGGCAGACTGTGTCACTTTAAAAGCAGTACCTTCTTGACCATCTGCTTGTTTTTCTCCACTATTGGAGGAATCTGGCTCTAAATCTATGAAAATAGTCCCAGCAGTAGATTGTGGCACTGATTGAGATGCTGTTGATCTCGCTGCACTGGAAGACATTGACCTGAATAGCATTTTTCTCCTTGCATAGCGACTAGAACTCCATGAGAAAGGCATGTGTTTCTGCTCCATGTGCCTCTTTCGTTTCTTTGGCAACACAGCATTACAGCACTCCTGTAAATTCTCATGAGAACCTGGTATGACAGTCACGCCACATCCCTGGCTGTTACAGCACTCCGGGGCAGAAGTTTCCTCCTCTACAGTTTCCATATAGGTACTGTCTCTGCTTTCTTTTTCATTTATATTTTGAGGACGGTCACTTACTGAATCAAACTGAGAAATCAGATTGACTTTGGCATTCATTTGATTTTCCAGTGGTTGGTTATTAGCTGGTTTTACTGGCTTACAAATATCAACTGGGCTTGAGTCAGTCACTAGTTTAGATATTCTGGTTGATGATGGCGGAGAAGCAGACGCTACAGTAGGCAAAGCTGGTAGTAAGATAGTGGCGCTTTCATTACAGTTCATCTGCTGACAATCTGAAACTGGTTTCTTAACAGCAACTACACTATTTCTTGGTGATACCTCTTGTTTTAAAATTGTCATAAATGTACTTGGTGTTGTGTGGACTAAAGATTCGGATGATGTCTGATTTAGCGTTCTACCAATTACTGCTGGCAACATTTTAAAGTTTCCACTCTGTATCTGACCAGATGTTACACTGACTGGTACAACACCTAATTTTGGTAGTAAAGAGACACTGGACTGGTTCAGTGGATAAAGACTAAACTTCTGCCCTGAGCTTATTTGAGTGTTTGCAACTACAGGAACACTAGGGTTGACCTTTTCAGAGTTCACTTCACCAAGGTTAAGTTCAGATTTTTCTCCTACAACTTTTGAGCCAGTTACAATATTTCTTGTCACTATGATATTTGAGCCCATTTTACCTTGTGCAGGACTAGAATATGGGAGTACAGGCTGTGAAACATTTCTCACTGTAGACTGGCCCTCTGTTTTATTCTTTTCTGGTGAAAGACTGGTCCCTGAGTTTTCTATATACTTTACAGGAGATATTGTGGTACTATCAATGTTATCTACAACACTTGTGGAGACACTTGAAGCAGACAGAGTATTTGGACTAAAGTCACCTTGATTTGAAATTGATGATAATTTTACTTGACTGAGTAGAGATTTTGAAGCCTTTTCCAGGAAGATTTTGAGATTGTGTGTGAGTTGAGCGTGCACAAGTAAAGCCCATGCCGTCATAAAACCCTGCGGGCAATAATTACACTTCAGTTCTGCAAAATAAAAATTGTGTGAACTGTACCATAAAATATATTCTGCAGTTTTATAATATTATTTAAAAATCATCTTTAAAACAGTATTCAGTTAATGGCTTCATTATTTTAAAGTATATGTGATAGACATAAATTGTTTTTAGACAAAGAAAATCATTAAATTCTCTGAAACTATTGACAGAAAGGCGGTTCATTCATTAAATTTTAAGAAATAAAGACATTTAATATGTTAAGTATTGATCATTAAAATTATTGTGGCATGCTGATGATTACTGTGAATCAACCTTGTCATATATATTTATATTTTTGTTGTTGTTGTTTTGTTGTTTTTTTATGGTGCACCAACACAATTTAGGTCACAAGGCGCCGAAACAGGACAGCACATACCTGGATCTTGGTTTTGTATATCAGTGTCATCATCACAGTCCAGTTTCTTATGCTGTATAAACAAAGTGATACATTGCAGAGGAAACTCTCTCAGACACTGACCGCAGGTAAGGTAGTCAGTAGCCATTTTGCAGTCCCAACTATCACACAACCATTCTATACAAATAAACAATAAAATCATGATAATCTATTAACTGAAACAATCATTCTGTACAAATAAACAATAAAATCATGATTAATCTAGTAACTGTGCTTTTTTCTAAATTAACAGATCTTAGAATGGGTTTCAGACATTTTATCTCCTTAGGGTCTTTTCACCTTTATCTACAAAACATTAGGCTAAGCTCTATTTTTTCATCAAATTGTCTATGCTCCCCTTTGTGGATTGCATATACTTGTAGCTTAAAAGGCTTATCATTCAATTGAAAAAAATTCTCCAATAATGCCACCTTTGCCTCTGAAGTAAGCTGTCCATTGCATATCTAAGTGGCTAATTGTCTTTGTAGTACAGATACAAGAATCAGGGTCAGCTCAGTCCTTAAACTAACTTGGCATTGAAGCTTACAATGATTTTTTATTGTCTCAAATATTTGACTGGAAGTATGACATAAGAAGTAAAGTTGTAAACTGTCATCATTAGATTGTAGTCTGTATAATCTAGATATATGTGGGAGTAAAATACAATCATCTAGATAAGACAGACTTGATCATTGTCAATTGTGACACATTTAAAATCTACAGTACTTAACTAACAGACAATAGTTTAAAACCACATTTTTTTTCCAAGTCAATCCCTGGATTTTGTTTAAATGACTTGCCTTCTCCAAAGGATTTGCAACCTTCATACATTGTATTACCAATTACAAGTTTATAAGAATCATGTGTTTTTTTTTTTGTAAATGAAAAATTTACAATCTGTAGGTATTACTAAAGTTATCTATGTTTCATATCTCTTTTTTGTACACAGTATTTTTAAATGGCAATACAGATTAAAGGGACTCCACTGAGGTTTTCTTGACAAGACAAGACTGGAAATAATTTTTGAGATTAGCACTTCATTTGATGATTCTAGACTTATACCTTGTGTGCAAATTACAACTCATTCTATCATTCCGTTTTTCCAAAATCATTCATCTGTCAATTGTAACATAAGACTTAAAATTGAAAGGCGTTGCAACGCTTTTCATGCAAATCGGGCTAAGAATAAAAATATGATTTTGGATTTATTTCTGAGGTATAATCATCAATTGTCTTTGCATTTTTTCTGCTTTGAAGAGACCCAGCTGATCTGTGGAAAAACAACAACAAATTTTATCACTGTTTATGGTTTTTGGGCTTGTAGACCTCAGTGCATTTCCTATAAACAGACCAAATATTTTCTACATGACTATAAAAAAAGAGCAGTCATTTATTTAATACTCATTTCAAAACATATTGCCACTCTTTCAATATCACCATGACACATTAAATATTACTGTGTTGAACCCCTAGCCAAGATGACCCTAGGAGTAGGACTAAGATGGGCAATCTACAGGATTAGACACCTATGAGTATGTATTATTTCAGAAGTAAAACTTGTATATAATGTACTAACGAAAAGGAAGTGAACCGTATATATACTAATTAATTCAACGTGAACAGTTTGACCCATTTTACAAACTTTTTTTCATACTGTCAAACTGTTGGACAAAGACATCACCCGTCCAAAATTATCTCAATGTCAGCTGTATCCTTTTTACCTGTTCTAATTCAGCTTTGCTTTTACCGCAGTCTTGTAGTTCTTTTTAAACTTATTATTTTATACCTATAAATTTGCACTTAACACATTTGTTTTTGACAGCTATTCCCAGACAACGTGCCAGCTTAGTGTAATCGTTTACGATTTTGAAGCAGTATGATGTAAATGTAAAGATGTAGATGCCTCTTTGACAAGTCTACTTCACTTTTACTTTTGTAGGGTCGCGAGATCAGAAATAATACGGGGAAGTCAAAGACCGGGCCCGCGAAGCGGGTCCGGGCTTTGGCTTGCCCGGCTATAGACTACACGTGTATATTTAAAAGAAAATCAAATAAAAAACAATTAAAAAATATATAGAATTCTATACCTATCAATGAAATTTTCAGTGTCAGTTCTAGTCGGGCGCCGCCATTTACAATGTAACTCAATGATAAAAGGCGGGGTATTCCGATAACGGAACAAATCTCAACTTTTCGGATAAAAGATAATCGTCGAGTATTCCGAGTGAAAACGGAAGCGGTGCATGTAATACCGAATGACACCTTTAAAACGGAAAGAATGAAAGGAATTTTTAACGACTTCCCCGTTCATAGGCTTTGCCTAATTTCATATTAAGTGATTGTTAAGCTTAAACTGTTAAAGGGTCAAGTTGGTCCTTTACCCAGATGCACTTACTTTACTTCTCATTAAAGTCAAACAACATAATGTAACTATAAGAAACCTGACAAGTTAAAATGATAATGAATAATTTAGCACAGATTTTCAAACAGATGGAAAGATTCCGTTTGTGCCGAGTGCAAAAATGTACATGCTGATATTAGAGAATTCGACGTTTTTTTTGCCTCGAAAGTGCGTTGAATTACTTTGAAATATTTTGACGAATAAATACATTTTAGTTCTAAAATATATTCTTAAAGGGAGACTTTTTATGCAAAGACATTGAAGGAAATAAAGAATATGTGTGTAAATTTTGTCCGAAATTCAGTCACCTTGTTTATACGGAAGTTGCTTCACGGTAACGTAATAATAATGTGTTGTGACGTTTGCAATTTTTTTAAAGACATTTGTCAGATTGCCAATTCATTGATTTCCTACTGTTAAATTTCAAATAAAAAGTTCATTTGAAGTAATTAAGCTTCCTTATAAGTGTTGTCAATGCGTTTCAATGAGAATTAATGTATGATGCAATATTTCCCTTGATAGAAGCGACCTTGTAGTTTTCTATGCGGTGTTCACGTAAACAAAGTCACAGCAGTTTAATCCTATCGATAGTTAATAGGAAGTTAAAGTTAACTTCGAATCATATTGCAAGTTCATGATCTCCAAGTTTACCATTCGATTCAAATATATTGTTTTTGCTGATTGCGTTACGTCTCATTTTACGGAGATACAGAGAAAAAAAACAGCGATTCTTACATAACCTCATACCCATAGTTCACGTGTTTAACCTTCACAATTACTTTATATACATAATGTACGTGTACTTGTGGAGTTACTTTTCAATAGATTTGAGATATTGAAGTAGTCTTAGATATATCTTAAAAGAAGTTATTCATACTGTAAGTTATTTGTTTTTACCTTAAACTTTCAAATTAAAACTATTTTATTGAAATTGAATTGAATTCATTTGTAGCATACTGTATATATATACATGTAGGTCTGTTGCTTTTCATCTGGTATTACTTAGCATTACCATTTTGGAACCGGCCCGGGTCCGCTAAGTTGTTTTTTTCTGTAAAGTTATGTTAATTGGAAAATAGGATTCTCCATTACAGAGTCTGAGACATTGAATTTGTGAATTTAAAATTATAATAATTGACACAGTTTTTGAAACAGGAGTTGCTTAGCTGCAGGGAGAGGGTTCTCTAAATGCCTTAAATCAAAATTAATTGAATATTTGTTAATCCCAGCACCATGGAGCTTTATGTTATTACATTCTGTTATAATTAAAAGTCTCTGCCAGCACATACATTTATACATTATCACTTTAAAGCTGATTTGAAACAAGAGCTGTCATCCAAGTGACGAATGCCTCTGAAAAGGTTTCTTAAGCATGCAGGTATTATGAAAAGAAAAGAGAATGAAAGTAACTAATTGCTGAATATTGCTCTTGATAGCACGAACCTTCAAAATATAAGCGTGACATTGACATTTGAAGAAGGGACGTGGTTCCTGGACGCGACAAAAGGTTGTTATGATATAGAAATTTGTGCCAAGTTATTTCAAAATCCCTCAATGCGTGACAGTCTGGACATGATTGTTGTGTAAGTGGGGACACACGGACAGACGGACATGAGCCTTAGCCGCGACACATTTCCTTGACGTGGTAGACATTTATGCTTAGTTATTTTAAAATCATTCAATGCATGACAAAGTTACAGTCCGGACACAAATGTGTGTACCTATTTCCTCTAATTGCCATAATGAGAAACTTCAAAATGATAGTGTGACCTTGACCTTTGAGGTAGAGACGTAATTCTTGGACGCGACACATCGTATTAATGTGGTAGACATTTATGCCTAGTTATTTTAAAATCATCCAATGCATGACAAAGTTACAGGTCGGACACGAATGAGTGTACCTATTTACTCTAATGCGACAATGTGTAACTTCAAAATGATAGTTTGACCTTGACCTTTGAGGTAGGGACGTGGTTCTTGGACGCGACACATCGTCTTGATGTGGTAGACATTTGTGCCAAGTTATTTCAAAATCCCTCAATGTATGACAAAGTTACAGTCCGGACACGAATTAAGTGGGGACGCACAGACGGACGGACGCACAGACGGTGCGATCATATTATGCCTCCCTGGGGGGCATAAAAAGACGTATAAGCTTTAAGCTAGGAACTGCCCATTAATTATGTCAGAGGTTTTGTATCAACATGCTAAAATTAATCAGATAGAAGTTCATAATCTGGTCATCCTAGCACTCCATACTCACAGGCACGAGTATCGGACCTGGGAAGAAACAAATATGGCCAGATTGGTAAAAAAACCCTGTGTTTATCTTAAATATGTCAAAAACCAAAAAAATGTGAAATATGAGCCCCCTTAAAAATATACTATAAGTTAAGAGAAGGCCGGAAACTCCTGATTCGTGCTAAAAATCCCTGGTAGGCAAAATTGCGGTACGTAAACATAAACTAACACATGTTCGTCAGCCGAGTACGGGTCAAAATCTGATGAATTTACTAAATAATGATACTTAGTACATTAAGTGGAACCACTCACAACCCCTTACCGTGAGTAACTTATAGTATATTTTTAAGGGGGCTCATATTTTACAATTAATTTTTGGTTTTTGACACATTTAAGATGAACACAGGTTGTGTTTTTTATCAATTTGGTCATATTTTTTTCTTCCCAGGTCAGATACTCGTGCCTGTGTCCATACTTTGGACTCGGGCAAATTATTGTCGCTGCTTACGTTCCATAAGTTCGAATTTTTAGACAAAATTTGTTGACAGAAAACTACATTAATACTTTAAATCAAATTTTGCAAAACACTTACATTGAAAACATTGACTGTAAAATTTACAATCATAAAACCTTTCATGTGCTAATAAAAATGTTCGTATAGTCAACATTAGCTAGAGCGCTATCTAATAATAAAATATCGAGTATTAAGTGCTGCATTTGTTACATGCGATTTTTAAACTGTATCATATTCATTTGGTGTCCAAACGTTTGATATTACGCCTTTGTCTGGTTTAAACCGGTATCTATATGGATATAATTTATGAAAGGCGCACTCTATCAATGTCATTCTGTTGTTCAGAGCAGGATTGATAAAGTGGTGGCCATCTAAAGACTCTGCTTCTGATTTTGTTTATCATTTATAAGAAATATACCTATAGTTATACTAGGTGCACGTGACATTTACATAATACAGATGTTTGTTTTTTTTGTCTAGAAAGTATAAGGTACTTTAAGGCTATTGCATTGCAGTGTTATATAAGCAATATTTATTTATTATAATTTAACTGCACGCTCATAAAACCAATCTCACGATCTTTGAAGCTATGTTTTATTTCATCATTTTTTATTAACCGTATAATAACGATACATATTGCAACATGCTTATTGCATCGGTAACCTTTCTAAATCTTGTAGGTTATAGTAGTAAATTAACATCTTTATTACTACATTTCTACATACATTCACACGTTTTGCTTTTTAATGCTAGTGTTAATAAATGTTTCTTTTCTTTATATTTAGTTGCTTTACAGCTTAGCGACCAACGTAACTGGGTAACTCAGACGCTGTGTAGACACTATTGAGAATTCATTTTGAGCAACGCAGTGACAGATATGGAGGCAAAATGTTGTTCCGAAGTGAAGCTTTTAGTCTGTATCATAATCGTTCTATTTGGAATGGGATCGTGGATCGCTATCAACGGAATATGGGTGGAGTTACCTATCCTTGTAGATCGTCTGCCTGAGGGCTGGAATCTACCCTCGTATATGACAGTGGTGATACAGATCGCTAATATCGGACCTATAGCTTACACAGTTTTGAGTGTCCTGAAACCTGGGAAGTCGTATGAGAAACCCGTTGTGTTTTTAATGGTGTTCGTAGGAGCAACAGCATCGTTGCTTCTTGCGTTCTTTTGGATGGAAACGTCGGTGGTAGGTGGTACGGAGCACAGTACAGCTTTACTTATTCTCATGTTTTTCTTGTCACTGGTTGACTGTACATCTTCTGTGGTTTTTCTACCATTCATGAACACGTTCAAAGCAGGGTATATGACTTCATATTACATCGGAGAAGGATTTAGCGGTCTTGTGCCAAGTTTAGTTGCTCTTGGCCAAGGAGTAGGGCAGGTTGAATGCCACAATATTAGTTCAGTCAACACAACGTCCAACACTACCGAGTTTTCCGTGCAAGCCGTTTACTTGCCCTCCAAATTTCCCGTGAAAGATTTCTTTCTGTTTATATTTGCAATGATGCTGACATGTGGTATAGCATTTCTAATGCTTAATTATTTGCAATATTGCAAAACTGAACACGTCGACAGCAACAAGAAGAATTCCTATGAGCTTGACGTAAGCACGACCGCATCAAGCACCCAGAAATTTGTTGATTCTACAGGTGAAGAAGATATTGATTTTAAAGGAAAACATGGAGTTGATGGAAATTTAACAAAGAAAATGTCTTTCATAGACTATTTATACTTTCTATTTTTGATAGCATGGGTGAATGCTTTAACTAATGGTATTTTACCGTCCGTCCAGTCGTACGCATGTCTACCATATGGTTCTGAACCCTATCATCTAGCTGTAACACTGTCAAACATAGCCAATCCAGTAGCGTGTTTCGTTGCATTCTTCCTCCCCGTCGGATCTGCCGGAATTATAGGATTGATCTCTCTCGTCGGCACTTTGGTGTCTGCATACATTATGGTACTAGCTGCTGGCAGCCCGACCCCGGTACTTGTTGAATCTAGCGCTGGTGGCATTTTAGTGGTAGGTACTTTACATTCTTACAGAAGTTTATGTGTATACTTGATTACAATTATGTACCGATAAATTTACATGTTATATTGTTTTCAGAACAGAAATCTATAGAGTCAAAAAGTAAAGGACGTCTTTGGTCGAGTGGGTAAGGTCGTCAAACGACTTGCTTGTAACTGCTGTAGGTTCGAGCCACGTTAGCGTCTTCGGATTCTATCTTTAGCGACTATTTAGCGTACAGAAAGTCTGTGGCTCTACTCCGGGGCCCATTTGTGCCTGAAATAGCGCAACAGAGGGGCATCTGTAAAGCTTGAAAATCACCACCTGACCTATACTGTGTTGGTGCGAAACCCAAGTCAAAAAGTAACAAATTATCACTCCTAATACACTCAATCGAGCACTATTTGAGACTGCTTGATATCGCTTCTCCAGTTTTATTAGTATATTAAATAATTTTACAATATATTTTCTAACCAGTGCTTAACTTTTTCTATGACCTATATTTTCAGGTATTTGCTTACGTCGTAGTGTACCTAACCTTGACCTTTACTAAAGTTTCCATAGCAACACTATTCAGGTTTGAAGGAAGGAAAGGTTTACTATGGTGCGGCGCTATCACTCAACTGGGTTCAGCAATTGGAGCCGCTATAATGTTTGTAGTGGTGAACGTGTATACTTTATTCCAACAGAAATATCCATGCACGTGACCAGAAGCTTAATTTTAAGCTTTCTTAGCGTCCATTTTAGTCGTGTTCTTATACATTTGGTTTCAACAATACAAATTTAATATGATCTGGTTAGTGATCTAAAATAACTGATTGCTCATACTTTTTTATACAGAATTGTGATAGTTTAATGAAATTAAATGTTATTTATTATCTAGATTATTTAAAGTGCATCTGGTCATGACATTGCATTATAACATTCTTATCACTCAAAAACTCTTTAAAGACGGCTAGTTCATTATCTAGTCTACCTGCGCGGCATCTTATTTCTATAGGCATGCGACAGATACAACGTACTCCAATGCCGGTGATAATATGTAACATCATTAAAAGAACTGATATGTCAATTGATATATATAAAAAAAATCATAATTTTAGTTATGATTGATGCTTTATACATGGACAGTGATGCATTTTACGTTCATATTTTTTCTTTAACACTTCAAGTTATGAGACATGTATGCGATATTTGATAATGATGTTGTTTTATATATTCTTAATCTTTAGAACTTTTTACTTAGTGAAATGAAGTTTTATTTGGCTTTTTAAAAAAGATGTATCAAAGTATAACTATAAGAAAGCATAGCGCTGGATTTGTCACTTTAATTGTTACAAGGGACCATTTTGCTTCAGTTATTTTACATTCCTGTTCTAGTGAATTTCAAGTCACATGGACACTCTGACACTGTTATGGTAATTTTCTAGCTAAATTGTTGAAAGATGAATATTTCATTTGTTATATATACTCAAAACAAAAAGTTTAGTCAGTATTTTGATAATGTGATATGTACTACACGCTATTAAGTAGCAATTTATACTAGCATGTGTAATCATGCTGAACGCCTGAGCTATTCAATATTTGTTGATTTTATCGTGTACTCTTGAAATGTGCACGCTTTTCACGAAGACGTCAAAATGCACGTGCACCACATGTTTGCACAGTCCCGTGTCACTAAGTTTAATTTTACTAGTGGTACAACACGTGTTTTCGTATACAAACCTGAATTCTTAAAGAAAAAAATTAAAACTTTGTCATGGGACGTCGCCTTGGCATGACGTTAAACAATAGGCTTATAGCTATCGGTATGCTCAACGGTGGATCAACCGTTAACCACGTCGCACTCCATTTTCATGTGCATGAGCGGATAATTTACCGTCTCCAGTCCAGGTACAGACAAACAAACAATGTTAAAGATAGACCGCGTTCTGGAAGACCAAAGAAAACAACGCAACGTGAAGACAGGTACCTGGTGACGTCGTCGCGACGTAATCGTTTTTTGACTAGCACTGAACTGTTTAACCGCTTACATACTGCAACAGGAACTAGAATTTCGTTGGGTACCGTTCGTAACCGTCTCAGAGCTGCAGCATTACGGTCCAGACGTCCGTTGGTTGGAGTACCGTTAACGCAACGTCATCGCCGCGCGCGTTTAAACTGGGCCCGGCAATACCTCGCTTGGACAAGACAGCAATGGGCAAGGGTGGTGTTCACCGATGAATCGAGATTCAATCTGCAGGCAGCTGACGGAAGACTTCGGATATGGAGGCGAAAAGGCGAACGTTTTGACGTCTCAAACATTGTACAGCGAGATCGGTATGGAGGCGGTAGCGTGATGGTATGGGGTGTTACCGGTATATCATACTCGGGGACTACACAGCTGGTAACAATCAACGGTAACCTTAATGCTATTGGATACCGTGACAATATCATTGGGCCAGTGGTTTTGCCATATCTACGTCAGGGCAACGCTGACGTCCTGCAGCATGATAACGCCAGGCCACACACCGCTCGGGTAACACGGGACTTCTTGAGGCAAAACAACGTCCGGGTGCTCGACTGGCCGGCCAGATCCCCGGATTTATCTCCAATAGAGCACCTCTGGGACCATCTTGGCCGCAAGGTACGTCAACGTAATGACGTCAACAACCTGAGGGATCTGGAACGAGCGTTACATGAGGAATGGTTGAACATTCCACTCCAAGTCATCAGACGGCTGATCAACAGCATGAGGAGGCGCTGTTTGGCAGTCATCAACAAAGCAGGAGGACACACCCGCTACTGACATCCTCTAGAATTTCGCTTTCGACCCCTAGATGACGCGAATGACGATTAACTTCTTGCAATTGATTGAATTTTGTTTTGATGTGGATGAAATTAAAGAAGATACTTTACTGATTTCGAAAAATGTTTTCTTGTTTATTTCTTTACAGCTTCGATACATCAGTCCTATCATCTTTGTGTACTGGCTAAACTTTTTGTGTTGAGTATATATTTTTGAAATTTTCAGGTGCTTATCTTTTTTTTTCAAATTATTTACCAAAGTCTACATGTATTAAACCTCGGTATTGAATACATAGATATGATGGCACAGTCTACGAAATAAATAAAACACATATAGACTATTAAAATTTTATATTTGTCATTTTTGTCTCTTATGACTATTCATGATATTTTTTTGTAATGTGAAGGCAAGTACATTAATTTTCAATGTGTTCACAATTTATATCCTCGGGCAGACAAATGTTTCATTATTTCTGTTATCAAGTTTCTTATCTCAATTATTGAGTATGTAATACTGATACATATATATTCATTCATATGACAATTTTATAATAGTTAAAAAAAACAAAACATGTTAACCAACGTAGAGAAAAACTAATAAAATTGTAATTTAGCGCCGGAAATGGTTATTGGTATAGTTGAAAGCTTCTCAACCGTATTTGGCGCACACATTGCCGATAACCGCTTAGAATCACGTGACCGAAATGTTTTAAAGGAAAACGATTTTGCGGAAATAATGAAAATGTGAAATCATTCTATTCTTTCTTGTGTTCTCACTATATTAAGACTGATTTTTCGTTGGTTTTACAACTTCACCAGTTTTATTGGTTATTGTTGACTTTATGTCACTTGATTCCAATCTGTTGCAAGTATAGAAAGTTTTTATTTTGTATTCATATTGTGTGCATTTCATTTCATTTTGTTGGAAAAGCTATATTATGTTGTAAAAACATTATTTTTACTTATTAAATTATTTTCTTTTCATTTATTTTTTATACATTTCGAATTTTTACGAACATGTTTTATTGCATTGTAAAAGTCTGTGTTTTTTTGTAATTTTAGAGTAATTTGATTCGTGAAATCTATGTAGGATCTGATAGAGGGTGTAATTTTGATAGACAGGAATGTGTACTGGTTATACACAATATAGAACACAATAGGAGACCCGTGATAGAATAGATCTGATAATATACATGTAAATTCTGTGTAACAGTGTTTGATAATTATATATGTGTTGTATAAAAGTGCTGTGTTTGATAATTATATACAAGTATGTGCTACACAAAAGTGTACCTGTTTGATAATGAATTATGTGCTGTGTAAAAGTGCACGTGTTCAATAATTATATATACAAATAAATGCTATATAATTAAATTCAATTCAATATTATTTGCATTAAACATGAAATAATACTGATATAAATAATACATTAAATATATAAAAGTGCACATATTTAATATTTGTATATGTACTGTATAAAAGTGCACTGTTTGATAATTTTATATGTGCCTTATAAAGTACATGTGTTTGATTATGAAATATATGCTATATAAAGAACACGTGTTTGATAATTATGTATGTGCTTTATAAAGTACACTTGTTTAATAATGAAATATGTGCTTTATAAATTTGCTTTATAAAGTACGCTTGTTTGATAATGAAATATGTGCTTTATAGGTATGCAATATAATAATGTACACGTGTGTGATAATGAAATATATGCTTTATAAAGTACACGTGTGTGATAATGAAATATATATGTTTTATAAAGTACATGTGTTCGATAATGAAATATGTACTTTATAAAGTACACGTGTGTGATAATGAAATATATGCTATGTAAAGAATAGTGTTTGATAATTATGTATGTGCTTTATAAAGTACACTTGTTTGATAATGAAATATGTGCTTAATAAATTTGCTTAAAATCTTAAAGCGTTGAAATCCCCATCTATTTTTGACATGTTTGAATGAACGAAAATTGTAATTAAATACCCTGTAAGTGTCAAAGGGATTTTTTGACATGATTGGATTTGATTTTTTTTTTAGTTTTAGGTACCATTTGATGGAGGTCTTGACTAAGCACTTTAATGCAAAGTGTCAGACCAGGCGCTCGCTCCGTTTTTTACAAAGTAATCGCAGAAAATACAATTTTCAATATAATTTTGGTTATATTTCTTACAATATTTTACATTTTACCGTTTGAAGTGCCCCAGGTGTTCTCTGTAAGAAATTCATTATAAAGGAACTTCATTGAGATCCAAAAGCCTTAAAACATAAAATTTGAATTTCTTACATAGATGAGCTGGAGCACTTTAACAGAAAGATATGCAACGCTTTTCAATTTGGGTCATTTTACACAATTATTTAAATTATTTAGGAAAAAAGGACTGAGCGAAAGATCTAAAAATTTGCGCATAAGTTACTGGTCTAGATCTATATCAAATTGAACATAAATCCCGAAAAAAATATTTTCAGACCCGTCATGGTAAAAAAACAACAGTGGAGACCATTTCAGACTTTTGGAACTCTGTGAAGGTAGAAACAGCGAAACAAATATTTAGATTCGTATAAAAGGCGAACGGCTGGTGACGTTATTTAAATTTTAACAGAAAAAACATTTTTGAAGGTATGGTTTGGAATATTTAATGACGAAATGTTGACGTTTACGAATCGTATGATAAAAGGATTTATTATCATTAGAAAATGTAAGTTTTTGTGACTAAAAAAATGCCGCATCTCGTCGGAAAGTGTGGTTATTTTCAGTCAAAATTCACGTGAAGTAAAGCTTGCACAGGGCCAGACATTTGTATGCGCCTTTGGATGTTGACTATGAATCCATAACACTTACTGTCCGTCAAGTGTTTTCTGTGTCGACATTTATTCGGTACGGCTGTCGACGGTCGAACGGCTGTCTGTCCATTTGATTGTACGGTGTGAAGATATTCATAGTATTATAAGTACACGCACAAAGTCGTGTCAAACGGGGTTTTAAGGTACATGTGCAGCACGGAGTGGATATTTTAAGCTATATTTTGA
Organism: Ruditapes philippinarum; assembly: GCF_026571515.1. Classification (NCBI taxonomy): domain Eukaryota; kingdom Metazoa; phylum Mollusca; class Bivalvia; order Venerida; family Veneridae; genus Ruditapes; species Ruditapes philippinarum. Next base: position 137,888 of record NW_026864289.1, read on the forward strand.
TTAAGCCACAGACGGCGGTTACCAACAAAGAACTCGACAACAGCGACTTGAAGTTTTGAGCCACCTTGACATATATAGGCATTTATTCTTTAGACAGCAGGAGTTTGCACATTTAGAACTGGACAAAAAATAATACTTGTTTCTTGGACTAAAAAGGACATCTAACATTGATCATACTCAAACACGCACTTAGTAGAGTCACTTTTTAACCCATCTTGTAACACAAACAGTACAAACCAGTGCTTCAAAATTGACGCTTAAAAATCTTAGACTTCAACGGGAACATGTTCTTTAATTATTTATTTTATCGGAGATTCAAACTGAATTTTTATTATTACTACTTCCACTACTATTATTATTATATCAGAAATAATCCTGACACTCGAAGACCAGTGATGTTCTACCAGAAAAACTTTCTCGTCGTCTGTTTCGTAATTCAAACACAGTATATTTATAATAGCGAGGGTATCAAGCCGCCTATCGAGGGTTATATTGCAAACAACATTTTATTTAGGACCTGTCAAGGGTCTTCACAAGTCAACGAATTTATAATACAGAAAACTTCTTTTATTAGAGAAAACAAGTTTCTTCATAAATTGACAGAAGCAGTGTATAAAGTTCATATAAACGTCACGGTTATGCAATGAAAATCGTCGTTTACAAAAATGCAGTAATATAACACACATTGTATTCGGTTTACTATTTAAAATGAAATACATAACGTTATTTTGATACATTCTGAAGTAGACGTGTCACTACAGAGCCCTATTTCACAAATGTCAGGCAATATCTCAAGTCCGTTTAGGATCTAAGACTAGATTTTATTTCAAAGAATATATACATACAAGTCTGTTTTCATATTTGAGTACTCTAATCATATATATTATATACAATCATTTCATTTTGCAGGGAGATAAGAATGATAATAATAATTGATTATTAACAATGACATAAAGATAACGTACATTTAGCAACATTTTTGGTATATTTCAATGATAAACATGGAATCTTGTAAAAAATAAATAAATAAAAACTGTCCAAGTGCTTTGAAATACGTTTCCACTCAGTTGTTTTTCTCTAAAAGTTCATTAATATCAGTACCTTTTTAAATATTTTTTCAAGAGGCCTTTTAAATAATATGTATGGTGAAACTAGACCAATTTTGAAAGTATTATACAGTGGCAAAGTGGTCAGCAGAGATTAAATGTGAGCGAGACTTCTTAGAAGATGACTCGAGACCAGGTCGCCCTGCTGATGACATAAGCCAGGAGATGATCGGCCGTGTTGAAAAAAAACTTGTGCTTAATAATTGTCGAATCAAAGTTGCCTAACTTGCTAAAGAATGCGGTTTATCTAATGGAAGTATTTACACTTTAATCGATGAAAATGTATTTATTTAGTCAAAAGTATCTGCCAGGTTGGTATCTAGAAACCTGAACATGCAAGATCGTCAGAAATGAGTAAAGTCAAGTCAAGTGTGTCAGTCCAGAACACTTTCACACTCGTCTTATAACAGGAATTGGAACTTGGCATACCTAATTCCGTTTGTACCTATCTCCACTCGTATCTCTCCATCAAATATAAATTTAATGACAAATAAAAAATGTAACAATTAAGGGATAGATCTGTAGAAAAGCTAGACTCGAGGCCTCACTGTGGGTTATCTAGTTAATTGTTTACTCTTGCGGTCGCTCATATAAAACTTGATCTTGTTGATTGACTTCATCTCTACTCTGTTCATATGAATACTGTAAAGATATAAGTATAAAATAAATATTCAAAATAACCAAGACTTCCGCAATGTTTATAGTCTTAATTAATCGTTGTTCAAGGTTAGGTAATATTTTATAAAGTATTCGAACCTCGAAACTTTTTGTAAACGAAAACAATGACTTCACGATCTTTCAACCTTACAAGATAGTAAAGTACAGGCTACATATATAGGCTAGTTATAGATATTATAACAATATTCATACCTTGGGTTCTGGACAGTTGTTATCCCTACACCACTTGGTAAACGCTTGTCCAATTTGCTTGAACCGAGGATCAGTGTCTGGGACTTTGCTGTAAATGCGAATAATTTGCTCCGCAAACGTTGCAGGAAGGACAAATGATACCTTAAATTATGTTAAAATTTGTTTCATATCATTTTCATATATGTTTTAATTTTAGGATTCAATAGCGGTAACATTTAACACATATTTAAGACAATGGCAAAGCAATTTAAATGTATAGCAACACGTTAAGTTATGTTATTTCTCAAGTATTTGTTACAATTACTCAGTACAGTTACAATTAGTTGTTATGATAAAAGTATATTTGCGCTACAATTATGCTACTCGATTAATTTTTCAATTATTTAATAAAACAAACCTGATTTTTTTCTAACGAAATAGCATGATTTATGTCTGCCTTTCCATAGAAGCGAATTTTTCTCAATGGGTCCTTGCTGTTTTCTCCGTAATGTAGATTCATAAACTAAAATTAAAAACAACAACAACAAACAGCATACAATTGGCAAACGTCTTTTTAAAGTGGATTTTATTCGCCTGTGTCATTCACTTATTGCCAGACCTTTGCCATGATATTTGCACACAAACCAATATGCCAATCGTTCTGTAGCCATTTTAAATCAAGCAGGATGCCCGATTCTTATCGCTATTCAAAGTTAATGTTTTTTTATGAGTTCATTCAATTGGCAATGGAAGGTTCTAAGTTCAAAGCAGAACAAGTTATAACATATAATTAAGAAGGTAATAACATGTGAAGAGAATCTAAGGAATTCAATACTTACATAGCAGTGAAATAGATCAACTTCAACAGGTTCATTCCTGTGCTGAGTCATTATAGTCAGGAGTTGTTCCTTGAAATCTTTTTCATCCACCTTTCCTCTCTAGAAGATAATAATTATCGTATACATAAGATAATATGTGTTTGTGGAACATGATGAACATGATGAACAAACATTTCCAGAAAAATTGATATTTTGAACTTTAAGAAACGGTCTTATTTTCTATCTCACACATTCCTAGATGTCTGATATTAATTAAAGTAAAATCAATGCTTCACGTTCAAAAGTTATTTATAAGTCATGGATAAGTATAAAATTACTAAGTCATGGATAAGTTTAAGGTAATTAGAAGTCAGGGATAATTATAAAGGAACTAGAAGTCATTGATAAGTATAATGGTACAGGAAATTATGGATAAGTATAAGGGTATAAGGAAAATGGATGAAAGAAACCTTTTTTAAAAATATATATATATTATACTTGATGACTATATTTTAATTACTCACAGGTAATTATTACAATATCCCATTAACAGTTGCATAGACACATATTTTATTATTTATCATTTTTTATGAGAAACAATAATATATTAAGTGTGTGTCACAATGCAGGTAAGAATAAAAGTGAATACATTTTAATGCCAGTGTTTCATCAATGAAATGATAAGTATTGTTTCGTATTAGCTGTAATGTAGTTGTGTTCAACCTTTATTCATAGTCATGTATTAATGTTTATAAATAGTATCTAATTTCACATGATTAACTAACACCCAGAATTTTATAATTATAACAACCAATCACAATGGATATGCTCTGGAAGCTTTGTTAAGGAGTTGTCTAGAATAAATCATCAGTTCTGAGTTGACCAACATACGCGACACATTGTTCTTCTCATTATTAAACAAGTATTCTCAGGAAAGGTAAAACACACACACACACACACACACACACACACACACGCGCGCACGCGCGCGCGCGCACACACACATGAACATGCACGCGTGCACACACAACGTATTTGCATTAGGAAATTAAGAATAGAAGGAGATCATTTGGCTTTCGTACAAACAATGAATGATGCAATAATCACATATGAGAGGTGTTCAACTTATTGTAAAACACTATCAAAATACGTTATAAGATCTTTCTTATAGCTTACATAAACTCGCGCAAAGCGATTCATTCATGTAAAATTGAAAATTCAATATGGTTAGAACAAAAATATATGATTTAGTTGAGGGCATTATTTAAAGACGTTTGAAGCAAAAAAATGTCTCACAGAAAGAAACGTTGTGAAACAAGTAAAACAGGTGTGACATAATATTTCTGCTGCTACTGTGCATCGCATTCAGCATGGTAAAGGAGCTATTTGAAATAACATACAAGAAAAGGATTGATGCAAAGCATCAAAGAGCGTCCAAGCAAGAAATGTAGACAGTGAAGATGAACTAGTAGACATATGATGACAAGATATTCTTATAAACTTTTCAATGGTTAATTTGTTTTTACCAGAATCAACGGACGAAAGACATTGTTCATTATGAACTTTGATTGGCATGCTAGAGATTATAATATTACTTGTTATTTCTTTATGATCGTGCTTATTAATAGCAACGGATATACATATATACCATCATTTATAATCCATATGTGTAACGCATGATCAACACCACACTTGTGGAATTGTCTCTTATTATGTTATCGCTATTAGAGAAGACCCCCTCTTTAAGGTATCTGTTCACATTTAGTAAAAATATGACACTGGTTATATTACCATGTTGATCATGTTGAGCATAATTGTTTATTATACAATAATTGTAATATCTATTTTAATATAAAAAATACAGATTTTATGAATATTGTTTTCCTCTCTTTTTTGTGTTTTATGTGCTATTTTGATACTGAGTTTTTACGTTTACTACTCTTTTTTTATCAAAATTGTAAAACAAATTTTAAGAATACAATTGTCATATTGACCGACGAATATAATATTATATGACTTAACTGGAAAAAGTCAGTAAATTATGTTTAATCTTTCAATATATAATATTATTTATTCTTAAACAATGTACATGTACATTTGTATTTTTCTTTATCATTTTTTTTAAATTATCAATCAATTGAATAATTCATAAAATCTAATTTGTAACATAACTGAATATTTCCTCGGCATCTTTACTAAACACGAATAACAAATTAAATAAAATGTTTCAAAGTTGATAGTGTCATATAAATACCATAAAAATGTACCTTTTTCTCAATTATTGCACATATTTATTGTTTTTATCTCATATAGATAAAATGAAACATGCTATTGTTGTTGGTTTTTTTTCTTCAAATTGTATGTTTAGGTATAATAATAATCACTAAATTTGAGAGTTGATCTGTGTTTATTAATTATTGTAAACAAACTGAGTGACAAACATTCATTTTGGAAAAAAGCTTATTTATCTGTAAAATATTTGTTCTGTTCTGTAACGATATCAAACATCTACTCCAAAACCGGGAGAGACCGTGATACTATTCGCCGGTCACTAGTAAATCCCGGTCAAAATAGACCAATTACCGATAGCAGTACATCCCTCTATAAATAGATTTTCGGAATGTTTAGGACACCAACTCATCATTCTATTTTAACATACCATAATAACCCACTGTGTACTACAAAATGATAAACAAAAAAAAACCGAAGAGACGGAAAAGGTTTTTTCATGCACTGCGAAATTCTCCAGTTCGCTATTCATTGTACATATCGAGACATTTTTTTTAATCAAGCACCCTCATACCGATCGGAATGATCGGCTTTTATTATGACCGACTAAAAGGCTCGAGAAGTTGCTGTCGCCCATTCACAAAATCTGATTTCATTCCATAAGGGCGCCGCGCTTTATTTTCTGCTGACGTCGTACACAAAATCAGTAATATAATCACGTTGGTGAATCCTCCAACACAAAGAAAAATGGCAGCTTAGTGTTGGGTGTCTCTAAGCACTGTCAACAGAGTTATAGCTGAATTCTAGAAGCGAAACTGTGCGGTCATAGTCCGTCTGAACTGTGGAAAATGGAAAAACACTGTTTTACATGGGCGGTAGTTACGGTCGACGTCTTGTTTGCTGCGTTCGAACTAATGAGACAGACCTGAACTAACCTAAGTTTGAAAAACGAGATGCATTTGCATCTAGGTTAATGGTTTAGGCCGGGCTTGGTTTATGCCGGGGTTAGTTACTAAGGCAAGACATCTCTAATTTTTATCAAAAAAAGGGTAGAAGTCAATGCAAAATATTTCACATACAAAGTTCTAAAGTCATTTCTCAAAAAAGATTTCCCCTGGAAGAGAGAATGACATGGTATTCCATCAAGACTCGGCCTCTAGCCATAACACTAAAATGATCATCAACTTTCTCAACAAACGCAAAATGAATAAATAAATGAAAATGAATAACATAACACCTGCAGATGGATGTCAAAAAGCCCAAATGCTCCCATCGACTTGAAAGTAGGTTACAGGAACGCAAGATTTATATCATGTCCGGTCTTAAAAAGGCATAAACGGTACTTTAGAAAGCTGGCTTAAAAGGTGTTGAATGATTTACTAATGTCATGGATCGATCATAGATTGAGCATCTGTTGCAATAAAACACATGCAAGTAAATAGTGAAGTAGGTTTTAGAACTGTTTCATAATTAAATGAACACCTCTCGTATTTACTGAATCAGCTTGTATATTTTAAGATTTCTATGATTGAACAAGATATTTCTACCTTTATCTGAGTTTGGCCAACAAATTTATATAGCTTTCTTTTCAGTATATCAGTCATAACTTTCTTTGCTTCTTGCAGATCTTTTTTAATCCTCTCTTCTGCACGAATTTCTTCCACCCTGGCTACAACACCATGTTCATCAGCCCACTCAGTCTGGTATGGACTCCTCATTACAAAGCCAGTTGGTGGATATAAAATGAGCAAAATTATATCGTCCGTCAGTTGTGTAAATGCTTCAGGATCATCAACTGTTTCTGAAATTCTAAGAAGTATAAACAAGATTGTCTTAATATATAGGCATATCAAAAAACCCTACAAACCAACTTACCTGAAGAAATAATGGGCGGTCGTTATAAATTTATAGAACTCGGTAGCCTGCAACCATTTCGCTCGCTTGAAACAAATGAGCAACCACGTCACGTCATGCCCCTTCACAACTATCTGATTTCATATAATGATGGAAGTTTACCGATACTTAATTCATAGAACAAACCAGGCTAAAGCACGTTGTCTCATTCTAACGGGCCTCTGTTTTGCAATATACAAAACACGTCGGTGTAAGGACTGGCTCTTGTATTGCATTGTCATTAACATTTGATTTGTTCTGTCTATCCATATATTATTAACCTTTAGAAACTTTAAAACAAGCTCGTTATGAAAAAAATCAAATAACTTTTTTAAGGTTTTGTATTTTTTGAAATAATTGGGATAGTGTTGTGCGGACGTTATTGCTTAAGGATCTTTAATAGCCGCTTTTAATAATCTTCAATAAGACATTGAATGCATTAGACCCCAGTTTCCGTTACCAAATATAACCTTAATAAAAAAACACACATGTGACCTCGCTATACTTTACACAATAATAAATCGTGTGTAATGGATAACTGTTTTAACAGTATCACTTACCATTGAAAGTTTTGAAATAATAATATGTCAATCTACTTTTCCTATTTATCTGAAATACGGCAGTAAATCGACTTTGTTCGCCATAATATGTATAAAACACGTGAACTTTTGGGTTCTATAATCATGCTTCTTTTTTAATTAAAAATAGATCTAATAGAAAATAAAACAAAATAAACTTACATGTGCTAATTGCTATTTCTTGTTTATTAATAAACTATTAACAACAACGCACTTAATATAGTTATTGAAGATATGCTTATATTTTGTTACGTTTTGCATCTACTACAGATGTTATTCTAACATTTAAGATCTAGTAATTTTAATTTTGTTTTGCCTCAAAATGATTCTCATGTTAAAAACACATTTTCTACAATGCCATAAAAGACTGGAATTCTTTACCAGACAACATTAGATCAATTGACAATATCCAAACATCTAAAACGAAAGTAAAACTTTTTTAAGTAATGAAAATGATAAACAAGTGAATGTTATGTTTATTTATTATTAAATTGATGTGTAACTTATGATAAGGTTTTGTAACATGTTTATGTTGTACTTGATATTTTTTAGTTTAAACGAAATTTATTTCATTTTGTTTGTGTACTTGTCTTATTATATTGAAAAATGTGTCTTGATTGTTGAAAATTGTCATTTATTTTAACTTCTTTATAATTCATTTATTATTATGTAAGTTAGTGTAATAATTTTACAGTAAATGGACCCAATTGGAAATAAGCTTTTAGCTTAATGGGCAATTCCTAGGGTAACATAGAACATACTCATTGATTAATCTTATAATTATTTTTGTTGCATTTATGTGTGTGTTTTTATATATACGCAAGTTGATATATGTGATAACATTGTATGTGTTTATGTCTATTCCCTGAATAAATCGATACGAACTAACAGATCAAATTTAATTTGCAACAAAGAAAATTTAGATGTTGATATTACTGACTGTCACAATTTAGTAGCTACTACAATAAAAATGCAAACAAAATGTCAAACAAAACCGAAATTTGTTGAATTTAGATCATAAAAACGTTTTAATGAATCTGCTTTCAACACTGAACGATTCATAATGGGCGTTTGAAACACCTTTCAAAGACAAAGAAGTTGTAGATGAACATGCTCAAAAAAGAACATAAATTAAGATCACAAGATGGTAAATTGAGAAAATTAATCTATAAAATAAAGCAACTAAGAAATCGCTTTTTCAAAAACCGTAATGACATTATTTGGATTAAGTTCCACAAACACAGACATTTGGTACAATGGCAATATGAATTGATTAAATGTATTATTATCTGAACAGTTGTTTGTTTGTTTTTTGTTTGTTTCTTATTATTAGTTTTATTATTTGTTCATGTCGAATACAAGATTAAAGCTTATGTTTTGTAATGCTAACCATAACCACTATAAATAAAGTTTGTCTTACAGATAAGACGTATTAACATTCTACATATTTTATTAATAGCAAAAATCAAACTGGACAGACTTAGATAGATAGATTTATTTCGGCAAAGGAAGCATATACATAGTTGACAACATAACATAGGATAAAATAATGAGCATTATTAAATACTATATCACATACGAGAAAACTATGACATGCTCACCAAAACCAAGGATAACACAAAAAAGGGCAAAAAAGCTCTTATTTCCATTGTGGCCCTTTGTATTGGCGGCATGACATAGAGAGGCAGACCTAAATATAATCATGTTTAAAAATACTAATAAATCATAAAAATGTATATCACAGTCAAATCTTGAGTTAATGATACACCTGTTTACAGCTAGAATTTAAAAAACATTACTAAAATTGTAAAAACATAATTAGCAGACAATTTAAAATCCTGAGCCGAAATATGTAAAAACAAAGTAAAAAAATTAAATACTGTTCATAAGATGACATTTGATGGCAACATTAAAACTTTGTAACCTGTTGATCTCCGTTAACTCTACAGGTAAATCATTCAATAATTTAATACCAGAGAAAGCAAAGGATTTAGAACCCTGACCTTTGACCTAAGGTAGACAATACCCACCCTTTTGACTAAGTCTTGTACTATAAATATGTACGGAATCTTGCGAAATAAAGTGTTCAGACATGTAATCCGGAGACAGGCCATTTTTTTATCTTAAAAACATGACACAACATATCTGTTCAACTCTTCTGTGGACCGGTAACCAGTTAAGGGACTTATGGGCTCTGGAATCCAAGTCAAGTACAAATCTTGACAAGTTTGTAACTTATTTTTTAAAGACTGTGTCAAGCTATTATACCAAACAGAGCATGCGTAATCATAGTGACACTGAATAAGAGACATAACCAGAAGTTTCTTGGTATGCTAAGAACAGACTCGGCAATGGAGCAAAATGACAGATTTTGGTCTATAGTAATCCCAAGATACTTGATAGATGAAGTTGATTCAATGGATATACCAGAACAGGTTATATGCAGGTTAGATTGTGACCTAAGCTTTTGCCTAAACCGAAATAAAATTGACTCGGTTTTACCCAAGTGAAATGACAACTTATTGTCCACTAACCATTGGCTGACCAATTCCATATCATCTGTCAATGCCTTTTCAACAACAGATAAACACATGACACCAGACACAGACACATTACCAGATACAAGGATACCAGAATCATCAGCATACAAAAGCAATTTATTACTGACCACAGCTGACATATCATTTACATAAATTAAAAAGAGAAGGGGTCCAAGGATTGAGCCCTGAGGAACATCACATGTTATTTTGGAATTGGAAGAATAAGTACCACAGTACGTACCTAACCTGCAATGAACGATGCACTTTCATAATAATTCACTTACCTTTTGCCATTAAATTTAATACTTTCGTCTGCCTTTTTCAAAACATCGAGTATCCTGTAAACGAACTGCAGGTTATTGTGTAGAAATTAATGACATGATGCTCAAAACTATATAGATGCCAAGAAGTACAAAAGTAGTTCAAAACCGAAAATCTTTCATTTAATCTACATATACTCTTATATAAACCATTCTTTCATTAATTCGGAAACGTATTTATACATTTATTTCGTAAATGTAAAATGTAAACAAAAGGAAGGCTTTTAGAACATCATGTGCTCATCTAGAATTTTTTCAAGATAGAGAGGTAAAAACCTTTCATATCAATGAATTACTTCTATATGTTATATATTTTTATGCATTGAAGCTAATGTTATCAACCAAAATAATAATATTCTTTTAAGAACGACTGTTAAATAAAGTTTCTTGTATCTTGTTACAGTAATACATACAGTACTTTTACGAAATCCTGAAAAGTGTTTTAAAAATAATGAAATAATTCCGTATATATATGTTTCAGGGTGAGAAAAATGTGCAGCCTGACCGAGACTAGAACCCGGGCCCTCGGAATAGCGTACTGCGGCTCTAATGACTGAGTTTTCCTGCCGCTTACACACTATCTCCACCGTGATATTTTGCGCCCAATGAGGTGTTCGTATCAGTGTTTAATTTACATTTCTCTGTTACCCTGAGAAATTCGAGGACGAATGTCAATTTGCGGGGGGAGTACGTCAAGGTTCAGAACTCTTCAATATTTAGGGGTGAAGATGTGTAAGCGTCCGGATAGCTCATTTGGTAGAGCGGTATTCCGAGGGCCCTGGGTCAGAGTCCCTGTAAGGCTGCACAATGTTCTCGCCCTGTGACATATACGTACATCGTTCTTATGACTGTATGTGTTTTATGTTGGTATGCTTGTCTTGTCAACACCATCTTTGTGTAAAACATATCGTACAGACCCTGTGCTTCCTGAAAAGAAGCAAGTTATTTCTTATCATGTTAATGTCATAATTTATGTTTTTAAATGATTAAATAGTGGAATGAGAATATAGACGCAACCTCTTGCTGCCGATACATGTAGCACATAGGTGCAACATTTCAGATACAAAAAGGTTCAGCAGACATATCTTAGGTTTGCTGTACAGCTGTCTCCTATTATCTGTAACAATGTAACAATTGAGATTTTGCATCTTAAAAAAACTTGTTAATTAACAGTTTTGTAAATAGTAAAGGCTTTTTAATATTTCATTTGGCTTGTATTACATATATGGTACCAAAAAACAAAACAGGTGCCTCACCTTTTCCCTGTAACATATCTGTTTTCTTGGTACAATGGGTAAAACTTCACCTCTTTGTGACGCGTTGCTACCTTCACGACTTTCATTGTCTCCAGTTTCGTCATCTCCGTTTAAACCGTTGCTTACCAGAACTCGTGCAGTAGCGAAACATCGATTGTAATCAAAATTTGTTTTGACTCCCAGCATGTAGCTATCACGTGCCAGATAGTCCCACTTGTCTACATCAATTCCGTTCCTTTTATTGGCAACAATCTACATAGAAATGAATTTTTGCATGTGTATTCTGACATGGTCTAAAATAGCCAAACAAAATGGAACCTTAAAAGTCGCGCAACGCGACTATAGGTTAAGTGAAGTAAGCTGATTGCCGTATTCAAAACATGCGCATTAAATCGTTAAAGAACAATGATGAAATGCTTTGAACGTCAATTAGTCCATACTTGGAAGTGTATGTTATACCAAGCATTATTACGTTGATTGCATTTTGTATTTAGTACATGTTTCATATGTGACAACAGAAAAATATTGTAAAATGGCCAAACGCAAACTTATTGCTGATTGCATATAAATTGAACTGAACTGTTATGTTATTCAATAAATTGTTTCTAAATTATTACACTATGAATGTTTTTGCAACTTTATTTATTTCTTGGATTGAATAACGTAATTCATTGATTTCTTGATCTCGATTATAATACTATATACCTCGTACATGTAACTTTTACTTTCATCTCTTCCTTTGTGTGGCCAAGGCTGAAATTGAACAATGGCATTTCAGAAATAATATAAGAGTTTTGAACAATTCCTTAAATTAAAAAAAAACACAAAAAAAAACAAAAACAACAACAAAAAAAAAAACAACAACAAAACAAAAACCAACAAAAAATTATGATCGTAACTCTGACTGTGTGCCAACACCAAATTTTTTATGAAATGTGTTGGACAGCTTTTGAAAAGCTTATTAACTAAACAATTAAAGCGAGCAAAAAATAAATACAACACCAACGGAAAAATGTGTTTTGAATTTATAGAAGTTTTAATCAGAAAGAAAGTTCAAATTGATATTATAAACATTCAACTGTACGTCCTTTATACCTGTCTCACGATGTCTTTGGGTTGATCAATCATTTCTGTGATGAAAATAAAATCTTTTTCATCGAAATGTGTGAATTCTGGTGTATTACAGCTAGCAATATCCTCCTGAATTTTCTTTTTCAATGCAAAATCATCAGCAGACAACATGTATTCAAACATTTTCTTTGCTGTATTCCGATGCTTTGATGAAAAACATGGGTTTAATTATTTTTCTTTTTTAGTTTTGTATTAGAAGAATTATTTTATATACAAATCTAACAGATTACTTAAATATGCTTTTGGAAATCCTTGTCTGCTTTCCCAAAGTTAATATGAGTAATCCAAATCATCAACTTGATGTTATGTTGGTTAACAAAAGGTCATGATCGTGTAAGATCTATAAGAAATTGCTAAATTATTTTTCTTCAGATTTAAAACAACAATAAACCAAGCAAAAAAAGAATAAATAAATAACAAATAAATAAATAAAAACAAGGAAATGTCCAAAACAGAAGCGTTTGGAAATTAATGCAATGAGGACTTATTTTACCTTTTCAAAAATAAGAGGAAAAATGTAAAAAAATATAGTTCAGTACCTTATAATTTGCCCTTTTCTCTTTCATAAACATTTTTTCAAACACGTAGGAAAATGGTCCTCTGCCTAAAATAATAATACTAATAATAATAATAATTCAATTTGAATTTCTAAGATAATAATATTTTAATTGCGTAAAAGTTGACGAAATAAAACGAAATAATGTTCCCGTTGAAGACTAAGATTTTTCATCTTCAATTTTCAAGAACTAGTTTGTGTTGTTTGTGTTACTTGATGGATAAAAAGTGACTCCAATATTTTTTTTTTGACTTAAATTTTTTCTAATTTTGTTGTACCATGATGGGGTAATTGTAATTTCAGATTTCATCGCATATTGTTTTACGTGCAAGTACCAAATAAATGAAAAGCGGTTACTCGAAGCAGGCTAAGAACCGCAATAAAATCGTATGTTTTTTCAAGGTTCAATTCTGTAGTTCAGTATTTCTTTTAATATAATTTATATATATTTTTTTTGTTCGTTTTATGCAAAAATTTCATTTTTTGTTTGTAGGCTTTTGGACTTGAGTGGAGCTAATTGAAGAGTTCCTTTGTAAATAATGGCTGAACTTTGCGCTAACAGAGAAGACTGTTTGAACTGGACAATTTCAACAGTGGCAAAACATATAAAAAGTCCAGCTAGCTGACGGAACGCCGGTGGTTCTACTCAGGTGCCCGTTTGTGCCTAAAATAATTTGAGGAAGGCATCCGATGATCGTTCTTCCTCCACCACCAGTACCGTAAACGGAACGTCGCGATCATATGACTTTACTGTGAACGATGTTGACCGTTAAAACCCAAAACAAAACAACATAAGATATATAAAAAAAGAAACCTGACTTTATGTATTTTAGTCGCCGGTCGTATAAAAAAGTTTAGACAGAAGGTTTCCTATCAAGGATTGTGAAATACAGAATGTAGTCCAAATATGACTGATGCTTTAGGGTATATAGAGTGAAAATCAAAGTGGACCGACACTATAAGGAAAGTAAGCATTAGCTTAGTTTAGTTTATTAATAATTTATTTTATTTCGGTTGTGTTGAAAGCTATAAATTATTGAAACACTCTAAAATCTGTTTCTGGAACCAACCAGTAAAGCAATAATTGTTAAGTTTCTTTCTCAAGGATTTAAAATTAAAACATACATTATAAGCATTGGCGCCAATGACTCTAAAAGACCGGCAAAAAGGAAAGAGATAATTACATTATGATAACATGGTTATATTTAACAGCTGCCAAACAGTTTGAAAATTAACTGATGTGAGTATACAATTCAGCAGATTCTTGGCAGACAGACAGACAGATCTCCTTATTTCCTTTTAAAGTATAATACAATAGGAGAAAGCTCGGGTTCATTGGGTCGCTCAATGGCGACATCGAAAAGTACGCTTTGCTTCAATGCTTTACGTTAACTTTAAAAACAATATCTTAGCCCTACCCAAATCATGACAGAGTCCAGCTATTTCCACACATAGAATATCCCTATCTGTAATCGGTTCATTTGGCTGGTGTTGACGGATAGATCTCAATAATTTTCCTGCCAGATAGCTGACTCTGTAACAAACATACATTTGTATATATTAGTTACATACGAGTTATTTGATTTTATTTTTTCAAACATTTTTATGTTCAGAATTGTATCGTTAAACAATAATATTCTAAGCTCATCAGATTATATTATTTAAAGATATAGATATTTTACATAGAACTTCTTTGTTTGTCTTTGATCTCTATTTATTTGTTCAATTATTTTTATCGATGTCGTCATAATTTACAATTGCGTGTCTAAACTAAAAGTATTATTGCCTATTCGCTCAAAGAATGGTTACGATATTTTCCAAATGAAGATACGAATATAGAGTATATAAGTTTTTTTTCAATTTGTGTTAAGGGTTATACATATTTGACCCGGGAAGGGCTGAACCAAATGTTGCTATAACGTGTTGCCCGACCTATTGGCTTTGTATTATACACTTATCATTTGTATACTATTTTAAATGTATTTGATGCAATTAAATATGTTTAAACTTAACTTATTTGACTAATCAATAAAACGAATTAATAAATGTTTTATAAAATATGTTGATGAGTTTACCTACCCTATAGAGTGCTCAAACCTATTATGACTGGCACCTGGATAAACCAGGTAACAGGTGTCTAGTTGTTTAATGTGTCTTAGGCGCTGAAACTGAGGCGTGTCTATGATACTTATACATGCCGGATGCATTTCTATGGTTCCATGAATAGGATCGTTGAATATCTATGCGAAAGCAGTTGATAATTGAATGAAAGCAACAAGTTATAAAGGTAACAACATTCTTGTGCAAAATAAATTGAATCTATCATGCAGTCAGTACATAATTTAAACGCACACGCACGCATGCATACGCGCACGCACGCGCGCACGCACGCATACACGCACGCACACGCACGCACACACACACGCACACACGCACACACACACACACACACACTAACTCCACTCTTTCAAAAAACAGATCGATACATACATACAATCACTCGGGCACACAACAAGTAAAGTGTAAACGTTTAGGATGTTGCATTTCGTTCACAATATCCTTCATTTTTAAATGTTAATTTGCATATACATGTATATAATATACATATTCCTTAGAATTCCTACAAATAATTTCATATCGAAAACTGTTCAGAAACGATACACAACTGAGGTCAAGAAGCTTAAAGTTTAAAAAAATTTGAATCTGTTCCAAGGACCGACTGGGTCACTTAGAATGGAAAAAAAATTGAAAAAATAACGATTGATACTCAGAATAAAAGTGAAAATCATTTACTTGTGCTATTCTTAATCCGATTTGAGTTTAAGTTAAATGCGTCTCATTTTTGTGATATTGTTTTACTATTTAAATGATTGAAAACGAACTAAGCGAATTATCTGAAATTTTGGTCAAAAGTTATTGATCAGGACCCACATCAAATTAAGTTAAATAGCACCCAATTCAGTCATGTGAAAAAACCTCAGTGGAGGTAAAACCAGATTGGCTAGCTAATTAGCATATATATACCTTTCCCTTTGTAGATTCTTTTTCTGCATTGACACCTGTATCGTGTTGGGCTTGATTTTGATCCATTGTTCGTTTTGTCGTTCTTCAGATGATTTAGCTCTGGTTAAAAATCACCAAACTGAAGTAAAAACAATTCTAACACTATCGGAAATTTTCCTATATAGACAAAGAAGGCCGGAAGCGTGCATTATTCTACAACAATGCAATCGCCGTTCTTATTATCTCCCTGTGTATTTTCACATTGAGGGCGCCATTTTGTTTAAAAAAAATCTGATAAATAAAAACAAATTTTTGTCGAATTTTGTTCTGAAAACTATCTAGAATGAAAGAAAATGGTCTAACTAAGAAAATTAATCCGAACACCAATATCTCTTTAATTCAGTCGTTAACGTTGTACAAGCGTTTAAAGTGTTTGTTTTACGTGACGTCACAATGTAGCGCCAAACAGCACGTGCAAAACAATCAAATCAAGTACGCTATTTTAATGTCACAAACGAGTTAAGTTTTACATTTATTCCCTTTTAATAATTTGTATTTTCGCTTGAAAAATTATAGAGTGAAAAAAAATAAACAAACAAAGTTTTATCAACGTTTTCAAAATTCGTTTTTCTCAAAATGTTTCTACACACGGTAGATTTAACGACAGTTTTTTTCAACCCACTGGAACAGCCCCTTTAAAGAACGTTTCTATTGGAAACTCTGAGACGAAAAACAAATTAAACCACCAAACATAAAGTCCAACTTTGAAATAATAATTATATTTTTTCTTGACGTGTTAGAATGGAAATAGATATTAATTCTTCGTGCATTATTGTATAATAATGCACGGTTTTCGTTAAAATGCTTTGTAATTAATCACTCAGGCCTATCAGCCTTCGTGATTATATTACTACGCATTTGAACTCAAACCGTGCATTATTCTACAACAATGCACTCAGAATTGATATCTATTTCCTAAATAAAGTATTAAAACATCTTTTTAGCGTTCTACGATTTCGATAAGGACTGCTTCAGAAATTCATTTTGCAATGCTTTATTCTAAATATCTAAGATATGTTTATCCAAAAGAAGATTCAAATGTGTTTTCTTACATAAATTTATATTAATTAAGTGACTCCATGTGCTTAGTGGAAGATCACGTGGCAATGATACAAGCCAAACATATTGTAGTTTCGGAGAAGCTGACTTTCAAAGATTTTATTTTCATAGTCTATTTTTAGCTTTTGTGACATACTTACGCATCAGATTGAAATAAAATAAAATGTTACTGTACCTATAACAGATTTTAAAAAAAGAAGCTACAAACCAGTAAAATAAATTTCAACTTCCTGGACTGAATGTGGCTAGATTAAACATGAATAAAAAATTAACTTCTGCAGAATGATTAAATTACCACTTCTACGTAAGTTATTATACTGATATACCTTTTGAATAAAAGCGCAGAAAAAAACATAAAGCGGTAAGATTAACTTCGATAAGGTATTTCTTTGTTTAATTGTACCGTAGCTGTCAGGTTTATAAGCATAATGTGCCTTCCAAATAACTTAATGATAACCTTTTGTAGAGTTCACCTATTAATTACACCTATTAATTATACTTCCTTTCAATGTGATCGCTGTGCGATTGACAAGTCACAAAATATATGCTTTGTTTAGAAGATTATTTATGCACAATTACATTGTTACGTTCAGTTTTGTAATTATATTTCTCAAATGTTTTTTTTTTATTTCTAATTATTTATAATAACTCTTTGGTGCCCTTCGTGCACAATGCTATCGATTGCGAAAAATGCAAAAGTAGTATATCTTATTTATTTTTCTTATCAATCATTAGTCTCAAATTTCTTTTTATCATTATTTCATCATTTGAAAAAAATGTTTTGGCCATTTAATATTAAGCATTAGATCGATTGGAGTTAATATAATTTGTCATAGGTAACCTTTTGCTTATTGATATGATAGCTACATTACTGATTTGTTTATTAATTAGTTTCTTATTTAATGCTGTGAATGCCACGTAAGTAAACTTTTGCTTTAGTTGCTCTGTATATAATAATATCTATTCAGTGATGAAGTTTTAAACAGTTATGAAACCCCAAAAGAAACGACCGTAAGTGTTCAACATCATATGCCGACCAATTACTCCGATTTTCAAAAAAATGACTTTCTTAATCGTATGAACACTTATTTATTTAGCCGAACACTTAATAACGGTAATTAAGAGTTTGCTACGAAGTGCGCATGTGTAGAATGAATGTAGTAGCCCTGCGTAACTATTCCGACATGACATTGTTAAATTCAAAGCAAGAACTAGGTCAACGTTTCTTCTTCATAAAATTAATTACCGCTTTCTTGTGGAGGAGTCGTTTTGTTTTTAATCCCATGGAGAAAATGAATACAAACCCGAACATTTTGGTCATTTTGAACTGACAGATATTAATGATTGTCATTTAAACATTTGTCTATTAATGCACACAGTTGTTAAAGTTTCACTCCTCCTTTCACATTGTTTAGGGCTTACTTAAGTATATTTCACATGGAATTGTCCTCAAACCCACAGCCAGAAAGAAAACCATTCAGAGAAGGGCTAATGTTGATTACATCAAAAATCATTCACGTCCGATATATTTCATATATTTCATATTTCGCCATATTTTTCTTTGCTATTTATTGATTGATTGTCGTAGCTATTACATTAACTTTGCTGCCTATTGTACCCATTGTATTGTAAACGACCTTCAATAGGATGAAGGATTTTAAAGTACTAACTTTATTAAATAAAAATTGTGTTGTATTTTTGTTAATATTGCAATGTTAATGCATAAAATTGTCAATAATTCGGAGTTTTAAAATGTTCTTTTTATTGGGCTTTAGTCAGTCATATAAGCGAATAATTAACTTCTCCCAAACAGACCCCTTGTTATACTAATTCTAACATTTTTTACAAGTTCATTTGTATCATAATGGTGTTAATTGAATATCAAACACATTAATTTAGTAATGTGGTTCTTTTTATTACCCCGCACGGAATAGTTACCGTGCGATAAATTGATATTCGAAAACCTTTTTTCCATTAACGCACTGTATGCCTGTTTGTGCTGGTTTGACATATAATGTCATATTCTTTACAGTAAACACAATTTTGTGACAATTTTATTCTTAGAGAATCCTGTCCTTTAATTTCATTATTACGACTCTTTTAACCAATAGTAAACAAAAACATTCTTATTCAGTTGTAGGTATTGTAACTTATAATTACATTGATTAAAAAGTAGGTAAAGAAATGATTTTAATTAAAAGAAGTGACATGAGACGCAAAAGCTTACTTCAGAAAATCGTTTTTCTTTTCTATCAGATTGTTCAAGT
Organism: Ruditapes philippinarum; assembly: GCF_026571515.1. Taxonomy (NCBI): domain Eukaryota; kingdom Metazoa; phylum Mollusca; class Bivalvia; order Venerida; family Veneridae; genus Ruditapes; species Ruditapes philippinarum. Next base: position 157,553 of record NW_026864289.1, read on the forward strand.
ACACGTATCAAATCAAACATAAATCTAGATGTTATCCGGAATTCGGCAATTGTGGGGTTCTCCAAGTTTATCGCCTGGTACCAACAAACTTTTACCGTTATAGCTTCAAGGAGCACGTTACATTTAATTACGAAGCTTTTAAATAGTAAAAAAATGTAGTGCAATCACTTCCCCTCCATACCTTGATCATTAATATGTAAAATGTTTTTGACAAGATTCTTTTTTGTTACGTGTACTACTGCTTCTAACTTGATGATTGTATATGTTCACATGTTTTTTACATATTGTAAACTGTGACTCTGACAATATAGTTTTGAATTGAATTGAAATTGAAAAATGTAACTCCCCCGAATTTGCTTGAAAACCTCAAATTAAACAGTAAAAGGAATAAGTGCATAAGGAAAAGGTAACTTGCAAAATTAAGAATGTATTTAGTATTAATTACTGTGAAGAAATATTCGTACGTGTGTGATAGCATTAACTTATATTATCATATCAAAACTTATTTTATCTTGCGTGTTATGTTCAATTAGTATACTGACATATTTTTTTTAATTCATCAGTACTACTGAAAGTTAAATACCTGTTAAAATTTTGTTAGGTGATGTCGCTTTGGTAGTTTAATTCCGTTATTCTGTTTTCATTTATTTTTATTTTTCATGTAACAAATGATTATGTATAAATCTCTCTTTGTTAAACTGCATTCTAAATTATGAAATCTCTCATTATAAATATATACATGTTAAAATACAATCATGAAACATGATATACTTTACCTTGACTAATACAATAGTGAATGCACAGGTTCGGACGTAGATAATGATTACCTAACATGCATTTGCTGCTAATTGAGATTTTGAGATTATTCTACCTACAAATGACAGGCATAAAACATATCTGGTTCTAAAATTCCAGTAGTTGATGAAGCTAAGTTGTTAGGAATTATATTTGATAAAAAACTTTTTTTTTTATCCACATATTAAACATTTGAAAACTAAATGCCTGAAAGCTTTAAATTTACTTAAGGTTTTATCAAGTACAAATTTGGGATCAAATTCTTCCACATTACTGAAATTATACAGAAGTCTTATCCGATCAAAGTTAGATTATGGTTCTGTAGTATATGGGTTGCAAGAAAATTATTTCTTCAAATGCTAGATACTGTACATCACCAGGGTTTACGTTTAGCTTTAGGTGCTTTTCGCGCCACACCTGTATAAAGTCTTTATGCGGAAGCTGGGGAACCATCGCTTCATCTATGTCGAAAAAAGATATCACTTCAATATGCAACTAGAATTCCATCTAATAGCAATAATTTTAAAACCAAGTTGTACTGAAAAATTTGTTAACAAACCAAAGGAAATTAAACCATTAGGCCTTCGTTTAAAAGACGATTTAGATAAACTTAAAATTAATCCAGACAGTATCCTTCAAAATGACGATGAGGATTTTTCCACCATGGACTTACGATATAATTCCCATAAAATAAATATTAACTTTTCAAATATAAAAAAGTCATCAAATTCACCTGAACATTTCAAAGAGAAGTTTCCAGCAATTAAGGAAGAACATGAAGATTTTACACATATTTATACGGACGGTTCAAAAGAAGGTTGCATATTAGGTGCGGCTGTGTTTGAAAATAATTTTACATCTAGTATGAGGTTACTAGATAATGCGTCAAATTTTACTGCTGAAGCAAAAGCTACAGAATTAGCATTGTCATACATAGTAGTGATAATAAAGCTTACCCATGATAAATTTGTGATATTTTCTGACCCGCTTTGTGTTTTAATATCCATTAAAAATAAAAAGTCTGACAATATCATGATAAAGAAAGTTCTTTTACGATTTCATGATATACTTTAAACAAAATCTGTTTAATTATATTGGATTCCAAGTCATGTAGGTATACGAGGAAATGAAAAAGTAGATGCTTTAGCTAAACAATTATTAAATTAAAAAAAAACTGACTTATTGTTACCTGCTTGTGATTTTAGACCGGCTATAAATAAACTCGTATCATCTGAATGGAAAGCTAATTGGGACAATGCCGTTTTCAATAAACTTCACGATATAAACCCATCTTTTGATGTGTCACCATCTCTATCTCTGACAAACCGCCATGATCAAACAGTTCTTCTTCGATGCCGAATTGGACACACTAAAATTACCCACTCTTATCTCGTCACGAATGACAATGCCCTTTTCTGTGTAGCTTGTAATTAAAATTTTACTGTCAAGTATTTTCTTCTTGAATGTCATGATTTTTCACAAGCCCGTAATAGATTTTATTGTGTAAATTCACTAAAAGAACTCTTCAATACAATTCCATAAAAAAATCATTGATTATTTGATGAGATAAACTTGTATTCTCGGATCTAATTGGCTCATTTTCATTGTCATTTACAAAGTTTAACATAACATTTTAAGCCTATTATAACATTCGACACGATATGGCCAGTTATGTGTTGGCGTGCCGTAAAAATCCAAACAAACAAACAAAAGCATAAAACAAACAAAAATAAAACAAAAACAAAAAAAACTCTCATTTTCTCAATTAATAAAAAACCAGATATTGATGCTACCAACACAACATATTTGTTTGAGTAATCCTCTTCTGTTTATTTGTTTTTTTCACATATTTGTAAACATTACTGAGTATAAGTCACTTTTAAATGAGTAATGTTTACAATATAATAAACATATCTTTACGATTGGTGTTCACTGACAAATGTTTACTTAGGAAAGAGTAATATTCATTGGCAAATGACTATGACCTAATGAGAACCAAGGTATGTCACGGTATTGTCACAAAAAGAAAGGATAATAAGCTCCATTTTTACAGTGATAGTGACGCCAATAATTAAAAAAAGACTTTGTGGGTGTAACAGTTTAATATTAAAGCAAAGATACCTAGATAAAATTATTCCAGCATTGTATTAGCGTTGTTGATCAAATTTGTCAGGTGATATGGTCACAATGCACCAAAATAAAGCATTATGACAAGTACTTGATTTTTTTTAAAGCAAAACTCAATCTTTCTTAATGAGTTTTTGCTTTAATTGAGACTCTCCACAGTTTAACTGATTATTTCTTACGTGTCTGAAACAGTGAAGAAAAAATAATGAAAAGTAAAGAGATTTTATATACATTTTTATTTTTAATTTTTGAACGATCGCACCTGCAAATTAGAAGCAATTATCTAAAGGTATAGAATGCATTTTACAATATCGATTTCCAATCTGAATGTTTCCCTTACACAAAGGAAGCCAATGTTCAAACGAAACATAGAAATTGTATTTTAATGTGTACCTGAATAATATTTGAATTTCATATTTCAATAAAAAGTGTTCAATAAAAGAGTAAATGTGCTTTATTATTTGATATGAAATAGCGCTCAAAGTGCATGTTTATTTTTCAACATATGCAAATGCGACTTTTGTAAATTGTAAATATTAAAAAGATCGATATTCAATGAATTATTAAAGTTCTTTGAAATATATATTTCACATTGTTGTCTTGATTATTTTTTATATTTTTTTATTTATCGTTTAATAAGAGGTTGACATAATCGTATTGTTAAATATTTTAATTTATTTCCAAAACACTTTTGAATGAAAAGTGAGAACACACGAAGTATGCATCTTTATTATACTTTTTATAATTTTTGATAAATAGCTTTTTGAAAAACTTTGAAATTCACTTTCAAATTGTGAGATATTGCACAATGCATAAATGGTGAATATTGAATGTTGTTTCTCCCAATTTCTGCCAGAATCATGCACCATTATTTCATTAATATTTTCCATTTTTAAATATTAAGAATATTATACGTTTACGGTATAGTATTACTCAATGGAACTGCTTAAAATAGAACTGTTGCTATTGAATGTGACGACGTTTTTAATGTATTAACAATGAATTATGCCCATAAACACTACAATTTACTACAATTGTGTGATAGTCTTATCATTGATCTGATGATTATAATATATGTACATGTATTTGAAGGGAGGTTTACCATCCAGATATGTTTTACAGGAAACTTTATGCTTATGCTCTATGGAATTTAATAAAATTTTATGGCAATTTATATAAAATGCCCTTTTTCAATTAAACGTTTCACTTATGTTTCCCCTACATCCAGACATGTTCGTCCTTGCTGTGACTCTTTCTATGAACAAAATAATAATAAGAAACAATTTTACGATTAACTAACATCTTTGTAAATTGTAGTTTCCGACTATATTCTTCTGTCAGAACTGTAAAACTAAACTAAAATTAACATAATGGCGATTTACCATGCATTTAGAGTCTGTCAGAAATAAATCTTAAAGCTTTATTCTATGAAAGTTAAATATATTCTTTGTATTTTATTGAAAATGTTGGCTCATTTAGCTTACATAAACTTACATGTTTTTTCTTGTCCTGGATATTGTATGGATAATTATATCAACTGGTATTATCACCCTAACGGGCACTATAAGGAACTGAAAAATTTATATCATAGGTCAGATATATATCTTAAGCATGTTTTGATAACCAGAAACGATCAAGTACAGCATGTTTCAAAAATTACTGAATTGTAGAGTACATTTATAGGACAAAAAGGCAAATCTAAATTTTACACAAACAGAGATTATCCCAACGAAATTATCCAAGCAATGTCACGCATCTGGTCTAATTACGAGGAAGGACGGTCCAGTATCAATTCAAAATGTATTGATATAGGATCTTAATCTAATAAACAAAGCCAACAATGGCGTTATGTTGTGCAAATTTCGCAAAAGTAGAAACAATTACAACGCACCAGAGTGCATTGCATGCACAAGGTCTAAAACATCACATGTTTGCGATTAACAAGTTCACAGCGTTATCAGAAACATTATCAGGCGCCGATTCCGGAAGTGACACCGAAAATAGAGAAAAACAGAATCCCTAAAGAAAATCCAACGCGACAAAATTGAAAATGTTGCAGGCTCGGTTTGATTGAGCCTGTTCAAGCATTATGGATCAATACAGCAAGTCAATACTTGATTCCGAATCTCGACAGAAAAACAAGATTTTTTATTCAATCTGACTGGAATAAAATACATAGTTGGGTTTTTGACATTACCAATGATTCTTACTTGCAATGGTTTCAGACAAGACTAACACATAGAATATTAGCTACTAGTTATCTTCTTTTGAAAATGAATTTATCAGTTACAAGTTTGTGTACTTTTTATAAATCAGAATATGAAACATTGTTACACCTATTTTAGGAATGCTCATTCGTCAAAATATTGATTACAGAAATTATTAAAATTGTTAAGTTTAATGATGCTTTATTTGATATTGATTGTCAAACTTTTATATAAGGTAATACAAAAAAAGAGCCAGTCAAAATACAATATCCTTTGTCTAGAGATAAAGAGATATGTTTATTTATGTAGGAGAAAAAATATTTTACCAAATATAGATTGATTAGTTAGAAGTTTTAAATTAGCCTCTTCAATTATTGATGCATGTGCAACAAATACAAAAGATAACATAATGAATTGGACAATTGTTCAAAAAATCATTTAATTCTTTTTAAAGTAAAGGAAATTTATAATTAATTAATATACAGCCATTGCTTTTTGTTAAAAGTTTGAGTATAAGAAACAACTACGTAATGTTTTCTCTGTTCAATGTATGAGCTACCTTTCCTTTTTTCTCTGCTTTTATTTCCCTTGTGATTTTGTTATATTATGTTGTGTATATATGTATATATTATTGTAGAAATGTGAAGTTGTGATAAATACTCAATGACAATAATTGTTAATTAATCAACAAATATTTTATACATGTATATATAGATCTATATATGATAAATAAAATCTTTGTAAGGTATGGAGGGGGGTGCCCTCGACCCCCACATACCCATGACGAGGGAAATAAACTTTAAAAAAAAGGAAAAAAAAGAAGATTTTTTATTCAACAATATCACTGCGGGTTACAGCGACGCAGGATGATTTACTAATGAGGAATTGGCAGTTAATGTTTCCATTAACAATAACTACTAAGTGGGAGTATGTGATTCCCAGAACAATTAATGTGTAAATAGTTATTGTACTAATAACCGGTAATGAAAACTTTGAGGTAAATATCACAATTTTTTTCTTACTTTTCAAAATTGACATTTATGAAATTACATTATGAAATAAACTGATGATCTTTTACACAGTTTTTCTCTATCATCTCTGGCAAGCGGATTCAACCGCAGTTCGATTCCTGCGAACCTGAACAGCAAGAACTTCCGGGCTAAGTAAAATTGTGGCCAGATTGTTCCAACTAACTAACTAACGAACGTATAGAAAGGACACTTTCCCTAGGTATATCCTCAAAGGGAGATAAAATGTCGACTTAAAATTAATCAACATGACGATAAAAACTGACGTAGTCATTATCCATAAAATTTAAAATTTAGCCAGTTGCCAGTTATTATTTTCACTGAAGCCAGCGATTATCCATCTTGCTTTGGCATTACCAACAGAAAAGGAAACGATAAAAGATCAAATAGCTATATAAGTTTTTCTCCACACAATGTACCTCAGAATAGGTTAAAGTTATGTAATTCTGGGCAATGGGTCGTAAACTTCACATTCTTTGTAGATATTCGTATAATGCATGGGCTTTCTTCAAAGTCTATAGCAGTATTATACATGTATTGCTAAATGTATGTCAATCAAAGATTTAAATTGGCTTAGTCAAAGATAAAAGAAGAATCCATATGCTATTTTCACTATAATCTAGACTTTGAACATGCTACTATCACCAGAATCTGCCATTATCATCAAATCCTGACGATCTTGACACATGCCGTGTCCTTTCTTGGCCGATTATAATATAGCAAAAAGGGGACACAAATGTACTAGGCATTTCATAAAAGAAATTCACCGAACAAAAATTCCAATAAATATCGGTGGTAATCAATTTAATATACATGTATGAGTTACATGGTTTAAGAAACTTTTCAAATATATTTTTGTAATACACAAAAATGCCACAAAGACCTAGCACAATAACATTTCCATTAAATATTGATGGTAATTTATTGGATATTAATGGTATTTGGTTTAAGCCACATTGTCATCTATTCTTAAAGTTTGTAAAATATCACAATTGTTTCACAGTTAATTATAAATTAACAAAATTCTAATGTTCACACTTTGGTAACAACTTTCAAAACGTGTATTACATTAGGTTTATTATGCAACATTTTGATGATGTCAAGAAAATTGTTATTTCAGCTGTTAATAGAATTTATTTCTTATATTAAATTATGCTTATCTAAATACTTTGTGATTGCCCTGAACACAGACAGAATCACAATTTGACATTAAGATGTATTTATCATTAAGAATATTTATTATAATTATGAATACTGCTGGTAAATTAAAAAAGTTGGTTAATTTAAGTCAACCAAAACAAACACAGAATTTATATCATTGCATAGTTATAATATAACACAAGAATTATGTGTCAAAAATTAATATCACGATAAACGTGTGCCAGAGTATAAAAATATTTATAATTAAAACAGTGGTAGTTGAGATGTTTGAATCAAAATTGAAACCAAAGTAATAATAATTTTAAACAATGATACTCAAGAAATATATCATAAAAGCAATGAAATAAGTCTAAACAATCTGAAAATAACAAAACAGCACTTACCTTTAGATGAAATATCTGTTTTTTCTTTTGGAGCTTTTTACGGGACGAAGGCTTTATATAATACAAAGGATCATATAAATTTTATATAAAAGTAAATGTTTTGTTTTTACTTTTTACCAATTTTATTACACTAAGTATGTAAAAACAAGCTTTATCAAGTACTTGAACTATAATTATGACGTAAAACTGCATTTTAAATCACAGTTAATAAACTTATTGTGTTATAGGTAGAATGACAGACTGTCACTGAAATAGGCCATAAAACTATTTGTTTATACTGGGATTACTTTTTATAAGAACACTTTAATATTTGTTTATACTTGGATTACTTTTTATAAGAACACTTTGAAAGTTTCTAAAAGAAAAAAAGACGACCTCCCGTTGTAATCTCCCGGTGCTTTTTCTTGGAATTACTTTAGAATTACAAGGTTTTGAAGGACCTACTTGAATTGAACAAATTATATTTAGTTGTATATTATCTTATTCGCAAACTAAATAAGGTATCCTTCATCAATACTTCAATCTTTGTAGTATCTCCTCTATGATTCAGCATGCTATATATCAAGCAAATCTGCCCAAGTCTTGTCATATACTGTATAAGAGGACCGTGGTTTGATTGAAGTGTTGTACTTTGTTTCGTTAACTTCAGTTGACAACTGTTTACTCATTGCTTTGTGTTAATTGTGTAACGTAATGTTAAGAATGAACTGTTCCCCTCATTCCAAATTGACAAAGAAAACTGACGGGATATCCCTTTCTATACAGCTACACAGTGGCTTACACATTTTCAAATTAACATTTTCATATTATATAGAGTATATTTGTTTGTTTGTGTGTAAGATGAAATTTTATTTCATCGAGTGGGCTTTATAAACAGTATTCTCACGAGTGGCGAAGCCACGAGTGAGAATACTGTTTTTTTAAGTTCACGAGATGAAATAAAATTACATCTTACACAACAAACAAACAAATTTTCTTTTTATTTTATGCTTAAAAACAAGTTAAAACGAAATTTCCTTAATATTTACGTTATTATTAAAATCTGTTTCCCCATTTAGAGCCTCAGAAAAGTCGAATTTCTCATTAAATACAAGAAGTCATGGGCTGAGAAATAAGTTCCACAATCAACGTTATATGGTGGTGATAGTATTCATTTTATTAAAAAAATATGTCTGATCACATGTTTAAATAATAAAAACAAACAATTCTAGTAAGAGAAAAAGTCCAACCATCCATCCATATTTCTGTTACTGACGCGAATTTATATTAGACCTGGCTATGTCAAATGTAAGCGGCCGCCATTTTTAAAGTTGTGTATTTCACTGGAGGAAAATAATTGTGTTTGATTCAGAGGGATATCATTTGAATTTGTTAGTCATACACCTTTTTAAAAAGAAAGAAAACTTATTTCAGGATTGTAACAGACAATAAATAAGTGTTGACAGATGTGTAAACATTCAAAATAGTGGATAGGAAATTGGAAAACTTGAAGCCTTACGAACGCCTGGGGTTGTTTACATATTCTTCGACTGAAAGCTGCGGCATTGCTTTTCAAGTTTTCATAAAGCATACGTCAGTTTTTGCTCGTAGGATACTAAATATTCCACAAATGTCATCGAAGAGCAGTTTTGCAAGAGGAAGGAATGTATTTTTCAGACTGTAAAAATGAAACAAAAAATTAAAGAGACGATATTTGGTGATTGGTTATTTGAATGAATAGAAGTAACTTACTGTAAGTTTTCTTCTTTTTATTACTTTTGACATATAAGTAATTTATCAATTTCAGCTTTGCTTTTCTTTAAACAGCATTACATTGACGGAATAGTCAGCAAAAGTAAAATTGAGGTACCACATGGGGAAAATCTTAAAAAAGTAGTTTCGTCATTGAAAAGTGTGAAATTATATTTTGATAATTTTCACTGTGAAATTATCAAATATAATTTTCACGGATAAATCAGTAATCCACTGAAAAGCATAAAATAAATATTTTTATTTTATGCTTTTTGGATTGGATTGATAAATAACAATAATTTCAAAACTTTATAATGCTTTCCAAATTCCAAGCCTCTTCTCGAATGTAAAGACATCTGTTAACAATTATTTATTGTCTGTAACTATCATCGAATATGTTTTTTCTATCTTATGAATAGATGTAAAATCAAATTCAAATGAAATCTCTTCAAATCAAACACATTTTATTCTTATCTCTCTTCTCGTGAAATACACAACTTTTACGAGGGGCATTATTTAATAAGTGGCAAAGGTAGTGCGTTTTTTTAATAAGGCATACGTGTGACAAATAATTAGTGGAGTCCTTTAAATAATAGACCTTTACATATTTTTCGCCCTAGAATCGATTCCGAAAAGCATTTTTGAACTGTTCTTTGGTATACTGTTTATACACTGGAAGAGAGTGCTTCCGACGGCACTGCGGATTTCGAAACAGCGACCACGAAAGCAAGATATGTGTATGGATTCAACTAAAAGTCACAAGATAGGTCAGGACTATAAGCGGGATGGAGCGAAACCTCAATTCTCTGACCCTCTGATTAAGCTTGAACCAACGCCGACCGTTGATGCGCAGGTGGATTATCATTGAGTAATTTGATCCAGCGCATCAACTATTGGGCGATCGCTGTTACAATCTACCCACATTTTGTTACTGAGCTTATTGTCGGGCTCAAAAAATAAAGCCACGTTTTCACCCCCTGTGAGAATTTCTCTCAGGCGTCTAGGGCCTCAAACTTTGAACCTAGTCAACCCTCTCCCTTCTCTGGTCATAAGCAAATGCGGGATCTAACAAGTGCACACTTTCCCAAACTTATTTATGTTTCAACAAACGCAACACGGAAAAACATTATCCGGAGGTGACTGATTCGATTCTATATACTATACTAGCATGAATTACCTTACTGTAATAAAATTTTAATTAAAATTGATTAAGTACAGCAAGTAAATGATAATAGTTTAAATACTTTAGGTGCAGAGTTTGTTTATATTTATATCCAAAAACTTAGAATTTGAATTATTTGCACATTCTTAAAGGGTTTTCTTCAAACATTTTGATAAAGATCATTTGCTCATATTATTATATCATTAAAATGGAGAATGCTATATTTTTATATTGGTTTTTGTTGTTGTTGTTGTTTTTTTGTCAATAATTTACTTTTACAAGGGCAGTCTGGACTTACATAAATATTAACTGATAACGAAAAGAATGTATAACATATAGAACGTAGATTTTAAAGAAGGTAAACAGACTTGTCGTCTAATGTTATCTTTAAATGAATAATGGTAATGCATTTCATAAATGTTTTGCGTATTTGTTTAATATACATGTTTGTTGAAATAACTCGTATGATTCAATAAAACTAGCAATGTGTTCCTTGAAGTTTAAGAAATTTTATGTAAAAGTGTGCCTGAATTGAAATTTAGATATATTTGCTGGAACATATAGGCAGTTTGGTTAATGAAGTGAAATAATTACGCATAAAGTAGAAGACTGATTTTGTCCTATTTAGGCGTTTGTTGCCTAACAATTTATTCATATGGCTGTAAACATCTTGTCGTTTTTGCTCTGTTAAAATTACTTGATGCACCAGTCATTTAATAGTTCATATTTGGTAGGGTTTTACGTCGCATCAACACATTTTAGATCAAATGGGGGCTTTCAAGCTTAACTGGTGGAGTAAGACCTCGCGTGCCCTTGCCCTTCCGTGCATTATTTTTGCATTATTAAACTAACGGGCAACTGAGTAGAACCACTGATGATCCGTAAGCTAGCTGAATTAGCTTTCTCAAAAAAAAACCAAAAAAAAAAACCAAAGTCCCTGTCGTGATTTTGAACCCACAGCGGTGTATGGCTCATAAAATTGTTGTGTCAATGTAAAACAAGGCTACCAGCCAAAATACACTAAAATCAATTAGTTTCTGTGTCGCTAACAGATTTACGCGTATATTTTACTTTGGTCAAATCACCACCCATCTTTTTTTTAGACATTATTTTTTATATACTCTAAAACATACATAGTTTAATAATTTTTATGACTGCAAAACTAGTTTTAACGTTCAAAACAATACAATTACATTATTGAAATGACCGGCATGTCAAAATAATATTACGTTTGAAGGTTTTGATATGATTGTTAAAATTTCTTTTAAGTTTATTTGATTCAAGGTGATATGTCGTGTATAACCGATACTTCTGTAAACTAAAACTTCCGTGACCAAGGGTTTAAAGACAATGTGCGGTAAATAAAAATTTATATGGCGATAAACATCAAATCGCTGGGTCTTCTAGATAAAATTCAACGTTTGTTTCTTTGATATCGACAAAATATAATTTATATTTCCGTTCTTGTTACTTGTTATCGGAGTGTAAAATAAAAATACACTGAAACCCACAACGGTTAGGGGCAAGCCATTACTTCAATTAAAACATTAACTAAAAGTGTTACTCTGACGCCGACATCCAGGTGTGAAAGTGAAGCTCACGATTCTTCGAAAAAGTCGATCTAAAAGGAAATAACTGCAATGTCCATTGTCAATTTATTTCATTCCACTAAGTCTTGATTTTCAGAACAATGAAAAAATGTACTTTACAATATGTACTACATAATTTTATAGAGTTTACATACACGTATAACAGAGTTCTGAATATGATGTTTTATAGTTTAGATCACAAAAACAAAATAAAAAACAAGAGTATAAAAGTTGGCTGTCAGGTGACTCACTACCGACAAATATTTCCCTACTTATGAAATTAATATCCTTGAGGGTTTCAACTTTGAAGGTTCTGAAAACAACAGCAAGATGAAACTTGACCAACACTGTGTAAGTTTGATTCAATTCTAATTCAAATAAGCTAGCCATTGAGCAGTCAGTGCAAATCTAAGCTATCTTGGATATTTCAGGGTAAAATGATTTCTATGTCACTTTCCTTTATGCCTTTATTCCCTAAAAAAATCATTTTATAGATTATGTGACGGAGTGTTATCTTACTCCATTATTTGACTGATGGGAAAGTGCAGTATCCCAGCAGGACATGGTTCATCATGTCCTTAGTGATTTCGGTTGCACGGATTCAGGTGTTCTAGGGCTAGAAGTCACAGATGAGGTTCTGGAAAGGAATAGCGATTTATGTGACGGTGAGAAGTCATTTTTCAATGAATATTACTCTTTCCTAAGTGAACACTTGTCTTTGAATACATCATGCTAAGGTATGTTTATTATGATGTAAGCACTAATTATTGAAAATTAAGCAATACTCAATACTTAATATTTACAAATATGTCAAAAATAAAACAAACAGAAAATCATCTATGAATAACTTCAGCAACTGTAAATATGTAATGTGTGTACCACCAATATCTGTTTTATTTAAGACGGTTACGTTTTATTACCAAATTTGTTTTATTCAATATAGAATAATCTCAATACTAGTTAACAATATCAAGGACAAGTATATCAGGTAATTATATAGCTGCGTACAAACATGTGCATCCACTATAATTTTATCAATCAATGCAAAATATATTATGTTTCATGTATGAATTGAACAAAACTTTATCTTTTACATAAATCTATCGATTTTACTTGATTTGTCGTTATAAAGAGATATTTCAGACTTTAAAGCAGTTTAAAGTTCTGATAGGATATAACGGAGAGACATTAATACATAGTCAATAAAAATAAATAAAAACCGAATAAAGGAATAAAACTGTCAAAAAGACATCAGCTTACGAAACAGGTATTTAAATTTTAATAGTATTGTTGATTTAAAAAACAATTTTGCAATACCAGTATTCAAATATATATCATACTAACCAATTTTGTATAATCTTTTATTGTCTATGGAAGCGTATGTTTCATGTATGAATTGAACAAAACTTAATATTAAAACTAGAAATATGTTCATAGGACACGGACGCCCCCACCGCGCCACTGTTCTGTCAATCTTATGACTCTAGGTCAAATATTTTTTGAAAAATAAAAATCTTTTACTAAGTAAAGGGCAAATATTTACAAATACTGAATTAATCCACGAGCAAACCCCAGCGTATGCGAAAATAACAGACTCCAAACAAGATCGCTGGTTGAAATGTAAAACATCTCACTCAAGCACGCAACATTGAATATGATATGATAATATAAGTCAATTTTTTATCAGACACGTACGATTATTTTATGATATAATTATCACTAAATTCATTCCCAAATGACATAATTTATATAGTTTCGTACAAATCGTAAAAATGAAATCTTCACCCATTTCTGTATCAGAGCCTCAATCATTTCCTTTAGTGTCACGTTTGTATTGCCTTCGGCATGAGTCTATTCAACTATTCCACCGATGTTATTTAAACAGAAAGTTAATGTAACTTATAAGCTATGATCTTACATTAAATATATGCAATAAAACTAAGCCTAGACATTGTACTCTGGCCATTAGAAATCAATATGTATTGCCATTTTGAACAGTTAAGGCAAACACATATGGTATTGTTGGACTGTTGTTGTAGTTTCTTCGTCATGCATATAGTTTTATTTAAGAGTAAAAAGTGCATAAAATTGCAAACATGGAATGTTTTTCAATACCATATTTTTTTCAAATAAATATCGCAAGGTATCTATTTACCCTGCCTATTTTTCTTATATTATAACAAATTAAATTATTAAAAGCAAAACTAGAATTTAACTTCTATTGTGTTTTAGTGATCTAAAATAAAACATAAAATAAAACGTATTAAAGACCCATTATGTCCCGATATACTTTTATATTAATTTTTCAAAAGATTTTTATAACGGATTTTCCATTATAGTTTCCAACAAGTTACTCACTGGCCAATAACTTGAATAATCTGTTCCTTCTCTTACTGTTTGGCAATTAGAACAGTTATACTGATTTAGTATTTGGTATGGAAGTAAAAATACTACTTTGTTAAAATTTTGCTACTTTTTTACAAGTTTTTTCTCACATTCAGCACTATTTCCTTCAGGTGGTAAGAGTCAAACAAGTTGTTAATCCAAGGCATTATGTGCCTTTAATGTTTATGTTATTTCATATCATTACAGAATTTTTACAAAACTCAAAACTTAATGTTTACAAATACATGCATGTCAAAAATTAAAAAAAAAATATCTGTGGATTACTGTCAGTTGTAGCTATAAAGAATGATTGAAAAAATAACAATAGCATCGACAAGTATACCGGGTAATCATGTAGCTACGTACAATTATGTGCACCCACCATTGTATTAGTCAATGCAAAATATATCATGCTTTATGTTTGTATTTGAACAAAATTTTATCTATAATATAAACACATCGGTTTGTTCTTTATTTGTAATTATAGTGAGAGATTTACATACTTTAGAGTACATGTAGTTTAAAGTTCTGATAGGATATAACGAAAAGAGATTGATTAATACATAGTCAATAATAATAATAAATGAAAACAGAATAAAGTAATAAAACTACCAAAAAGTCAGCAAACGAAATATGAACAGGTATTTAACTTTTAATAGTATTGATGATTTAAAAAACAAGCTTTGTAATACCGGTATTCTTATAGATATCATACTTATAAATGTTGCATAACCTTTTATTGCTAATGGAAGCGTATGCAAAAGTAGGTAAAAGACACCAAATAAGATATCTGGTTGAAATGTAAAGCATCTCACTCAAGAACGCAACATTGAATATGATATGATACTATAAGTCAATTTCGATTATTTTATGATAATAATTACCACTTAATTCATTTTAAAATTACAATATTAATACTTTCTTCAGGTAGTAAGAATATAACAAGTTCTTAAACCAATGCATCATTTGCCCTTAATGTTTATGTTATTTCCTATAATTACAGATAAAACTATGGCAGATGAAGGAGGTGAAACAGGTTCGTCCAATGGTGAACAGCAACATCAAACTGATTCGGCAAATAACATATTCATGAAGAGAAAGGTACATTAGCGATTGGATAACTTGCACAAAAATATTGCTGAAGGTGTCGCAATTATTTTTCATTTATACAATGCGCTGTATATAGAATGCTGGAAATGTGAACAAGTCTTTGGGGGCGGCGTAAGGGGTGTTGAATTTTGTCATTAAACATTATGTACAGACTCAATCGAACAGAGTCTTCAATTTTCATGTAATTTTGCTGATAAACTTCCGAGCGATTACTTTTTTTTCCAGATATTTATTTTGATGCAAAGTAGCCGCACATGTTTTTATAATAAACTTCTAACTGAAGGAAAGAAATTTAACAATCTAATCCAACAAGCATGCGTAAATATTATTTCAGACAATCTTTAAATTAGTACCAATGAACACTTCTGTAATGGTTTTCGTCCAAAAAGATCGATTCATATGTTACTTTCTCAGTGGATGTGTAATGTATGTCTTAACGTTTGCTGGTGCTATTTAAAGCCCCACAAATTTCACGCTGTGTCGATTCAATTAAATACTGGAAGGTGTTTTATAAATCCTAGTGTATGATTGCTGGGAGAAAATATATGCTATCTTATTGATATAATGCTCATTTATAAGCGAATTTCTTATGGTTTTCTATTCATATTCGTAAATAAGGTAATTTTAAATATCTTAAGTGATAGGCACACCATCAATTACTTTCGGTTCCTTTTTCTTTAATGCTTGATAAGGTCTACAACTAGTGTCTACGAATTTTCGGAGAAAATATTAATTCACCAATTTTCTGTGCGTACTCTATTTATAACGGTAAACATATTAGCAACCTGAATGCATTTTTTGTTTTCAAGTCAATGGCAATAAGTCAATGCCAGCCAATTCCCAAACATTAGTTTAGAAGATGCAATTTATAGTTTATTCAAAAATAATAAAAAGGATTGCTGTTCCTAAAGCGGTTACGCAAAATTTTGACAAAAATTAGATCAGATACAATAAAAGGATGCAAACTTATTTTTCTTTCGCTAGATATTCAACGATCCAATTCATGGGACAATGGAAATACACCCTGTTTGCGTCCGCATAATGGATACGCCTCAGTTTCAGCGGCTGAGACACATCAAACAGCTAGACGCATGCTACATGGTATATCCTGGAGCAAGTCATAATAGGTTTGAACACTCTATAGGGTAAGTATATTTTCGGAAGGATTTTTAGACTGATACATACATGTATAATGTTAAATATAATCGTTTACCAGTGAACGTAATCACAAAATAATACCACTTTTGAAAATAAAATTAATAAAAGTCAAAAGAACCTTTAGATGTTAAGTCTTATCCTGTACATTCAATGACAGTCTTCACAGCCCGCATATATATTACAATTATTTTGATTGTTTAAAGTATGAAGAAGCACGTGATCTGTAAAAACCGTACATGATTGGTAAATCAAAGTTGTATAGTAATTTTATTGATAAAAACATGGTAGTTTCAAATTGGTATATTAAGGGAGTCACATATAGATGATAGAGACTACCTTCGGCTATTGATCGATTATTGTAAACTATATTCTTAATATAGATGTTTTAGAACAATTTTGAAATAAAATAAATAAATGGAACTGTGTTGAATAAAAAGTTAAAATAAAATAAAAGACAAATTTGAAATTGCGTGCAATTCTGGATTACCTGCCTTTTGTATACAAAATGATCCCCACATACATGAATTATATATCTGTTTAAATTATCAAAGCTTTTCTCCACATGAAACCTTTTAAACATGTTATAATGTTTAACAAGTAAAGAAATTAAAATACCTCGTTAAAAATTTGAAGTATATAAAATATTCCATTAATTTCTATAACTATGGATAAAATCGTGTTTCAGGGTAAGTTATCTGGCAGGGAAACTTTTAAAAACTATCAAAGAACAGCAACCAGAAGAAAACATTTCAGAGAGGGACATTCTGTGTGTGGAAATAGCAGGACTTTGTCATGATCTAGGTAGGTCTTCTTTTCGTTTATACGTTGTAAATAAGCTTTTGTAACATCAAAGTATACTTTAAATTGCCCTTCTCTCATTTGATACTACAAAAACGAGCGAATATTCTCCAGGTTTTTTTACTGTTTTGTTGTTTGTTTTTTTACTTCTGTTTAACAACTTGAATAGGACACTATTGACAATCATTGTGATGTGAAATGACTGTGCTATATAAGTGAACCTTTCCAAAGTCATTATCGTAATAGGTCGTTAATATAACTTTTCAATATAGCTTTATACTGTTGCTCATTTAAACATTTTGAATTTATATAAGATTAAGCAAGAAATGCAAGTATTCCATGTATTTCCTTAATATACTGTTTTATTTGCATACAGGCCAAGGACCGTTCTCGCATGTATTTGAAAAAAGGTTTATGCCTTCGGTAGAAAAGGAGTTTAAGGTAATAAACTGTTGTAAAGATGGATTCCACTTACAACAGCTTACATAATCATTACATAATGTTGTATAATATTACTTAAAAAGTATAACATGTATAATTTTAAAGAATATTTTTAAGAAATATTAAAGACTTTAACTTAGATTTAAGTTTATTTTAAAGTTTAATTATAATAAACATGTATTGTTTCATAGACACTTTATTCTTATTATTTATTAGTTTAATGTTAATTATAGTTTGTAGAACTTATTGATACATTCTTTAACAGTAACTTAGCATGGCCTAAGACTCTTTACATAAAATATACATAGAATGTTTCTACTTTTACTTATACTGGACTTTAAACTTAGTAAAATACATATTGTTAATTTAGCATTTGCATAATTTATATATGTTTGTAAATATGTTTAGTTGATTATAGTTACTAGTATTATTGTTACAAATATTTTGCAAAATTTTATTATTTTTATAATTATGGTTAATTGATACTGTTGCAAAATTTTCCATGAATCATTATTTATTTTTAGAATAGTTATGTAAAGCCCCAATAAGCTCTGATTGGCTAAAATTCATTGACCAATCAGAGCAGGTCTGCATTTTACTGGTTCCACACAAAGTTCTGGTTCCCAGTAGTGTGCATAAATATAGGCACTTTACACAAATTTGTCATTAGAGGGCCTCCGGGGCCGAGTGGTTAAGGTCGCTGACTTGAGATCACTGGTCCCTCACCGCTGTAGGTTCGATCTTCACTTGGGTCGAAATCTTTCATGTGAGGAACCATCCAGCTGGCTTACGGAAGGTCGGTGGTTCTACCCGGGTGCCCGCTCGTGTCTGAAATAATGCCCGGAGGGGCAACTGGGGTCTTTCCACCAAAATAAGCTGGGAAAAAATCGACGAAAAAATCTCGGCGGGACACTCTAGGATGGTCCGACTTGAGTGTACGGTCGCCCATATGGATTTTCCGGCGGCTACCTTAATAAAACGCATTAAAAATAATAATTATAATAAAAATTGACATTCTGCTGCTATTTTTTTGGAAATGTAACATCTCTTAAAGCTCTCTAAGGTTAATTAATTAATTATTTAATTTATTTTAGGCACTTTGGCATTTAAATAAATCTTAAAAATTATCTAAATTCTCTAAAATATTTTAATTAATTTGTAAGTAATTTTTGTAAGTTCTTTTCACAAAATTAATTAAAATTAATTAATATCTTTTCTTTGTTTAAGTGGCAGCCATCTGAAATTATTAAATCTTTATTTTTGTTAATACATATTAAAACAAGGCTTGCTACTATTCAACAGCACAAAATCATTACGGTTACTTTTCATATTTCATTTATAACAGTTTAAACAACTTTCAACTGGTTTAAATCTTTTATTTACTAGTTAATTTTAATCATCATATTTTTGGTTAATTACAAACAGTTCATATTAAAGTACATTTTTTCAACTTGTTTTGTTTTAAGTAACTTTTAGTTAAGTGTAAATAAAAACTAAGTTCATTAAAAATTTGGTTAATTTAAATTTATTCAAATTTGTGTTTTATTTCCCTTTGCATTCAAAGGGTGGTGTCATACTAACAATTAAATTTATCCCATTAAAAAGTACTCCTAAGCAAACTAAAAACATTAGGTAATAAGTAACTAATTCTATTTATAAAAAAACATAAGGCTTTTAATTTTCAACACCACAACAATGGTGCCAAGTGGGATAAATGCCTGCTTCCATTTTTAGAAACACTTATTAACAATATTTTTAATCACCACAACAAAACCATAATCATATCTGATATGCTCATTATTGTTATGTGGAAGAATACTGTTTTCTTCAATAGCTACTATTTGATGTGTGTTTTAATTGCTATATTTTCGTAATATTATTTTAATTTAAGCATTTGGTCTTAAAAATTAAAAAGTCATGAATGTAAATAATTATCATAATACGAGATAAAATCCCCAAAATATCCCCAAGCATCAAGTAACAAACAGAAAAAAAATATGTTCCATTTAACAGCATCAAGCCATGGCAAGAAAAATGTTTGATGATATGTTGGAGAGTACCGTACTTAAAGAGGATATTCAGAGGATTTTAGGAGAATGTAACATACAAGGCTTAAGAGAGTTCACAGAAGATGATTTTACATTTATCAAAGAAATGATCGATGTACCCAGACAATTGGAGCAACAAGGCGTATATAAATTCTGTTCTTTGAAATTCATGCTTATTCCTGTTAAGATCTATTGAACAAAAACACCATGAAGATGCTTGAATATTTCGGTTAAATATATGAAACGCATCTTAAATTTGTATTTGTACTCGTCTCTATGTTTGCAAATAAAGTTCTTATTTAGAAAATATCTGAGAATGAGTACTATTTTTATTGTGGTTTCATGGAACTCTTTCACGATTGTGTGAATAATATATAATCTTATGTTGCATAATGATTTATAACAGCTTCAAAATTAATAACATATGTCAGCTTTTGCTGTTCATGTTATTTTAAAGAAAATATGTTTCAGTCGTGGCCATACAAGGGTAGAGAGGAAAACAAAAGCTATATGTATGAGGTAATGTATATCTTTTCATATATATGGGATGATATGTGATTTTAATATTTTGTTATTGTTAATGTTACTGGCGGACACATAGTTATGCAATAGCTATAAACAATCAATGTCTAAACCCTAAGACCAAATCAAATGATTCAGAATATATAAAGTTTTGTATTTTATCAGAACCAATGGTTATCGACCACAAATAGAATAAGCATCTAAAGTATTGTCCCCATAGTAAAATCCAAATGGATATGTCATTACATTGAAATTTATTTGTAAAAAAGACTCGGATTGTCAGGGAATTGAAATATAAATGGGGGAAATGTAACAGCCGATTTACTATAGAAAATGATTATATTTCACAATATCTATATTTGTATTTTTGCATCATTTTAAATGACTTATTAAAGGAAGACCATTAATAAAAAGCAGAAATGAAATTGTTTTGAATTATTAGATTGTAGCTAACGGAAGAAACGGAATTGATGTAGATAGGTGGGACTATCTAGCACGTGATAGCTACATGTTGGGACTAAAGATAAATTTCGACTACAATAGATGTTTCGCTACTGCACGGGTTTTGAAATGCGACGGTTTAGAGAGGAAACAAATATGTTACAGGGAAAAGGTGATAATTTTGTTTTGTTTGTACTTAATTAGCGCAAAAACAGCAACTGATGATAAGTCCTTAGATTCAATCGCCTAAACTTATGATAAATGAAAAATAAGAAAAAGATTTGTTAAAGGAAAAGGGTTAATATTGTGTGATTGCATTGTAAGCCGAGATAAATTGAATTGATAAGTAAATAAATATATACTCTCTAAAATTTGTTATGTTTAACACTAATAAGATCACAGTGATACAGATTACTTATAGATTTCGCGAGTGTAGAACAAAAGTCTTCTGATACACATACATTCAAGTCAAGATGATGAAATGGACAAACTCTCTCATCATCAACAAATAAAATGCCTTCTGGATAAAAAGCAATCTTATGAAATTTTTATTTTACTCATGTTTATCAGAAAGCATTTATTATGTGTCTCAACAGGTCACGTAATTGTTTCTTTCTTGAACGGTCAATAAGCAAACAATGACAGATAATGATAAGGATGTATATGTTTTTTACATAGCAAACTTAATTTTATCTTTGAAGGAAGCACATGGTTTGATCAGCATGTTTTACACCAGGATGACTCTATACAGACAGGCATATCAACATAAGACACACTCTGCTATCGGCATGATGTTCGTATACATGATTACATATGTTAAAACACTGAAAGACATTTCTATAGCATTACCTGCCTTTTTTATGTTCTTTGGATATAAGGGTTATCTTTATACATGTTATTCCACATGTTGAACTGCTCATCTGTCATGGATAAATGATATTAGAAAATGATAAAACCATTTTTAGCGTAAGAATGAATTCTTGAAAAGTGTTACATTAGAAGTGTGTTTCAGTTAATGTGTTTAACATGATTTAATGTAACTTCTCAAATTCAAGTGAACTACAAAATCTATAACATAAGATATTTACTGGTTTTTTGCTTTATACATTTAAGTCAAGGAAAGGTAAATGTCTACTTTAGCAATATATATCATTTTCATGTCTACCTTTTTTGAAGAATTGCTACACAAAGTTCATCTATTTGTTGTATTCATGTTAGTTTTTTTCCTTTTCTTCCCCTATAAAATATACGACAATTATCTTATGATTGAAGATATAAAAACAAAACGATTTTGTTGCGCTAAATAAAAATGAATTATTTAAGACATCGGGGTAGAAATTAATAACATATAGATGTAATGAAAATGTTAATACTTCATGAATTTGTGGAAGGAAAATAACCACAAAATATTCAATCAATGCATAATAGTGTCCCTATTTATACAGCTATGGTGTAAACATCGTTATGTTAAGCGAGATTTGCGAAGTCAGTGTTATAAATTAGTAATATAAGTCAAAATTACATTTAATTTTCAGGATTATATAATGCAAAATTGCATTTAATTTTTAGGATTTATGACGCCCTTAAGGATGCAAATGACAAAATTGAAATTGCTGGAAAGAGGTAAAATATAAAGTTTAAGGATATATTTAATGAAAGATTACAAGATTCT
Source organism: Ruditapes philippinarum (assembly GCF_026571515.1). Classification (NCBI taxonomy): domain Eukaryota; kingdom Metazoa; phylum Mollusca; class Bivalvia; order Venerida; family Veneridae; genus Ruditapes; species Ruditapes philippinarum. The sequence goes on from NW_026864289.1 coordinate 180,311, forward strand.
ACTGATTTTCAATTTTGACGGAATCACGAACAAATTTAGAATTCGAATATCTGTGATATACTTTGTTCCCAAAAGACTAGCAAAGACAGTTTAGTGATACAATATCAAGATATGGTACATTTTTGACAAATTTCATACGAACAAAAACATCGATATTTAGCTAACTAGTATAAATCTTCACTCTAATTTAGAACATAGTGAATGTAGCGAATTTGTAGCATTTCAGATGCAGTTGACGACACGAAAGCGTTTACACTTTTGACAGATGACATGATCCTTACCATTTTAAATCCTCTATTAAGTGTTACACCATTCAAAAAGCCTGGAAGCGGGGATCCTACTAAGGCTAAGAAAATACTCGACAACATTTACAAGAGGAATCTTTACAAGTTTGTTACAGAATTGCACATTCCGGTAAACAACGTAGTTATCAATATTTTTTATCCTAGTTTATTAATTAAAGAAATATAGTTTATTCTGAAAGCCTACTCTCTATTATGCATAAATAGATTTAAATTTGTATTTAAGAAAATTATCTGAAGAAAATAAAATGCATGATTTTATATATAATGCTTAATCATCATTAAAGTTGTGTCTAAAATAATCATCTTTGACAATGAACAATTGTCAATCTTATTCATTATTTATTTTAATTAAGACGTTAAGATGTATAATTTTTATTCATTATTTAGACAAAGAAGTATGATTTAAACAAGGTTAAGAAACGCATAGACAAGTTTCTACGACCAGATAATGACTCTGTTAAAGACCTGATAGAATATGATGTGAGTGAAACCTTCATTACTCAAAAATTTTTTATAAACAAAATCTTGTTTGGTCGACATCATCAAAGCGTACGTGACAATATGCCCATTTAAATTAAAATGGTGAATGACCACGTAAAACTTAAAATAACTTCATGTAATAACTTCATGTTTGGTCTTTATTGTCTTCAGTTATATATCTTAATTTATATAAATATCGTTCAGAATGCAGTGGTAGCGTTTGATTTTTATAAAGAGTGGGAAAACCTTTTTCTTATTTTCTATCCTAAACATTTATCATTAAAATCTTGATCAGGATTATAAAAAACAATCTTTTAAAATAATAACTCAAAGTTATTTCTTCCGCTAAACTGGACAGCAAAAATATGAGCATAATGACACTATGGCTGTGCTTGGAAAAGAAATCGCATTAACTGAATAGAGAGAAATAAAGAATCCCTAAAGACGCTCAAATCGACAAAATTGAAAATGTTGCAGGCTCGGTTTGATTGAGCCTGTTTATGGACGGTAATGGAAAGTGCAAGTTACCGCCAACCTAGCACCTGCTTAAGCAGTATTCAACATTTAACACGTATTGGTATAATTTGGAAATTTGAAACATCCTCAGAAGCCTTTACTGAATAAAGTGATACATGAATATAATTTCATTAAAAAGGTACATCTTTTAGGCAGGCTTTCAGCCGTAAAATGTTTATATTCTTTGTTGCTTTGGTGATTTTATTCGTGTTAATTCATTATAAATGATTTAATAAGCTTTAAATTGACGAAAACCTTACTTGGCTCTGCAAGATATCTTTATAATGTCTTTTGTGCTTTTGAATAGCTGTAACAATTGCTCCCAATTTCATTTTAATAGTGTTAGATATTTCTTCCCCTACGGGAACATTTATTATCTAAAATTGAATACTGCTAAAGCGCTGATGTTTGAAGTTTTGAATGATGTTGCAATTGTTCATAGTAAACAACCGCAATCGGACCGAGTATGCAACATTCGTGTATTGTATGGCATTTTTTCATTGATTTCGGCAAATATTCAACAACAAAATTGTGCACTTTTGTGAATAATTGAAGGTTGTAAGATTAGACTACGGAATGAAAGAGCAGGATCCTTTGGAAAAAATACAATTTTACACTAAGGATGAGCCGAATAAAGGAATACAGTTTGAGCGGAAACAAGTATGTACTCAATTCAATCATTCATATTCTTATGCTGCATCGACAGAAGAATGGACTTGTAGAATTCTTATTTTTTAAGAAACGAGGCAAATAATAAACTCAAGTACACAAAAATAACATTTCTTTCTGAGTGATTACTTATAAATGACTCATTATAAGTGTAAATAACTGACTGATTTTGATAAAAAAATATATTAATTTCAATTTGAATGTCCAAGTAGTTTTCTAACAATAAACATATAGAGAAATTTATAACCTTATCCTGCTGGTGATGACGCAACCAGTGCAGACCAAGATTAGCTGACATACACGTGCTGTCTGATCATTGTCTGCACTGGTCGCCATTCAGTCAGTCTTATTTTTAAATTTTGCCTAAAATTGATGAACAGATAGAAAGATGGACAAGTCCATTTTAAGTGTTAAGCGTGTTGAAGGTTAAACGATGTTGGTATAAAATTGTTTGACGCCGCTTTCGTTCGTCTATTCAGCAATGAGGGAGATTTTAGTCTTGCTCTTGTGCATTTTTTTAACAAAATCACAATGTTTTCGAAATTTATTTTTTTAATAAAAATAGCTTTTACAACATGTCACCCACCGAGCTTTAAGGAATTTAAATAAACGTTTAACTGAAGTGATAGTGCCATGTTTGAATATCATATTCTTTTTTTATTATCTAATTTTATTTACCTATTGAATACCGTGTCAATGAGTTATTCTATATTCTAATAACGGGAACAAAATTTGGACAGGGACTGAAATATGCAACGGAGATTTTTTGGCGCTACGGTTGCAAGGGAAATACTTTTTGCAAAACAGGCAAAATGTTTGCTTATTCATGAAAAAGAATTAACATTTAATTTTTAAACAGATTAACTGAGTGACAAAATAAGTTTGTTTTAAAATGTATCACACATATTTGCAAAAGGTTATTTGGAAGGATTCTGTGACGAATGTTCTCTTTTGCCTAGATTTTTTATTACATTTAACGGTTCTAAATTTAAAGCAAATATGCAATCTTGTGTTTACTCAAGTAGTTTAATCTTTTATAAATAAGTAAACAATACGTAACAAAGAATTGATTATATTTTACAATTTATTCTTAATTATTATTTAATGTTACAGACATAAAAAATAGTCAATCATTGGGTAAGATAGAGGACAATGGAAATCCCAACCTTCTGGCAATCGGTTCCATGGAGAACTCGCCAAGGCTCGTTCCCGATTGAACAGATCACCCTCGGGTTGGGATTCCCTTGTCCTTTATCTAACCCAATGATAGATTCTATTAATCTCTATCTATGTCTTGAATTTATTTTAAGTTTACAAATCATTTAATTTTTACTTCTTATTCAATTTATTTTGCTTCCACCAGACCTTTCAATCTTTGTCGCAACAGACGAACATTACAGAATTTCAGACATGACATTACTTTGTGAATTTATGCAATAGGTTCTACTTTTTCACAAAAATATGCAACTTAATTATTAAACAACAAGCACATACCATGAATATGAAGAAAATTGATTAGTGCTTCGGATAATCAATTGTTATAATGAACAATAGTCAGGGCTGATTTTGCACATTACCAATTACTGGCATCTTTGATATGCAGCATCAACATTTAACTTGTTTTCCCTTGTCATATGTCCACTTTTAATGCGAACTGTATAATATTTCGTTATCACATGCAATGCTGTTTATTTTATATATTTAGGTATCTTACCTCTTACCCAAGACATTCGAGGAAGTTATCGTCCGTTTCTACTGTAAACCAAGGACGGAAGAAAATCAGATAGATGAACCGGCTCAAAGCGATAAAACAAAAATCCGGAAAGCAGTTATAAAATATCAAAATAAGTATTTATGAAGGAGACGTAACACTATATAATAAGAGATTAATACACGACAGAGTAGGACCGGAATGTGATAATCGGCCCGCTAAGTTAATAATGGCCCCGAGGACTTCAGCCCAAGGACATTATTCATTACAGGGCCGATTATCCCTTTTTGGCTCGTCTTTGACGTGTATTAGTGTCTTTTATACACTTGATAGGTCTAATAGTAGAGCATTTTTTTAATTAGATCTACTTTGATATAAACATATTTGTTTCGTAGAAATTCCTGTCTTAAGCAGATTTCTTCTGTACAGTTGCTTCCCTTGTGTGTATACAAAGTAGAATAGAATCAAGAAGCAAGTTTTATTTTCATTTTCTCAGTATGTATTTGTCGTATTTGATTTTTTTTTATTTAAATAAGACTTTGTTAGTGCAAAATACGCTTCAGTTCTTACATAAAATCTAGCTATTCGTGCTAAAAACCTACTTTCACTTTTACAGCTAGATGTTTTTAATGACGTAAAATATGACGTCATAGTTTCAGTTTGTGCACGTACTTATGTTCAGTGGGCCGATTAAATTTCAATTTTAAAATGAATGTACTCACATGTATGTATGATTGTATGACCATTTTATTAAAATTCTGTTTATATCTTTATATCAGACTAATATCTTTATCTCTAATAAGATTTATCGTTTTGTTGATGAAAATGTTCATTTTTAAATTCAATAATTTAGAAAAACTAGATCTAAACATAATGTCAACACATCAAAATTGATTTTTGCTTTTTAAAATTTTGTTTGTGTAATATTAATTTACGTAATAATAAAAGTTTTACATATCAAGTGTTCTCTTGTAATGAGTTTAAACTTTATAACACATAGATCTATACTAAGATAACTTGTGTGTACAATATGTGTACTGTACTGTACAGCTTAATTTATTGACCTCTAAGTAACTGCTATGTAGAGCTATTCTGATATAATGTTTAGTGTTTAAGCATTACCCCATCAAATGTATATCAATCTCGTCTGATACAAATGTCATCAAAACACTGAAATTGTACAGTAAACAGGAATATTATTGACTGAAAGCACACACTTATAAAAGCAATCGTATGAAAATAAAAGTTTTGTGTGAATCAGATATGAGAAGGATAAACGTGAAACTTAATTTGACTCTGATACAAGTGACAAGTTTAAAAGAAAATGGCATTAGAAAGAAAGAAGTCGCATAAATTGTTGTACAGGTCTGTGTCTGATGATTTGGTGTTTTGCGGCAGTGTATTCCAAGATTGCATACTAGAAAGAATGATAGAATGATGTATCGTTCATTTTGTCGTGTTGGGAGTATAGAGTGAAGGGAAGGGTGACAAAAACGATTACTTATTTTATCAATAAAGACTAGTTTGGGATTGCAACGTCATGTTGACATAGGTTCGATTCCTAGGTCATCATAGAGCTTTTCAAGAGAAACAAGTGTTGTGTTATTCCATTAGTTCAACAGGTGACTCGCCTGGCTCGTTTTTTCATCGTAGCCTATCCAATTCCTGCTTGTCACCAACTGAACAATTATCAAAAAGTATATCGGCATATTCTTACAATGGGCGTGTAAATGTCCATTCTAACACGACCCGCATTTTCCCTATTGAGCAAAGAAACAACCGAAAGTGTGTGTTACTTGCTATGCAATAAAATCACTGTTTGATGTTCTATATATATGTAGACATGTGACATAATCATTATACACTTGACGTAACCACTAAAAATGTGACGCGCTCAAAAAAAATACGGAAACAAATCAGGCCCAATTAAGCTTAATATCAAGTACGGCAGCAATTATTTGATGATGTCGTGTTTGAATCGAAACAATATATCCAAATCTGTGATTTTATCGCTTTCAAACATCACTATTTGTCGTTCGGATGCTCATCATTATATCACTCAGGCTACGCCCTCGTGATATAATTCCTCCCTTCCGAACTCCAAACAGTGATGTTATTGAGCGATAAAATCACTGTTTGGGATATTTTATTTCTTAAATATAATGTTTCTATTGAATCACTGTCGAGAATGAATGTTAGGTTTCGTAGTATGATGATCCTTGTCCAAGCTTTGTTTTTATGATGGTTATGATGATGAGATGGTTTTTTTTTTTGTTTTGTTTGTTTGTTTGTTTGGGTTTACGTCACACCGACACAGTATAGGTCATATGGCGACGTTCCAGTTTTACTGGTGGAGGAAGACCTCAGATGATTTTTCGTGCATTATTCAGGCACGATTGGGCACTTGAGTAGAACCACTAACGTTCCGTAAGCTAGCTGAAGATGGTTTGAGCATGATAAGTCGACTGATATAACTACACCTAAGGGTTTGTAAGAAAAAAATTCTTAGATGACCAGGTTTTGCATAAGTAAAAGGAAATGTTTTGTCTTGATTATTTTATGGGAAATCCCCAAACAAGTTGTTTTTGAGAGATGGAACAAAACTAGCCATTTTCCAAATCATTTACATATCTTTTATAAATCAAGGTTTATAATGTTGCTTGCAATATCAGGTGTTAACCTTCGACTATTGGAGTCGATGTCAATTACGATGTCGTTGATATTGATAAGATAATGTTGAGGTCCGAGAATAGAACCTTGAGCAACACCAGACTTAATGTTAAGAACAGAAGATGACGAGCCGCGGACAGTGATTCTTTAGTGCCTGTTATAAATTAAAAGCGTTGAAACCATGGCAATCAGACACCAGCTGATGACAATAAAGAAATAACTCTCCCCACTCCCATCCCTCAACCTATCAAAAGTGTTGTTGATAATCACAAAATACTATTGTATTTTTTTCCGTTATTTACTTTGCAAGATAAATTTTAAAATGTGAAAAGTTGTATCTCCTTGTCGATAACTGGACTGAAATTATGTTTTGAAAATTGTTGTTTATAAGATGATAATACTGGTATTCATGTTTGTAAAAGAGAATAGAGAAGTGAAATTTGTCTACAGTTACTTATAATATTTGTCTACACTATATACCTTTAATTTGGACAAAACCATTCACCGTTTTTACGGGAAATGTTCAGACTATATACTGCATGAAAAAAAAATATTACAAATATTGCAGACCACGATCAGAAGGCACATGTGTGTTACTTTATATCAGCATTTAGCTTTTATAACAGTGCACCTATATGACTGTCTTGACTGACAAACGCTGGGCACACTTCAGCCCAAATACCCCTTTTTTTAAACCCCTTTTGTTAAAAACCCAACCCCCCCCGGGGCCCGGAAAAAAGGGGGAAAACGGACCCCATAAAACTAAACCGGAATCCGGGTTTTTTTCCAAGACTTGAAATAAAAATTGCCCCTTCGCATTCAGGTTTAAAATCCCCTTTCACCCCCAAACGGTTTTGTCCACGGAAGCGAAAGTGCGGGAAATTTTTTTCTATCAATAAAAAACATGATAAATATCCGTAATGTAAAATGCTACAAACTTATTTCCTATTATGCATCTATAAATAAAAAAAATATTCAGAGTACATTTAGAACAGCTCTTACATAGCATGACAGTTAACTTGGTCACGTGACTGATTTTCATAAATTGTAAATGTTAGTGCGTAAAATATCTTTCTTTTTTTAAAAAATAAGACAATCCGTACATACGAGTATAAACCTAATTAACCAGACAAAAATTATTTTAGAATTTATCTCACTTATATGCGACGAATTCCTCAGCATAATATTTTGTTTCGGAAAATTTTATTCTGTTTGCTAACAATATACGGGTGGCGACAACTCTTTCTATCAATATGTGATTACAGAACCATTTCCTCATGTTTTTTTATTTTATAAAGTATTTTATCACATATAGCTTATTACTCGTTAAGAACCATTTATACCTTCATATTTTACAATATCATCATTTTCTTCATAATATAAAATTAAAGTAAATCACAGAAGAAAATAAAACTACTTGTAAACATAACAATAAACAATAAACTCTTAAATGTTCATATATAAGATATTTTCGGAGTCTGCAGTTCTGAGTTAACAACATTTTATATGTTTTTCATATGAATAGATTTCTAGTAATATAATTGACCACTGAGGAATGGTACTTTTTATAGTTTAATGAATAAATTAGGGAATTAACCAGATCAGATCTAATAATTCTATTCTTAGCCCTTTTTTAAATGTTACATCAAATTTTGTACAAAAATCTCAGTTTATGTAAAATGACACGTGATTTAGGTACAGGTAATATAAATACAAGTGTATAAATTTTAAGATCAATTAGACTTGTATGTATCTACCTTAATGTTACCTTTTACTCGCATGCATATGAAACCTCAATGTCTCATTCATAACGCCTATTTGTAGCATTCTACGTATATAAACTTCTTGAGTAGTGCTCATTTTCAAATAATATGAAAAATATGCATGGACTAGTGCCTATAGTGGAAAAGGCATACCACAAGCAAAGAATTCCCTTTCGTTGAAGTGGTGTTTGCGCCAGTAATACTCATTTATGTGTTAATCAACGAATCACCTGCTAAGGCAGTAATTTATAAGAAAATATCATGGTTGGACAGCCTACAATGTATATATAAAAAATAAACCAAGTGTGCTGATGACAAGAAACCATTTACAATAACGAATAAGCAACCGATGTGGAAATGCTTTCTTAATCAGAAGAAACCACTTAAATTGTTTGTTTGTTTGTTTGTTTGTTTGACACAGTATAGGTCATATGGCGACGTTTCCGTTTTACTAGTGGAGGAAGACCTTAGGTGCTCCTCCTTGCATTATTTCAGAGTTCCAGTTTTGCTTTTATTGGTTGATTTGCTACAATATAATGATAACATGTACTAGTAAGTTAAATAGATGCATTGTTCTTAAAAAAAAAAACATTTGCATGACGGAGAAACTAAATACAACATTTATACTTATATATTTTTAATTTATGTAAATGATATGCAGGCTGTTGTTAAAAATAAACTTCTTCTTTATGCAGATGATTCTGCTATTCTTGTTGCAGGTAAAAAAGGTCATCTATTGAAAAAACTACATTCTGTCAGTCAATGGTTAATTGACAATAAACTTTCCATTCACTTAGGCAAAACAGAGACAATATTATTTGGTTCTAAACATAGGTTAAAAACAAGTTCATCTTTTCATGTCAGTTGTAAAGGGACTGAAATACAGTCAACTTCTAATGTCAAATGTCTAGGTGCAATACTTGGTCAGTTTCTCTCCGGTGAAGCAATGGCAAGTCTATTATTAAAAAAGGCCAATGCAACAGGCACTTGGATATGCCATTCATCAGGACCTTATTACTGTGCCCAAATCAACGTACCGTGACGCCTTCAAGAACTGGATACATCGGCTAAATCTTTATATTTCTAGCCACGGGGAGTACTTCGAGGGCATGAGGGCATGAGCTGATTTGAAATTTGAAGTCCCCAGATAGAAATAGGCAATATATATCGAACTTCCCTCGTATTTCAAAACTCAATAAAAACGACAAAACAAAACAGAAAAAATATCCCTGTCTGGATTTGAAGCCCAGGAAGTAAATTAAAAAAACAACTGTTATACCTTCGCGTTAAGGTAGAAGACTTAAGGAGAAAACAAACACTATTTATATTGTGTTAACATGCCTTATACCTAATCAGGAACTTAGTTTCAAAGCCTTCTTTATAAATATTTCTAAAAACATTGAAAACCCTCAAAAAATATAAATATCATTTTGTATTTATGAATTATTATTTCGTTCTTACGCAATAATATTTCGTTTTTACGAAATAACATTTCGTTTTTACAAATTAATATTTCGTATTATCGAATAAATATTTTGTTATTACGAATTAATACTTTAATGTCACCTTAGGGGCTCCGTAATAAATTCCTACGTAGCCTTTCATTTTCTTATAGACAAAGCAGTGACATTTCATATTCTCATAAAGAAACTATAGCACTAAAATACGTGATTAATGGTGTATCACTAGCACAAGTGTTACTATACAACAAGAACTGTCGGAGGGACAGTATTGGCTCGACTATTCAAAAATTGTCACAAGGGTGTTTTATTGATTATAATAATGCTAATTACCTATGAATACATAAAATTGACCGAAAAGGTACAAAGGCTTGTTATTAAGATGTTTTATCAAGTAAATCACTGCTTTATTATTATGAATGCATAAAAATGTCCCCAAAAAGGCACAAACTCTTCAGTAGTTATGAAGATAACAGCTTACAACCAAAACTTTACCATGAATTTCTAAGTTGAAAAAGGGGAGAAAAATCAGCCTAAATGCAAGATAGAATTATGGATATTGGTCAGTGACCTACAATTATGATTCTAAATGCATATGTGTAGTTTTAAATCTTTAATAGTTATTGAGATATGTAAAACTTGCACGTAAACATTAACCAAGAGACTAAGTAGAAAAGGGAGATGAATCAGCCTAAATGCGAATAGAGCTATGGAACTTGGTTAGTGACATACAAATAATTCTGCAAATATTGAAGACAGAGTTATGCAATTTTCCAAACTGATGTACATTGTTACTATAAAAAAGTATTGTAAATGTCAATTGAATATCTCAAGCAATAATTGAGATATTTGACTTTACAAAAAACTTTAACCAAAATTTCTAAGTCAAAAAGGGGCATAATTCTGTAAATATTGTGGGCAGAGTTATCCAACTTGTCAATCTGATGTACATTCTAACTATAAATAAGAATTGTAAGTTTCAATTGAATATCTCAAGCAATAATTGAGATATTTGAATTTACAAAAAACTTTAACCAACGCAGACGCCGACGCTGACGCTTACAATGACGCCGACGCCGGGGCGACTTCAATAGCTCTCATATTCTCCTCATATTCTTGAATAGTCGAGCTAAAGCATACCCCTAACAACTGCAAGGTTGGACATTAATGTGGTTCCCAGTTTTTTACGACAGATACCGTGCATAATCAACTCATTTCATCATAATAGAATTTTTTGTCCTGTGTTTGGGAATGCGTTCATTAAATGCTGCCATTCCTTGTTGATCTTGTTTTCTATATTTTTTAAAAAAAGAATCTAATCCATTTAATATCAGCTAATTACACGACGGCAAGTTTAAGCGTTAAGAATGTTGTATGGCATAATAATTACACATCATTGGAAACTTAGTTAGAGTCAACTACTGCTGCATACAATTGCTTAATGAGCATTCAAGGAGAAAAGAAATATAGGAACATCAACTTCCTATGTTTAATAATATAACAATGCAACGGAACAAAAAAAATACAATAACAAAAAAACAAAACAGTTCATTTACTTTGCTTTACTATATACACCACTTTAAACAAAATATAACTGTTTAAAACAAACGTATAAATGCTTCAACACGGATTTTTAAATAGTTTGAGGGAATCATTGAATTCCTGTTTACAACAAAGCTCACTTGACAATTGTTTATGTCTTGTCTTAAGACGTATTGTTCTGTGATATTTCAATGAGTAATACATTTCAAAGGCTTTGGCTTTGTAAAGAACGTACCATTGTCTTATATTCGACTAAAATATTGTGTATATCAAGATTATTCATGACTATAATGACATTTGTTAGACAGAAAATATGATGTAACATGTCGAATGATCCACACTAATCATCGTACATATAAATAATAGATTTTCATGATCATCAAAACTACAATCTTTCAGAAATTTGAAGAACAGTGTGTTGTTTTACCATATGTTTTCATACAGATAAATTGTCGAACGACAAATACATAAATTACTATATATTTACAGTTTTGTTTGTATTAAACACATACTTTAAGTTTTTCTACTATTATTTACTTTTTACGTTTCGCCATTCAAATCTTAATACTTTTTTACATAATGACTGCTCTAACAGTTTGGGATATTTCTACATAATGTTTCCACTGAAGCTGCACATTAAAAAAAGTACTTTTCATTTTCATAACAAGGTTTGTTTTTATAATAATAATAACAAACAATAATCATAAAAACAATGATAAAATAAATAAAACTAAAACACAACAACAGCAATTACAACAACAGCATCCCCAATAAATTGAGATTTAGAAGTTTTGTTCTTTTAGAGAAACCTTTATTAATATATTGAAGCTATGTTGCGAAACAACTTCTTGCAACTTATAATAATCATTTTCAAGTCCGTTTCCTGGAATCAACCAGTACTGTTGTCATATGAAGAAACATGGTCGTGACCAGATAAGTGCTCGAACCCACAACCTTGGGTTGAGAGGCAGACACCTTAACCATTAGGCCACCGCTCCTCCTAGCAAAATTGTGTGTTGATTGTGGATATCAACAGCAATTCTTGAAAATTGACAGCTGTACATACTACAGTTACAGTTCTGGCTACAATTATAAACACCACACAATTATGCTAAAGGAGAAATAATGAAAATATAAAGGAATAAAAACAATTGTTACAGTTTTGTTTTCAATTTACAAATAAAGAGAAGAAAGTACGGATATTAAAACGCAAACGTAATATCTATATATACAGGAATCACACTCCTTTGCTATCCACTTAAAATGTATACATATTTTATCAGATGCAACATATAGGTTTTCATATACACACAAGCCATCACAGATTATATATCATATGTATGGCAAATAAAGATGTTTTGATATATAAGGCCGTTTCTTTATCCAAGCGAAGGAGTCGTTGCCTGTTTTTCTATCCTTTGCTTGAACAACTATTTCTGTTCCGCTGAATGTGAAGGCAACTAAAACCTCCCGATCCAATGCCCCGTCATGATCGTCTAAGTCAATCTGCAACGTACCAATATGAATACACCTCTCATCTGTGTAAATCGGGTTTAGTTTGTCTGATGCACACACAGAAAATGACATATGTTTCTGGGATTTATATTGAGGATTGTAGGTACGCCAAACTTGTGGTTCCCCAACTTTTACCTTTTGATCTACTTCGGCATGTTTGCTAAATACCTTCTGACATACCGAGCAATTGTCCGTAATGATACGTTTACTTGGTGCGTGACGTCCCTGTACGAACTTCTCAAATGTTTCAATTCCATATGTATATCTTAGAACACGTTCACTAACGACTTTTGGCATGTGGCCAAAAATGGTTGCTCCTTTCACAACGCAGCTTGAAGCTTCTTCGGGAACAATAACATCTAGTCCTTTAAATGCTGACTTAATGGCATTCTGTAAATCTAAAGACTCGGAAAATCCACCAACCATTAAAATTACCGATATATTTACATGCCTTGACGTCATGATATTTTTAACCGTGTCCACTGTTTTGTCGACAGATGTTTAAGACCACGATCTTGCAAGTTTTGGTGAAAGTGTCATTTTGTCCTTGACAATTTTAATGTCATTGGCATAGTCTGACCTTTTCAAAACCTCGGCTAATTTTTTGTTATTGACAAGGAAAAAAATGTGTAAGCGAGGGAGGAAGTTTCATTCTTAATGGCGAATCTGAAGATGTTGTTATCTTTCTTTTCTTGACCTCAAAGTCTCTGAAAACATGCCAAATATCAAGCCAGTCATCAGTGTGCTCCGGTTTAAACTCTTCGTAAACATCTCTTGAGACTAAAGTGACCAACAAACGCTCGAATTCTTTATCAACGATTGTGCCACCCCATCCATCTCCACTTGCTGCATGTATTTCCTTTATATTGTCATCATTATCTGCCTCATGTACTGTTATATCAATTGTTCCACCTTGAATTTTATAATATGAAAATTGCATGTCATAAAAGAAAATCTTTTTCGTTGATTCTGTCTTCTCAACTAGAGTGAGACAAAATGAAAAGGCGCACATATTAATGAAACAAAAATATTGATTTTCAAAAGCCTGACCTTTATTTGCAACATAATATCCTTTGCAGGAAACAAATTAAACAAGTAACTCTTGTAACATTATTTTAACATTTAGCATTCATTTTTACGATTTTTGTTCATTTTACACAACACTTATTTACTTCAACATTCACTTTAACATTTAGCATTAATTTTAATGATTTTTGTTCGTTTTAGACGACACTTATTTACTTCATCTTTAAACGTACCATTTGACATATCGACGTTTTTGAGATGTACAATTGGATAATGATCATGTCATTGCTTATTGGAATTCTTAAATCTTTGCAGCTATGAAAAACTGTATTGTGAAAATAAGCAATGAAAATGATTCTTACAAATGAAACAATGTTTGTCCTTTTGAATTACCGGTAGATGAGAAAAATTAACGCTTATGAATTACCTTTAAAGAAGGATAAAATATTTAATGGATTAAATTATTCAACGCTTTTCTAATAATGCCAAAATGTAATGTATGCTTGATAAAGCCGTTACCTTACCGGATTTGTAACAATATTTTTTTAATCACATACCCCTCGCATCAAGGACCAGATACTGTGTTCCGATTGATAACGATGAAATATTGACACCCGTATTTGATGTTGTAGCTTCTATTGGTAAGTCCCGACAGAACTTTGAGGCAGCTTCTGGTTCCAAAGCTGTTGTTAGTCTTTTTGTCTTGATTCCAGCCTTTAAAAAGTTTACAATCATGCTTTGAATTTAATACGACAGGGCATTCCCACTCTATCACCAGGGCGAAACAAGGCCACATTCCTAATACAAAAATAGCTTTTTTCAATTTTAAAAGCCAAAGGAATCTATCGCAACTTTTCTGACGAAGGGACAGGTTATTTGATTATCGTACATATGTCACAAAACTAAAGTGTTGCATATAAGGCAGAATTTTTTAAACTATTTTGATTAAGTGACATATAATTACTAATATGTGTCGTATTATCATAGTATCACTTAGTAATATTTGGCCTACAATGGTATAAAATATCTTGTTATAAAACATATGCTAGTATTTTAAATGAAACTGATCTTAAATAAAAAAAATCACAATTCAAACACATAACGCCTGTAAAATAATATCTAAAATATTAATATTTTATTACCATTACGGCAGCTTCCATCATAAACCGATTAGATCCATCTGTCCAAATAGCAGGCAGTGTTAATACCCAGTGAATATCATTCAATCTGACGTTTCCAATTTTTGTGCTGAGCAAAACATCTAGCAAGTCGTCTTTGAGAAATTTGATACTCATTGAAAACACGTCAATGGCTCGAAGCGGTCTGTTCATTGCGTCTTCTAGTGTTATGTTTCTATCTAGCTTCTATAATATAACAACAGGTTTACCTGAAAACTTTTATGTGATAAGAATGATGTATTAAATTTTTACACATCATAAACATATATATCACTTAAAACTAAAATGACTGAACGAAATTGGCTATCACCGTAGTGACTCTAAGCATTGACCCTAAAATAAGACGGTATTTTTATGTAATTTCCATAGATGGAGGATAATCATAACTAAAGTTGAAAAACTTTATTCGTTGTGTAGGCAGAAATGACAAGAAAATTCTTTTGATGTGTAGAATTACAGTGAAAAATATTTATAACACCTCTCCAAGCTTTATGTTTAACGACATCTTAAAACGCTCAAAATAAAAGTAATCCATATGCTTTTCATTGGCAACTAAATCTTGATATCTGTCTTCAGCTTCATACCCGGAAGCTTCGACTGTCTTTCCATCTTGCCCTATTAGAATACACGTGGGGGTCTTTTCTGTCATAAAACCGAAACGTTCATTATAGAAATCAGGTAAAGTATAATAGTTTGGTAAATTTCAGACATATTTAAGGTTCATGTTATAAAAAAGGACATCTTGCCAAATTTGTTTCAGAAATATCTTGGGATTACCTACATATTAACGAAGAGATTTTACCTATTTGATTTATCAATTTAACTCTTACTGTGTGAAACAACGGTGCATAAAGCTTGGCTATCCGACACGTGGCATTGCTTAGTTGACCTCTAAAAAGTTACATCATGAACCTGGGGAATGAAATTGCAACATCCTTGTGGTCACTTATATAAAATAAATAAATATTTCTAGAATTATCTACTGCTTAACCATTTAAGCAAAGAGCTTGACCTTTAGAAAATAATATGAAGTTAACTAAAAATTATATAAGCATTGACCTTAATGTAAAACATCCCATGTCCTTAGGGTCACATGCTTAATGTAGACTGATGTAAAGGAAACTCATCTTATCTTAGAAAACCGGAGCACATATATTTTGCATGTAGCATTGCCCAGTAGATCTTTACAAAAGTTTCAAAAATCATGCACAAGGATATAAACGCTCCAAACATTGAGTCATAAAGATAATTAAGATAAAACGTTTTACAGTACGGCGTGTATTGTCCACCTTAACGGCGGTGCTTTTATTGTTAATTTTATTCTGTTTTGATATGTGATCAATATTGCGGTGCTAAATCAATCTTCCAGTCTTTATTTTTCTTAATATTAACGAGTGACAACTCTTACTATTTGTTAAGAGTTGGAGGAAAAACACCATGTATTAAAAGAGTTTAGTTTTCGTTTTAAAGAAAGTAAAGTTCAATTAAGTCTGGTTATGCTTAATTCAAAACAAAATTGAAATAAAAAAATGAAAAATCTCAAAAGCGGCTTTCCTCATGAAATCGATTGCCCCAATTTCTTGAAATATTTCTGGTACACTAATTAAATAGTATTTATCACCTTCCTCAAATGGCTGACAAAGCATTTGAAAGTCAGTTTTGAAGAATTCTATAACAAGTGTGAATAATATCAGATGAACGTCGCTGGTCTAGGAAAGATTTTAAATATCACATATCAAAAGCACAGATCAACAATTTATTGTTATAGCCAATTAATGCATTCCTTTGGTCTAATATAATAATATTGAAATGCAGTACACCAATTTCATATCGACATCATTTGTCTTATACCTTTAACGATTAATTGAAATATACAAATTATAAGCATTTACACATTTTAGCAACAAAACAACAAGCTAATGGTTGATAATCCTTGCTTCAATGGCGTAAAATTACCTGACTGCGGCAAAGATTCCGTACGTATGGAAACATCGCATTTTAAATTGTTTATTTTGAAGTTTATTAAATGAATTACACATAAGATAAGATAAGGTAAATTTAATTCGAAAGTGTTTGAAGATATGCGCTTATAGTAAAACTCTTAAATTATTTCTTTGAATTAACAAGTACTAAGCAATGAGTATAAAGTTCAAAAGAAACATCGGCTTGTCCAAGCCGCTTATTTACAGTGTGTATAAGCTGAACGTTGCAAAACAATCTTGCTTTCATTAAAACAAAAGTGTTCCATCTTGGTCTGTCAAATATAATAAACATTTATTTTTAATACGCGGATACGAATTTTTTTATTTCATAATTATAATTATTTACACATAAGACTTGTATTTAAAGCAAATTTATATTACAAAGGCTCTTAAAAACCAGAAAAAAAGTTGTTTAATACAAAACACAACACAAAATACGGTACCTCCGTGAATGATTTCATCAACTTTAACGAAATGTCTTTGAAGAAATAAAACTGATTGTGTTTGTTTTCCAGTTTAAGTTCATCATATAGACTTTCCGCTTCGTATCCATAACCATGTAAGGTTTTGCCATCCGGTTCATTGATAACATTCATAGGCGTTGAGATTGATGCGAAAATGATCACCTCTTAACCATGTCTTGCAATTTATTCTTATCGAATCTTCAATGTAATTGACTTTAGTACAGAATGCCAGTCTTGATGTCTCCATATTGAACTCTATTGCAACTGCAATATTTACCTGGAAATAGCAGACACACACTACACATATAGTGTAGAGTTATTCAAGTTAATAATATGCACACTTACCTTGAGACTGACACTTTGGCATAAAGGAGCATTTGGCCGACTCTTGACAAACATGCTTTGTGATATAGGCAGCTATAAAACACAAGATGAGGCATAATTTTCTATAGAATGACAAAATATACACTCAAACAAGCAAAATATATACGAAATGTGTCTTTTTATGTTTGTAAAGATCCTTGTTGATCTTTTATTTCAGTTTGAATGTGTATCCGTTTTTTTAGGAAATGTATATTTTCAACTGTTTGTTTGCTTCCTTACACGAATGCTATAAAACTGTTCTGAAGCGTTATTTCACTAACAAAACAAAATCTGGTATATTGGGAACTAATACCTGCACTCCAGTTCAACACTGTCCCCAAAAGCCATGGGTTTTAATCAAATTGCATGAGGTTTGAAATAAAAGATCAACAAGGATCTTCACAAACATGAAAAGGCAAATTTAGTATTAGTTGCCCGCACTCCAGAGTATGCCCATTGATTGGCTCATTTTTCTTGGGTTTAAATATTGTAACGACAGATAAAGTAAAAGCGATAGAAATATCATTTTCAAATGCTCTGGGTGTCATATTGTGACAACAGGGAAGGTGTTTTTACTTTTTTTAATTATGATTCAAAAGAGAAGGACAACAAAATACTCTGCAATCTGATTTATACCCGGGGCCTACGCTCCCTCGTACAAATCAGATAGACTCGTGTTTCGATCCCCTTTTATAATACTTATGTTTTTAGCACCATGCAACTTGATTTAAACCCATGTATTTATCTGGAAATGTTTGAAATTCTTCGAAACTCATTTCACGACGCCAATTTTCTCGCAATGCATTGTGTTATTGTGGTTTGTTACCAAGCGCAAGCGAATATGCTCCAGAGAAAATTCATTCATTTAACAAAAATGATGAAAAACCTTGAAATTGCCCAAAATCTAGTTTTTCCATGTTAACATGTGGCCTTTTACCTAATTTTGGAGATTTTTTTTGTGGCATTATTTTTTAGTAACCCTATACCTCATGAGCATATTGTGAAAAATAGTCGTTTTCATTGAAAAGCCTCTTGTTACAAGTTCAAACTGCTATGAAACTACGAAAAATGCTTCAATACTGATGAAACATGGCACAAATGTTGACTGGACCATATCTTCTGTAACAGCATGCTCAATCCTAAATTTCCTGTTACCAAGACAACGGGGGGGGGCGTCTCAAAATTGCCAAAGAATTAACATTTTTCATTGTTTTTTTCCATCAAAACTGATTTTATAAAGTGCTGCAACTTCTCAATGTATTAAAATAGAGTCAAAGGCTTTTCAGCGTTGGTTACACGTAACCTAACGATCAATGGATTGAGATAGAGTAAAAGTTTTTCTAGCGTTTGTTACACGGAACCTTACGATCGACCTGAGACCATTTTTAGCCTGGTATATGTCC
This sequence comes from Ruditapes philippinarum, assembly GCF_026571515.1. NCBI lineage: Eukaryota > Metazoa > Mollusca > Bivalvia > Venerida > Veneridae > Ruditapes > Ruditapes philippinarum. The sequence goes on from NW_026864289.1 coordinate 199,358, forward strand.
AAAATTCCCTTGGCAAAGAGGGGAGCTGCACCCTTCAAACCCCGAAACAGAAAGGGGCACATCCCCCTTATGGCAACTCTTTTTTGTACCTTTTTTGATAGGGTGCGGCGCCGAAAAAGTTATCACTTTTTTATCAACATTTAAACCTATATAAGGTACCTAACACAGTTGTAAGGTTTCTTCTTTTAACCAGTATTAAAAATTTTCCTCTAGATGGCCATATTTTCTTATAAACCAATCTCTGTAATTCTTTTAAGATTGCACTTAATTTTATTGGTGATCAACCATTCGTTGGGTGCACTTTGTATGAAAGCAGACTATTTTTAGGTGCATTTACCTACAACTATTTTATTATGTGATCAGTCATCTTTTTGCGTTTGCAGATTTTGTAAAAATAGACAGAGACTTCAGTTTTCGGGGAGTCTTTAGTCAGAAACTAAACCGTGAAGCTACGCTCTGGTAATTTTCTAAATTGTCTAAATAAACGTAGGGCTAAGCTAAAAGTTAGCAGGGTATTTTATCTCGATTGACATAATTATTTACTTTGGGTTTTGATAAGCTATTCAATTATTACAAGTTTTTACTCATTTTCCATAAATTTCGATATAGTATTAGATATGTAGTTTTATAACTGCATATATATTGATTGAAGATAACAACGTCATGTGCCTTGATCGTGACGTGACAATATTTAAAGATAAAGTTTGGGCTATTAATTGTTTAAAGAATCATCCTAGGATTATGTCAAAATTTCTTATCCGTACTTGGCTCAATTAAGATTCAAAATCAAAATAAAATGCTGTTGAAATGGTCATTTACACTACCTTACGAAAACTATACATCGAACAGAACCTTCTTTACATTACAAGAAAACCAACAACCCTCTCTCCCGTTCTCCATTTTCAATCTAAAAGTAACAAGAGCCACCGCCGGGCGGGGGCAACGCTCGACTTTTTACTTTTTCTAAACGCAAACATAGAAAGGTTTGAACATATCTTAACGTTTCCTTTTTATAAATTTAGTTGGTCTGTCTTGTCACATTAGTTTTGTTTATATATTTTGTATATATATATATATGAATAGAAACATTACGCAATTTCTAAAAATAGCAACATTACGCAAAAAATAGCAACATGACGCAATTTCTAAAAATAGAAACAATGACGCAATTTCTAAAAATAGAAACAATGACGCAATTTCTAAAAATAGACTCAATGACGCAATTTCTAAAAATAGCAACAATGACGCAATTTCTAAAAATAGAAACAATGACGCAATTTCTAAAAATAGCAACAATGACGCAATTTCTAAAAATAGAAACAATGACGCAATTTCTATAAATAGCAACAATGACGCAATTTCTATAAATAGCAACAATGACGCAATTTCTAAAAATAGCAACAATGACGCAATTTCTAAAAATAGCAACAATGACGCAATTTCTAAAAATAGAAACTATGACGCAATTTCTAAAAATAGAAACTATGACGCAATTTCTATAAATAGAAACTATGACGTAATTTCTAAAAATAGCAACAATCCCTTCAATAATAGCAAAGTTACAGTCAGTTACCGCCAAAACAATGAAAATTTCAATAATTTGACCTTCAAAGACAATGTCATTAATGAGTGAAGGTCAAGGTCTTCCGGTATATTTTTAACAGTTATCTTTGAAGATTATTATGTTCAAGTTTCAAGACAATCCATTCAAAAATAACAAAGTTACAGCCAATAATAGCCAAAAAAATGAAAATTTCAATAATTTGACCTTCAAAGTCAAGGTCATTTATAAGTGAAGGTCAAGGTCTGTCTAGTTATTTTTAAGGGATATCCCTGAAGATAATTATGTTCAAGTTTGAAGACAATCCATTCAAAAATAACAAAGTTATAGCCAATAATAGCCAAAAAAATGAAAATTTCAATAATTTGACCTTCAAAGTCAAGGTCAGTTATGAGTGAAGGTCAAGGTCTGGCGGGTTATTTTTAAGGGATATCCTTGAAGATTATTATGTGCAAGTTTGAAGACAATCCATTCAAAAATAACAAAGTTACAGCCAATAACAGCATGAACAAGCAAAAATTGGACTTTTAACCTTGAAGGTCAAGGTCATTTATTGATGAAGGTCAAGGTTAGTGTGGTCTACTGAAAGGTCTTGTCCCAAGGGTTGTTGTGGTCAAGTATGAAGACAATACACCAAGAAATAAAAAAGTTATGATCCAGGTACAAGTTTGCGGACGGGAACGGCAACGGCAATGGCAACGGCAACGGCAACGCCGACCTGACTATAACAATACCTCTACTTTTTTTTCAAAAAAAAAAAAAAGTCGAGCTAAAAATGAACCGTTTTATGTTTATATAAACAGTCAAATGATATCAAAACATGACGATGTTGTATATGTCCTTAAAGGATATAGATTAATGTATCGATTTCTTTATAACAAAGGGATTTCCAGTGAGTTTTTTTGAAATGACTAAATAAAAAGTTTACAACACTTTTTTATAATTTATGGTCGAGTTTTAGAATGTCTCAGTTATTTAACTGACACGAATATTGAATGAAAACAGAATAAGTTTACTGGGACAAATATTATTTTTCTACCAGTTACGCCTTGGCAATCGGACCGCATATCGTTATTTCAGAGTTCACAAAGTGATATTTCTATGAAATGTAAAATTACAATTATTCGATTATTACTAAGTTTTTTTTTTCAATTAAATTTTGAATTGAATTCCAATTCAATGTTTCTACTTATTTCACTTAGATCATGCAATCATGACAACATGAGGTAATAACACATATTATTCTAGATGAGATTTCAAGTCTAAACTGTATCATTATGACATGACATATAAATTTTTAACATACATATTGCGGGGGAGTCAATATTACAGTAAATACTTGTCAATGAATAGTTTTCTCAACAACAATACATTTATAAAATTTTTTACTCAGTTGAATTTTAATATAATTTCTTTAATAAATAAACAAAGATTGTTTTGTAATCTGGAAGGTTAACATCATGTTCATAAGTAGATGAATAGAATATATATTTTGTTTCTTCAAATAGTTAGGTTTCAAACAACATTTCTTGCTGTTAAAAAACATGAACACTCAACAATATAATGAAATTCATCACCAATGTATCTGACAAATAATGTAAGTTTCTGTTAAAAGAAAAATAAAGAAAGCAATATAGCATTATGTACGTCAAATAATAATGGACAGTATTCAAGGGCGTAGTGTCAACAAGTGATTTAAACAAGTGATTTAAATACATTTGACGAACACACATAATTATCTACGGTGCTAACATTTTTGCAAGTCAACCGACCGGAGAAGATATCCCTTTTTCTACCATTTATATGTATATATGATGCGACGTGCGCGCGGGTGGGGCAAAGACTAAGTCTAAATATTCATATAAGGGGCCGACTATACTGGACTAATTTAATTATTTCTTGGCGTAGTCAGGCGTTGATATCTCCCTGGTAGCGGGTAGACTAAAGACTCTCCCCTGGTAGCTGGTGAGCGCACGTCACGATCGACCGAGCCGACCAGAAAATAACAAAAGTTATTTGATTCTCAACAAGTAAATTTATTTAAGGAGCGAATAACAATTAATAGAATTAGAGAAAAACTTAACAAATATTTAACTATTTAACAGTATCTTAACTTCCTAAGCTGTCAGACCTCGACAAAAATGGCAAAGTGTGAAAATTTAATAAAAGCTCTTAAATTTAATTTCCTACAAAAATTTATTATGGAAAAATTTACTTAATAATGATGCCAGAAAGTTCTTAGTACCTAAATTTCTGAAGAAACCTGAAGAAATTATCAAAATAATTATTTAAATTCTGAGAGTAATCAGAGCGTGGCTGCTCTCTAGGAAACCTGGATCGCAACTGAAGTTTAGCGTTGATTTGACCCGGGGCATGCGCAGATGGTCCCTTTGACCCGATGCTGGGCATGCGCCGTTAGTAACACTGACCCGGTGAAAAAGGGGTCCGCAGAAAATTTACGATCCGCATAATGAGTTATGACCCGACACGGAGCATGCGCACTTGCAAAGAAGATGACTACACGAAAACAGCTGAGCGGAGAAATCTGGAAAATAACTTAAAAATAAACAATAATACAAAATGTCAGCTGTAAGGAACGATGGAGGAATGTGACAAAGGATAAACTTAAACAGTATGTATCAAAAATCTCAAGGTCTGACGCTGAAATACAACGATATATACGATAGAAAATAACAACATAAAAAGTCACATGTTGCAATGCGGACATGTACATTAATTAAATACATGTGATAATGATTACGAGTTTTGCAATGTTTCAGGTTGAATTGACATGATAATATTATGTTAATATAACATATATATAAGATGTTTATAAGTATTTGAACATGTCAATATTACAAAATAAATATAGTTAATTATTGCAATTTTTATCATTTATTTAAATAAAAGTCATCTTCACTATTTTAACAATTGTCATTGTAAAATATTACATGCCGTGACGATGACGTCACAATATTATTATACTTTAAAAAATCAATTAACTTGTTTCCAAAATTATAAACATGTCCATTTTGGTTATTTCGTCTGAGACATACATTTGCATCATGGAAGCAATTCATAATTGACTGTATACAATAGTATACCATACAGAATATTATCCAGTCCATTTTCATGGAGTATATCAAAATCTAAATCTGTATAGTCATGTTATCAGTTAGTTCTACTATCACCAAAAATACAAAGGTGTGTATATATTTTCAAAAAAAAAACAAAACAACCTAATATCGTCTTGTATTTCAGAAAAAAAGTGTCATCAATCTGATACTCTGAATTTTCAGGTTGCACATGTACTACCCAAAATAAAATATCACATGTTTATGATAATGTTGTATTAGCAAAACCATATTTACTTGTTTACTTTAACCCTCTATGACATGAACAAATGATACAGCTAATCCAATTCGCCTGACTTCCCTTTTGATATCTCTTTTCTCTATGTTTCACGTAAACATCATAGTTTTCAAAAAATACAGTATCTCCCTAAACAAATATCATCAAAACAAAAATCATCACTCTGTTGTTTCACATGGTAATAGCTGTTAATATTTTCTGTAGATATATTACATACAAAAGTCTCTCCCTGGCTGTCTTATTATGCATTGTTCGACTGCATGGCTGACTGAGCAAAGTATTGTTATATGTAGGTTGATTTTCGAACTATACAGAGGAGAGTTAAACTTCGTTCGATCGAACTCGCATCGCTCGAATACCTCCCTTCGCTCTAACTCATCGCTCAGTCCCGGCAAAATTCCTATATCACATATATTGTTCTACCTCGGATCGCTCGAACTCCCGAACCTGTTCTTCAGTCCCTTCCACAGAAATATAGTTAACGTCAAACATTTTCGGTCGAACACAAAGAGACAGTTGACATGTTCTGAATAAGTGACAGTCGGTGACATATGCTTTAACACCTCGTGATCGTGATAAAGGCAATGAAGGTTAATTGATATAGAATGAGAGGTGTAATACCCGATCTGTTTGTTATGATAATATTGTATATTTGCCGTCTTTGAAACAATAAAAAATTGGACACGTTAAAAAAGTGAAACGTGCAAGAGTCAATTTACTCGGACGGCTTTAATTACTTTCGTGGTTCATGTAACATGAATTGTAACCGTGTTATCTACATGTATTTATAGAATCATACTTACACGTGTGTTTATTTTAGTGAATAACTACAAATAGATGCAGCTGTATAATGTTTTTTTTTGTGATATTTTATTAATTCATTGTTTAAAATTAATTTATCCCATAATAAACATATAAGTATGTTTTGAATATTATTCAGCAACTTTGGAAAAAAAATTGCGCAATCAAACTCAACCAAATATAATATGCATGAATATAAATAGATTAATACAGTGTACCGTTAATACTCATTTGTAAACACTGGGATAATAATTCTAAATATTTACAATAAATGACGTTTTCGACGAACCTGACTTACTATCAAACTATTACGTTGACGTATTAATCATTCGAGTGATCTCTTGTTTAACGCTTCTTCAAATGGAGAGTTTGCTTTACGCATATTTCTCACAGGTGACTGTTCACATGAATCGCAATTCATTAACGACGCAAATATATCAGCGGTTGCAAAGTTGATTGTTGTACGAGAACATTGTCTTGGTCTGCTTATTCTCTCGGTAACACGTTGGCTATTTCCGTTAAAATTGGAGCGAACAGGATCTGTAAGATGGCCATAAAATCTCATGTTGACATATAATTTGTCTCAGAAAATAAAGCACTTGTTGTTGTTTTTGTTTTGTATATTGGAAAGAGCTCACGTCTGCGTGTCCCGATTTCTTTGGGCTGTTGTTCGTTTATATATTTGTACCTTTCTTTTTCATGTTTAATTTAACCCCGGCTGATTTTATAGCTGCCCTATCATTTGTGTTCAGAAATTTTGCAACGATTGGTTCGTTCATATTTCTGTCGGCGCCCCCAATTCTGTTAACATATTTGAACTGAACATAGACAGTAAATTTTCACCGTTTGTTTCTTTTAAACCTATAAAAACGAGATTATCACGCATACTGTTAAATCTAAAATTTAAAACATGTTCATTTTGTTGTAAATTTATTGTGTTCAATTGTTGCACTTCAGTTTTAAAATATTTGGCTTCTCTTTGAAGGGCAATTTAAGAGGTGTCACATTAAATATGGTAAACAAGATCAACAAGGAAAGGCGGCGTTTAATGAACACAACCTCCATATGACCAGCAACAAGAACTAGTGGCAAGGAGCCCAGGCGGACCCCAAACAAAAACAGGACAGGGCACAAGCCAGCATGGACAGTTTAATCACTAAATGATAAATAATTAGTTACTGATATGTAATTAATAGAAAACAAATAAATGATTGAACAGGCTTGTGTTCATTGAAGTTATCTGATAGGTCACTTACAGTCTGACAAAACGTTTCCATGTCGTTTTTAAGCTTTCATTTGATGATTTGCTGTATTTTTCTTCATTTCGACGGTGCGATATATCGTTTAATATGGACACACTATTCTCTATTGATCGTTAACGTGAATCAATTTTGTTGACACGTTCTATTAATTTGCTTTGCGTGTTAGAGATAGTTGCAGTTGACCGAAATGAAGCTGCCTGCAGATGGTGATAAGTCTGCAACCCTTGATACGGGGGTAGCGGGAAAGGGTGGAATAAAGAACGGGCACCTGTATTGTCCATTCGGAATGTACTCGGATGGTTGGTTATTCATAGGTTTATAGCATGGCGATAAATGATATCTGGATGTAACACTTGCCCGTTTGAGCTTCTATCATCTTTGTTACTTTTGCGGAGTACCCCACCTTTTTGATCTTGTTTATCATATTTTTGTACATGTATACACGTATAATGATTTATCCTTCTTTTATAGAAAATTCTTGCACAAATTAAAAAATCTGCCATATTCCCAAGCCTCATTTTTGAGGATTTTCTTGAAGATTTGTAATCTGTTATCAATCTGTGAATTTGAGATCATTCATTAATTCAAATTAGTCATAAAGTTAATGAGGGATAATTTAGATTTTTTTTTTGAAAATTATTATACAATATTCACGATATAACAGTATTAATATAATAATAATAATAATATTAATAATTACCCTTTAACGAGAAAAAATAGTGCAACACACCAGAAAGAACAAAGAAAAAAATACAAAGAAAACGACAATAACATACACGACAGTACCGTTTAAGGTTTGATTAATAAAATTAAACTTATAATACATTTAATATAACGATTTTCAGCACAATAAAATACATTTTTTTCTTTCGACGAAATGTCTTGCACTGGACCAACAGAATAGGCGCGAATTCGCTTTGCGCCATATTTGACCGGAATATCCAAATTGCCATAAAAATTATACGAGAAAAAAAACAAAACTTTATTATTCTTGTTGGTGATTTTCTTGTTGCCCTGTCTTCCTTTAGGACATTGAGTACTTTTTTATGGTCATTGGGTTTTCTTTTATATGTTTCTATATAATCATTTTGGTGTTTACTTATTACACTCATTCTTAACTCTAGTTATTTTAGCAACCTTTACCTTGACCTTGACCCTAGGGAGTTCAAATGCGAAAACAACCAGGGTCTTCATAAAAGCTTGTTATATACCAAGTTTGATGCTAACTCTAGTTTTTGTTAGGAAACCATTATCTATTCCAGCGGGTCAAAATATAATACCAACCTGGGTCTTTATACAAGCTTACCGACCGACCGACCGACAAGCTGACTCCTATATACCCCCCTTAACTTCGCTAGTGGGTTCTAAATTCAAAATTTCACCATTTTTGTGTTTAAATGTTGAATTCTGCTTAAGCCGGTGCTAGGGGGCGTGGACGGTAACTTGCACTTTCCAGTACCGTCCATGAACAGGCTCAATCAAAACGAGCCTGCAACATTTTACAATTTTGCCGTGTTTGGCTTTATTTAAGGATTTTGTTTTTCTCTCTCTATTGCTTGGTATAAACCAAATTTGATTACAATATATCGTTCCTAACTTAAGTTATCGTTCAGAAACCATTTTTCTATTTTTAGTAATGGTGACCTTGACCTTGACCCCAATAGGTCCAAATGCAATTCCGCATAAGTTTGCTGTATACCTAGTTTGATTACAATATCTCATTCCTATCTTTTGTAATTCTCCGGAAACCTTATTTATATAACAGTCACGTTGACCTTGACCCCAGGGGGTTTAAATGCATTACCAAGCTTGGTTTCCACATAAATTGCTATATACCAAACAATATGATAAACAAGATCATCAAGGAAAGGCGGCGTTCAATGAACACAGCCCCCACCCGGCCCAGTAACAAGGGTCAGTGGCAAGGAGCCCAGGAGGACCCAAAACAAAAACAGGGAAGGGCATAAGGCAGAGTACGGGCAGGCAAACCACTACCTTAGAATAAATAATTAGAAACTAATCAGGAACTAAAAGAAAACAAACAAGAGCCACCGCCGAGCGGGGACAACGCTCGACTTTTTACTTTTTCTAAACGCAAACAAAGAAAGGTTTGAACATATCTTAACGTTTTCTTTTTATAAATCTAGTTGGTCTGTCTTGTCACATTAGTTTTGTTTATATATTTTGTATATATATATGAATAGAAACATTACGCAATTTCTAAAAAATAGAAACAATGACGCAATTGCTAAAAATAGCAACTATGACGCAATTTCTAAAAATAGAAACTATGACGCAATCGCTTAAAATAGCAACAATGACGCAATTTCTAAAAATAGAAACTATGACGCAATTGCTATAAAAATAGCAACAATGACGCACTTTCTAAAAATAGCAACAATGACGCAATTTTTAAAAATAGCAACTATGACGCAATTTCTAAAAATAGAAACTATGACGCAATTGCTAAAAATAGCAACAATGACGCAATTTCTAAAAATAGCAACTATGACGCAATTTCTAAAAATAGAAACTGACGCAATTTCTAAAAAAAAAGCAACAATGACGCAATTTCTAAAAATAGCAACAATGATGCAATTTCTAAAATTAGAAACTATGATGCAACTTCTAAAAATAGCAACAATGACGCAATTTCTATAAAAAGAAACAATGACGTAATTTATAAAAATAGAAACAATGACGCAATTTCTAAAAATAGCAACAATGACGCAATTTCCAAAAATAGAAACTATGACGCAATTTCCAAAAATAGAAACTATGACGCAATTCTTAAAATTAGAAACTATGACGCAATTTCTAAAAATAGAAACAATGACGCAATTTCTAAAAATAGCAACAATGACGCAATTTCTAAAAATAGAAACTATGACGCAATTTCTAAAAATAGCAACAATGACGCAATTTCTAAAAAGAGACACAATGACGCAATTTCTATGAATAGAAACAATAACGCAATTTCTAAAAATAGAAAACAATGACGCAATTTCTAAAAATAGCAACAATGACGCAATTTCTAAAAATAGAAACTATGACGCAATTTCTAAAAATAGAAACAATGACGAAATTTCTAAAAATAGAAACAATGCCGCAATTTCTAAAAATAGCAACAATGACGAATTTCTAAAATTAGAAACTATGAGGCAATTTATAAAAATAGAAACAATGACGCAATTTCTAAAAATAGCAACAATGACGCAATTCTATAAATAGAAACAATGACGCAATTCTTATTGTTGTTGTTATTGTTGTTGTAAATATATATATATATATCATTATGGTCATTTAATGCACAAATCTGAGAAAATTCAGTAATTAAACCTTCAAGGTCAAGGTCATTAAAGAGCCCAACAAATTTGGGTTTGATAAACAACGAGGTCTGGTCCTTAAGAATGTTCTGTTATAATATGAAGTTGATCCCTTCAATAATAGCAAAGTGACAGTCAGTTACCGCCAAAACAATGAAAATTTCAATAATTTGACCTTCAAAGACAATGTCATTAATGAGTGAAGGTCAAGGTCTGACGGGTTATTTTTAACAGTTATCTTTGAAGATTATTATGTTCAAGTTTCAAGACAATCCATTCAAAAATAACAAAGTCGCAGCCAATAATAGCCAAAAAAATGAAAATTTCAATAATTTGACCTTCAAAGTCAAGGTCATTTATGAGTGAAGGTCAAGGTCTGACGGGTTATTTTTAAGGGATATCCTTGAAGATTATTATGTTCAAGTTTGAAGACAATCCATTCAAAAATAACAAAGTTACAGCCAAAAACAGCATGAACAAGCAAAAATTGGACTTTTAAGCTTGAAGGTCATTTATGGATGAAGGTCAAAGTTAGTGTGGTCTACTGAAAGGTCTTGTCCCAAGGGTTGTTGTGGCCAAGTATGAAGACAATACACCAAGAAATAAAAAAGTTATGATCCAGGTACAAGTTTGCGGACGGGAATGGCAACGGCAACGCCGACCTGACTATAACAATACCTCTACTTTTTTTTTCAAAAAAAAAGTCGAGGTAATAAATGATTGAATATTAGGCCCATAAAGTCAAAAGGTACAGGGGAAGGCATGAGACCCGGGGAGGGGGGGATAGAAATAGAATAAATACGAAATAGGGGCAAAGGGGAAGATACTTACCGTAGACAAAAAAACAACAAGAGACCAAAAAGTGTCACCGAAACGGTATCAAACAACATATACAAACATCTGAGGAACACAGAGGGGTGCCGCCTTGGAACGGTAAGCAGCATAAATACTGCTGGGGAGTTTAAACTGGTTAATGGTGCACCAAGTTTTATTAGACTACCTCATTCCAAACTCTTGTTATCGTCCGGAAACCATGATGTGGACCGACCGACCAACGGACCGGCAGACAAGCTGACTACTATATACCCCCTTAACTTCGTAAGTGGGTTTAAAATAAGGTATTACCAAAACCTGATATAAATGTTGTCTTAAGAAATAAAAGTATCACGTGCTCTAAAAGTAGTACAATTAATTAAAGAATACAACTTGGACGAGAAAACAATTGCCAAACTGTGCGTACAAAACAGTGACCTCAAGCAAAAATGTCACCAAAACAGTATGAAACAACTTAAGACATACGTCTGAGGAACACTGGGGGCGCAGTCTTGGAACGGTCAGCAGCATAATAATAACTGCTGGAGAGTTTAAACCGGTTAATGGTGCACCAAGTTTTATTAGACTCGCTCTTAGTCCCACTATGTTCCTATAAACGAGACAGTGTAAATAAAATGAATCCCCGCCAAGTGAAATTCTAACAGTTGTTATGGTTACAAAAGGTTAAATAAGTAAAACACCAAAATGATCATGTAGAAACATATAAAAGCAAACCCAATGACCATAACAAAAGTACTCAATGTCCTAAAGGAAGACAGAGCAACAAGAAAATCACCTACAAGGGCCCGACGAAGCAAGGCAGAAGACGAACATTAAGACAATTCAGTCCCAAAGGGCTTTAAGAACTGTCCATCATAAAGCCACAATGCTGGTACAACAAGTACACGAATACTTGAATACGACAAGATTTGAAATAAAATCAAGAAAATAAAAATACACATGTATTTATACATGCGAAATAACCACAATCCAAAATGCGTAAAACTGGCAAGTATATCAGAATGAAATATATTGACAACAATCTTTCAGACATTATAGTCCGATATGAATTTACACATGCAGTATCCTTTTTTATTTTATTTTGGCTCATCTGATCTATTGTAGCAAGATGCATATAATGATTTCATTGACCTTCACTCCCTAGGAATGTATACTGTAAATCAATCAGAGACTTATGCCTAGGTCACAAATAAAATGGCTGTCCCCCGATTTAACAATTTTTAGAACATCTGCGGATTTGACGATTTCGCGAACGCCGGGTGATCTTAAATCTGATAACTTGCATGGTCAAGAATGAAACTGTCGCTGGGCAATTTTTTTGGCCGAATTGATATAACAGAAAGCATTAAAAGACCGGGCGGTCGCCACCAAATGACTGGACGGAGTCTATGCGGTTTCTAAATGTATTAGGCGGTCAACCCGTGGGCACCGGGCGGTAAAGGCTTGGCATTTTATAGTTTTCTTTTAAAAAGCAGTCAGTGGTCAATATGTCAGCAAAGACGACAGTTGATAGAGATGAAGGCCAAGCAAATAATGCAACAATTGTAGTTTGCCATTTCCTTAATGATAATCCGCGTATATGTTCTTGATCGACCATAAAGGCCATGTTAAATCCAAAGTTATTCACAGATACATTTTAGGCAACTACAAAAACTCAAGCCGCAATTACAACAAACTCAAGTCGTGCGATCGCCGTATGTCAAAACGATAATCGCCAGGTGATACTCGTTCGCCGTCTGGTGTCTTTTCGGGTGCCAGACGGGCCCCGGCAATGTCCAACCGGATACCTTTAAAATCGGACAGTTTTTTTTGTATCTACTTAACAGGCCCGTGTTCTCCTGCATTCTAAAGACGGCGCTTCATAGCATCTCTCAGCCGGTTAGGTGGAACGGCTTTTCAGATATTTGTTAAAATCGGCGTTAAAATTCAGAACAAAAAACAAAATTCTGGAAACAAAGTGATCCCTCAGAAGCATTAATCACAACAAAATAACATAAGAATTGCAGACTCGGTTTGATTGAGTCTGTACATGAGGGATAATGAATAAGTGCAACATCCCTCACGCCCCCTAGCACCGGCTTGAGCGGTACTCAATTCTCAACACTTTATAGTGTTGGCATCAATGATCCTGAAGGACCAGAAAATATAACAACACTGAAGTGAAGTACGGGGCAACTTTTCACGGCTGCCAAACAGCACTTGACACCTGCTGTTGTGAAGTACAAAATTCTGGAAACAAAGTGATCCCTCAGAAGCATTAATCACAACAAAATAACATAAGAATTGCAGACTCGGTTTGATTGAGTCTGTACATGAGGGATAATGAATAAGTGCAACATCCCTCACGCCCCCTAGCACCGGCTTGAGCGGTACTCAATTCTCAACACTTTATAGTGTTGGCATCAATGATCCTGAAGGACCAGAAAATATAACAACACTGAAGCATACAAATTAATAACCAATTTAAAACATTTTCATACCTTAAACATGAAAATTTCCTGTATGAGCTGCATTTACATATAAACTATTATTTCCAGTTCAAACATACCATCTATGCATTACCCACCATCGATAGAGCTATAATATGAAATGACCGTTATTTCACGGCGTCTCAACGCCGTGATATTGTGATGGGTAGTTTTCGGTAGCATGGGCAAAAGTCACGTGACAAAATGCCTTTCGATTTCTACAGCCGACATTTTATTGTTTTTACGTAATCATTGTACAGCCCATTTCCGTGAAAAGTTACATAGAAATAGTTTTTTTTTCAAAACCATATAGAATCTAAACAGTATTTTTATCAACACACGAAATATCAGCGTTTAATATTAACACATATCCGGACATCCTTTCGACATGCTTGAGAAATTCGCCTTGAATGGATTTTGTATGGTGGCTGATTAACGCCATCCAAATATTTTTGCGTCTTTGCCTCAAAATGCGAAAATGCGAAAACACGAAGGGACGACATATTTTGACTAATGTGTTCTCATGTCGGATCTATGGCTCCCTCGGAGTGAATCTTTTCACGTGTAAAATGTCTTTGAACATTACATTCCTAAGTTTCTATATTTGCAATTAAGAACTTAAATTGTCTACCAGAGCCGAAGGCTCAGGGTGAGCTATTAGTAACAAAGGGGGTTACTCCGGCGTCCGTCGTCCGTCGTCATGCGTCAACAATCATCTTCTTCTCTGAAACTGCTGGGCAGATTTAACTAAAGTTTGGTCTGTAGCATCCTTGTGATAGTCACACTTAAATTTGCTCATGTCATTTCAATTGGCCCCTTTAAGGGTTCAGCAGAGCTAAAAATAGAAAAACCTTTTAACATCTTCTACTACAGAACTAATGGATGGATGATCACCAAACTTTGTCTGTAGCATACTTAGGTAGTCTTTTATCAAGTTTGCTCATATTAATTTGATTGGCCCCTTTTAGGAGTCACTAGGGCTAAAAATAGAAAAACCGTTAGACATCTTCTTCAACAGAACCAATTGATGGATGATCACCAAACTTTGTCTGTAGCATTCTTGGGTAGTCTTTTATCAAGTTTGCTCATATTAATTTGATTGGCCCTTTGTAGGGGCTGCTATAGCTAAAAATAGAAATACCTTTAAACGTCTTCTTCTACAGAACTAATTGATGGATGATCACCAAACTTTGTATGTAGCATCCTTAGGTAGTCTTTTATCAAGTTTGCTCATATTAATTTGATTGGCTCCTTTTAGGGGTCACTAGGGCTTAAAATAGAAAACCTTTAGACATTTTCTTCTACAGAACCAATTGATGGATGATCACCAAACTTTGTCTGTAGCATTCTTGGGTAGTCTTTTATCAAGTTTGCTCATATTAATTTGAGTGGCCCTTTGTAGGGGCTGCTATAGCTAAAAATAGAAATACCTTTAAACGTCTTCTTCTACAGAACTAATTGATGGATGATCACCAAACTTTGTATGTAGCATCCTTAGGTAGTCTTTTATCAAGTTTGCTCATATTAATTTGATTGGCTCCTTTTAGGGGTCACTAGGGCTTAAAATAGAAAACCTTTAGACATTTTCTTCTACAGAACCAATTGATGGATGATCACCAAACTTTGTCTGTAGCATTCTTGGGTAGTCTTTTATCAAGTTTGCTCATATTAATTTGATTGGCCCCTTGTAGGGGCTGCTATAGCTAAAAATAGAAATACCTTTAATCATCTGCTTCTACAGAACTAATAGATGAATGATCATCAAACTTTGTCTGTAGCCTTCTTTGGTAGTCTTTTATCAAGTTTGCTCATCTTAACTTGATTGGCCCCTTTTAGGGGTCTCTAGGGCAAAAAAAGAAAAACCTTTAGACATCTTCATCTGCAGAGCTAATTGATAGATGATCATTAAACTTTGTCAGTAGCATTCTTAGGTAGTCTTTAATCAAGTTTGCTCATATTAATTTGATTGGTCCTGTTAAAGCTAAAGCTTAAATGCACTAGCATTTCTTTAAATTAAAGTTTAAAGATATTCTAAGCTCTAATTTTAATATAAAAAAATATTGACAATGGATACACAGTCTCCTTATAAATATAAATATGAAATATACGTGTTTTGACTTCACACAAAGTAGATATGTTATGTTTTAAACTCTTAACACTATTCGTGGTCACAGATTAAATATAATGATAGTGTCATTACAAAAACCTTTTTTTTTTTTTTTTTTTTTAGAAACGACCATCTTTACATTGCCTGTAATAGCATATGCAGTTTCCTGTACATAGTATATTCATTCTTTTATCCAAATAAGACATTTTCAGCAAGAATTTCATAAATTTCATTGGCTTGGGTCATGACCTGTTTATGATGTGTAAATATATTTCAGCTCTGGAATTCGGACTATTGCATCATTGTAAGGTCAGTTGTAGGTCATTAACCAGGAAAAAATAGGCCTAAAGAAACATAAAATTTGTTTCTCCTGTACTTTACTATCAAAGATGAGTTTATCTGCTCAATTCTCTTATTGAATTTTGAAAAATTGAACTGGCTTACTTTTGATATATTTGATATCGCTTTACCTACTTTTTTGTCTTTTATGTACAGACTTGAAATTTGGACTATGGGTGTAATTTGTGTAATTTTTGATGCTGAATTCAATTTTGATACCAGCTGAGCTACTTTAGGTATTACTGACATCATTTGACCTACTGTCTTGTATTTTGACATTCAGATTTTAAATGTTGACCAGGTTTGTAAATTCTGATGCCGAAATGAATTTTGATATCAACTGACCTACTTTTGATATTTTTGATATAATTTGACTTTCATTCTTGTGTTCTTGACATACAGACTTGAAATTTGGACTAGGGGTGTAATTTCTGATGCTGAATTGAATTTTGATATTAACTGGCCTACTTTTCATATTTTTTACAATGTTTGACCTATTGTCTTTTTTTGAGGTACAGTTATGTAACCATAAATCTTTTGTCCCAAACTGTGAACTTCAAACATCTACACCTTACATGTTTTGCATGTGACATTTTGTGTTTTCATTCAAAAAAAGTTTTTAAAAAAATTGTCCAATCAAAATTAATCCTGCTCTAGGGGTCAGATGTTCTGCATTTATTCTACATAGTCTTAGGAACACACTTGCAACATACATATTTTAACAAATCCTTTCCAAAATATTAGGCAAAATATTACAATTTTTATAGTGTATAATGAAATGATGGGTTAGATGAGTCATCTAGGGCCATCTTAGTGGTCCTATTGTTTATTATGAAGAAAAAAGCTAAAACAATCAGTGTTGTGAAAGTATATTTACTAAAGGGCAAGTTAAAGTTGATCGAGCTGAACTGCCGAAAGAGCTGGACTTGCCTTTCAGCAAGTTCTTTTGAAAAATAATTTCTAACACTGAAAAGCAGTTTTTTTACTGATGAGCGACTCAGGCCATCATGGCCCTCTTGTTTAATAATTTCATTTTTCTTGCGCAATTCTCTAAAATGAGACTTGGTTTTTCTATATGCGTTTCACAATTAACATTCACCACACCAGGTTGTAAAATAACTTAATTTGGTCCTTAAATCAGTTTTTACCACAACATCAAACTTCATTCAGAATTCATGTCACGTTATTGTGAGCAAAATTCTGAGTTTCCTTTAGATATGAGCAAGAAAATGTTTATCCCCCCCCCCGCCGAAAAGACGGATATAGAATTAGTCTCCATCCGTCCGTCTGTCCTTCCGTCCGTCACTCTACATTTTTGTCCGGAGCATATCTCAAAAAGTATCAATTTGAAACTTCATAGGTGGAGGTATCAACTTGAAACTTCATTTGTGGATAAATCATATTTAAGGAAAAGTGCAGTGCACAAGAATGATAACTCTACGCTGCATATTTTTTTCATTGTTGCCCTTTGTTATTCTTCAAACTCAATTTTTTGTCCACAGCATAACTCAAAAAGCCTTTGAGATATCAACATGAAACTTCATGTGGATAGATCTCACTCAGGAGGTGTGCAATACAAGAGTGATAACTGTACCATTTCTAAATTTTGAGTTATTGCTCTTTGTTATTTTTCATACTTAATTTTTCACCTGAGTGGAGCATAAATTAACTAAAAAAAACAAACTTTGAGATGTCAATGTAATCTTCATAGGTAGATAGATCTTTTTGAGGATGAATGTTGTGCGAAAGAATGATAACTCTAACCTTTATAATTTTTGAGTTATTGACATTTGTTATTTTTTTACTTTTTTGTCCGGAGAATATCTAAAAAAGTGGTAGAGGTAACAACTTGAAACTTCATAGGTGGATAGCTCTTTTTGATGAGAAGTGCAGCACACTAGAATGATAACTAACCGTGCATTATTTTTTCAGTTATTGCCCTTTGTTATTTTTCATACTTAATTTTTGTCCAGGGTATAACTACAAAAGCCTTTGAGATATCTACATGAACCTTCAAAGGTGGACAGATCTCACTCAGGAGATATGCAGTGCAAAAGAGTGATAACTCTACCCTTCATAATTTTTAGTTATTGCCCTTTGTTATTTTTCAAACTAATTTTTTCACCTCAGTGGAGCATATCTCTGAAAAAAGTCTTTGAAATGTCAACATGAAACTTCATAGGTGGATAGATCTTTTTGAGGAGGAATGTTGTGAGCAAGAATGATAACTCTATCCTTTATAATGTTTGAGTTATTGCCATTTGTTATTTTTCAAACTTTTTGTCCGGAGCTTATCTAAAAAAAATGTTAGAGGTAACAACTTGAAACTTCATAGGTGGATAGATCTTATTGGGAGCATTGCAGCACACTAGAATGATAACATACCGTGCATTGTTTTTTCAGTTATTGCACTTTGTTATTTTTCATACTTTATTTTTGTCCAGGGTATAACTACAAAAGCATTTGAGATTTCAACATGAAACTTCATAGGTGAATAGATCTTACTCAGGAGGTATACAGTGCAAAAGAGTGATAACTCTACCCTTCATAATTTTTGAGTTATTGCCCTTTGTTATTTTCCATACTAAATTTTTCACCTGAGTGGAGCATATCTCTGAAAAAAGTCTTTGAAATGTCAACATGAAACTTTATAGGTGGATAGATCTTATTGGGAGGAATGTTGTGCGCAAGAATAATACCCTTTATATTTTGATAGTTATTGCCATTTGTTATTTTTCATACTTTTTGTCCGGAGCTTATCTCAATTATTATTAATTGAGCCTTGATTTTAAACTAAATGTGTCTGTATTTCTTACCATCCTTTACTGGTTTTAACTTATCATTATTGTTTAATAGGTTTACTTAATTAATGTTGTTCATTATGTCTTATATATATATGATTATGTTTTATCGGATTTATGTAAAGCACTCTTGAACATTTATTATTTATGAAAAGAGTGCTATAGAAATGTGGTATATAATAATAATAATAATAATAATAATAATAATCTCAAAAAGGTGTTAGAGGTATCAACTTGAAACTTATTAGGTGGATAGATCTCATTGAGGAAGAGTGCAGCACACAAGACATTTAACCTACCGTGCATTATTTTTCAGTTATTGCCCTTTGTTATTTTTCATACTTAATTTTGTCCAGAGCATAACTACAAAGGCCTTTGAGATATCAACATGAACCTTCATAGGTGGATAAATCTCACTCGAGAGGTATGCAGTACACAAGAATGATAATTATTTTGCTCTACTACATATAACATGGCTCTTGTAACAAGTTACATGATTATGATATTTTAAAACCTTCTTAACAAATTAACATGCCAATTCAAAACAATGCTTATTTGGAGATACCTTATCAATATATTTAACTGGGTTTTTTTTTTTTTGTTTTTTTTTTTTTTGTGTGTGTGGGGGTTGTTTTTTTGTTTGTTTTTTTTCGCCGTGACAATTTGCTGCATTTCCCAGCAATTTTTTACTTGTCACACCCGTGACAATCACATATTTGCACATTTCCCAGCAAAGAATTTTTACTTTAAAAGGAAATCAGGGGGGGGGGGGGGGGGGGGGCAGGGGGACGGGGGACGTAGGGTTGTACTTTTTCGAATGCATCAAACCGAGTAATTTTCATTTAATTTTGTTGTAATTAATGCTTCTTTGGTTCGGATCATTCTTTTTTCATTTGGTTTGTAAAACAGGATTGATTTTACTTTAACACGGCCCATTTGAAACATTAGCTCATATCTAATAGTCAGTTGGAAATTATTGTTTCATATAAAAGATGTTATAATATTTTAGAGTATTTTGTAATGTAACTAGAACCCCGCGAGTCGAATGTGTCGCCTTGTGAACAATATAGTTTAGGAGAAATGGCCAGGACAGAAGTGAAATTTGAAAATTTCAACAAAGGGCAATATCTCAAAAAATATGAAATGCAGAGCAGCAGTTTCTGTGCACTGTACTTCTTATCATCCTATTAAGTTTCAAGTCATATAATTTATGAGAAATGGCCTGGATGAAAATAAAGTTTCAAAATTAACAAGGGCAATAACTCAAAAAATAAGAAATGCAGAGTACCAGTTCTTGGGCACTGCACTTCTTCTTAATGAGATCTATCATCCTATGAAGTTTCATGTCCATAGCTTTTATACTTTAGGAGAAATGGCCCGGACAAAAATAAAATATGAAAATTAACAAAGGGCAATAACTCAAAAAATAAGAAATGCAGAGTACCGGTTCTTGTGCACTGCACTTCGGGTCATTGTAAGAAGTATGCATACCAAGTTTGAAGTCAATCCGACTTATAATGACTGACTTATTCTCCGGACAAGCTAAAGGGGGCGCCGACAACGACGCCGACAACGACGACGCCGACACCGCCGACAAAAGTAACCCCTATATGTCGCCTTTTTCAAGGCGACACAAAAATTGAAATGCCAATATAAATGTGTATCTATCACATAAACCACGGCGTGTAATAAACCCATTTATTACATGCTATTCGGTGGTTTGTTTTCTCGTTTAGGGCACACGCTTTTTATTACTTGGGGACCATACGCCGCTTTTCATGGAATGGCACGGAAGTGTCACATTGAAGGTTCCATGATAACCGCCGTATGAACACATCTACGGATGTTTCTAAATTCAAAATTTTACTATTTCACGTTTAAATGTTGAATTCTGCTTAGGTTATAATTTCTTTTTAAACGTTTCTCTGCTTATAATCAAAAGAGAATGTGTTTATTTCAGTGAAAGGTCAAAATACTAGTATATATTCACCTTGTGAACACCAAAACTTCGCAATTCACTCGTGTCTGCACCACTTGTGAAATATACCTTTTGGTATTTTCCGATCTTACAACAAAAAAACCTATATCCTCTAAATGCATAGTTGATATCATATATATCATGAACAAAAATTTCAAAATATGACATTGGAATGTGTTGGGAAACTTTAGTTGTTTAAGTTATCAAAATTGTTCTTTCAACCAATTTTCATGCAAAGGACTTCCATATGCGAGTGTATAACACATTAATCAGTGTACTTACTATATTTATTAGAAGATAGGAATGAATAGAAAATTTAACTGTCTATAAAATATTTCTGAAATAAAACCAGGACTGTAAGAACAAATTATTTTTTGTTGTAACCTTTCAAGCACAATACATATACATGTGAGAATGTAAATTGGAATGGATACATATAATGTAGTTGGCATTGAAAACAAGAGCCACTGCCTAGCTTGGGCCATGCTTGGCTTTTTCTTATATTGAAAGTCAAACACATCAGTAGGAGAATATTGTAGTATCTATTAGAGTCTCCTAGAAAATATAATATAAATATGTAAAGTCATAGTTGAATGATTAGTGTTCTTCTGTACAAGAATGAATCAAATCATAGACAAAAAACAATGTTTTGACAATGTGACCGAATATCAATTGTTTAACCTTGGAAGTAATGGTCAGTTAAATGTCAGAATAACTCAGCATGTTGGTTTTGTGTTTATCTGTTCAAGCATGAATCAAATCTGTAAAAAATATTCTAACACTTACGTGATTTTGTCACTATAGACAAAGAAGGAAAAAAACTGGTGTTAAACTGCCAATAAACACCGGTTAGGGACTACTTGTATATGCGCTGTTATGTTTTCACCCTCGATTGTATAGTTTACAAAGCATTTTAAAGCAACAATAAAAAGCATTTTTATTTATATTTTCAGTTCGTATAATGTTTTCTTTTCATACAATACCGAAATAATATCTCACATACACTAACGCCACATATTAGATCCATATCAGTTAATAAATATTTTGACAAAACGGCGCCAATCCGTAAGCAGCGTAATGACGTCATCCTAAGTAAACAACTCATTCATAAACAAGCTGACGTTATTTCATACAGACAAGAATGATAAATGGGGCACTGATGTAAACACGACGTAAGTTTTTAATGTTGAAAACTTGACAAAATAACGTTTTTTCTTACTATTTCTTTTGTTTAATAATTTCTATATCTTCGCAACAGTAGGGTGCGAAAATCGAACAGCGTTATACGGAAATCGGCACCGGAAGTTATTTCCGCTTGAAAAATAACATTAGTGATTTTCCTTATTTCATCGTGTTAGAATCGAAATAACATCGGCCTGAGAGGTGTATATCGGCTATTTAACACCGGTTTTGTCGTTTTGATGCGACAAAATTAACCACTCAGGCCTACGGCCTTCGTGGTCAATTCCTACGCATCAAAACTCCAAACCGGTGTTAAATAGCCGATATACACCTCTCAGGCCGATGTTATTTCTTAAACAAAGTAATGACAATTCCAGCAAACTTCAACTTTTTTTTATCAAATACTAGTAAAGGTCAAGCTGAAGGGTTATTGTCACAGAAACATATGTCTTCCAAAACCGTGTATGGTTCTGATCACTTCTCTCAATTTTGGCGGAAATTCAGTCAGCAGTTTTTCTTTTTTAACTCTGTGGGCCATTTTGTGCAGTGAAGCGGAACATGCCGGCAATGTGCACAACTAGGGATGGCACTGTTCACTCCTGTGAGGTTTCATTGAAATCTAACCAGCAGTTCTATCTGTGAAAGCCGGACAATACTTTTCTATTCATGGCTCTGACAGCCATTTTGTGCAGGGAATATGATAAACAAGATCAACAAGGAAAGGCGGCGTTCAATGAACGCAACCCCTATATGACCCAGCAACAAGAACCAGTGGCAAGGAGCCCAGGCGGACCCCAATCAAAAACAGGGCAGGGCAAAGACAGAGCACGGACAGGTTAATCACAAAATGACAAACAATTGAAGCAAATTGAAACAAACAAGCGAAGTGCAGCGATATGCACAACAAAGGATAGTACTGATCACTCCTTAAGTTTGGTTGAAATGCCACCTTCAGTTTGACCTGTGAACGAGAGTGTTTTCTATTTTAAGCTGTGGTGGCAATTTCGTGCAGTGAAATGGAACTTGCAGCCAATGTGCACAACACAAGGGATGGTACTGATCACTCCTGTAAAGTTTGGTTGAAATCCAACCAGTAGTTTGACCTGTGAAAGCCAACAATATTTTCTACTTCTACATTTAGGAGCCATTTTGAGCAGCGGAGCGTCAAATGCCGGCGATGTACACAACTAGGGATGGTACTGATCAATACTGTAAAATTTGGTTGAAATTCCACCAGTAGTTTGACCTGTTACGGCCGGACAAGCTTCATGCAGACGGACGACCTGACGGACGGACAGATGGCGAAGGCGAAAACAATATGTCCAAAATTAAATTCAAGGTCAAGTTCCATTTAAACTTCTTGGATGTCTTGTCAGAAAGAGTGTCTGTGTGGTCAAGGTTGTTGACTCCTCCAGTCATGCTGAACAGTAAACATATTATGACATTCAATGTGCTGATGCAATGGGAAAAAATCAAAGCAAAAAAAAAGTATAGCAAATTGTAGCTAAAAACTTTGCAAATCAATAATTTTATTATCAAGTACATTAAAGAGTCAATGTCATATTGAGTTTGATTTTTTTATGTCTTAGCCTACAAGTTTGAAGAAAATTAAAAATTCAAAATCAAATTCATACATTTGAATTTGAAGGTCAATGTTATTCATGAATCAAGGTCAACTTCAGTCTTGTCTTCTTGATGGTATTGTCCAAGGAATTGTTGTGTCCAAGAATGAAGACAATCCATTAAAAAATAATGGCTAACTTTAAACTGATAAGCAATATGTGCAGGTACAGCAATTTGACTGCAGCAATAGCTCGAAATTCTTTTTTTTTTAGCTAAACACATGCCCTAATTCATATCAGCTGCCTTAAAATCTACTGAATATGTTTTACCAGTTTTCACTTCTTGTGAAATATGCAAAAGAGTCAAATTTATACCCTTTCAATTTTAAGGGCTGTTTCTGCTTAGCATCATAATTTCTATGCAGTTTTAGTCCTAACATTTTTAAAATAAATTTATTATCCGATGGACAAGCCTAACAAAGATGCAACAAAATATTCCATATTTTTCGACTCAAAGCTACTTTTTCAAACAGTAACAAAAACTCAAATTGTGATCAAACAACAATTTCTCTATAAAACAATTACAGTTAGAATTAAAGCTCCATGCCTTCAGATATGCCAAAAGAAAATCAAAGTTGAAAAAAAAATATAAAGAAAAGTAAAACACAATGTAAAAAGTCAAAAAAAAATAACTTACATTATGTGCCATTAATAAATGATTTTGCAATATTCAAATGATCAGTATATTTCTACTGTGCGATTAACCCGGGCTATTTTTGACGTCTTTTTGGTAAATTATATGGATTATGTCATTAGCAATATGTACAATAGTAGTCATTACTGTCTTTGTTTACATCACAAAATTTTACTTTGAAATACATTTTCAAAATTTTCATTAAAATAGCAATAACATGGAGGCATGCTGCTTCAAGTTAAAAAAAAACACCGTATTATATATAACATACTTGAGTATCTATATAGGCTAGAATATCTACCAACAGCAATGAACTAGGAGTTATGGTATCAAACCCCGAACCAGTTGGGGCCATTTTTTCTTTACGTTTAAACATTACTTTTGTATTGTTATATTAGTTTAAGATAGAAAACATTATCAATTCTTATTCTATACTTATTATAGGTATTCATTGGATTCATTATCAAAACTAAATGATAGAGCATGGTACAAAATATTTTGAAGATCTAGTAAAATCGAAATGTTTTTAAAATCTAGTAAAATTAAACGATACAATAGATATATTAATAAATATACTATAAAGTACATCGTAACAATACATGTATTTTGGATAATACACGATAAGCTGAAATATTTTAAATGGGTGTGCTAGTATACATGTTTGTAAATATTGTAAGTTATCTAACCAATAAGTCTGTTCTTAGTATAAGAAACTTGCACCTTGATATTTTCTCTGTACAAACAAATTTCAAACATTGATAAGTTTGTTCGTTTCTTGGTGATGAACTGGCACCTCTATATTCAAATGTGGTTCTGTTCAAACATAGGTTATCTCATGATCTTCATGATAATCTCTCACCTTGAAGTTGATAAACTCTTACCTTGAAGTTATACGACATTATTGTTGTGTAAACATGTTATGTGGTACTTTTAGTTTTTTCTATTTGGTCTTTTTCAACTTGGGTGGTTCCAGTTTTCCTACTTGAATACTGTATAATCTCCCTTAGGATATGTTGCCTGCTTTTTAAATTTGTCTTTTGACGTCTTATCTGTGATATGTAGGCTTCATAACCTCAGATCCCCCTTTCAAAATTCCATTTTATTTAGTTCCGCCCATTGTTTTCTCGTTAAGGGCACAAGCATTCTTTTACTTGGGGACCATACGCCGCTTTTCATGGAATGGCACTACTGTGTCACATTGAAAGTTCCATGATAACCGCCGTATGAACACATCAGCGGATATTTCTAAATTCAAATTTTCACCATTTTCGTGTTAAATGTTGAATTCTGCTTAAGGCGGTGCTACGGGGCGTGGACGGTAACTTACAATTTCCATTACCGTCAATGAACAGGCTCAATTAAACCCAGCCTGCAACATTTACAATTTTGTCGTGTTGGGCTTTCTTAAGGTGTTCTGTATTTCTCGATTTGATAAAGTTCTTTTCATACATATTTCAAAAATGGATAAGTTATCTTATTTTCTTGATAAAAAACTGGTGGCCCAATACAGTCCTATACATATAATGATATTCAAAATATTGGTAAGTTATCACATGTTCTTGGTAAAAGACCGGTGACTAATTTCTCCTCAATGCTATTTCAATTTCTAATAAGATTAAGTCAGGGTACTATATTCATGAGGCTTTCGACATCACATCTAAGAACTCATTATCCAACTTTGCAAAGGGCAGACAGTCTCCTGGTATTCCATTTACTTTTTTATTTTGAAAAACCCAATTTTTCAATTTCTCTAGTGTTTCCGACATGAAGACACATGTATCTTCCCTCATCACTCCTGCTGTAACTGTTCTATCATACAGCGCTTCTGTTTCCTGAAATATATGTTTAGAAAAAGTAAATTTAGAATTAAAATTTCATTTTTTTTTAATTTTCTTGTTTTATTTATTTATTTATTTTTTTTTTGGGGGGGGGGGGCACTTTAAAACACGGTTTATACGCCAAATGTCCAGCTTAACTGGTTGAGGAAGACCTCGGGTGCCCCTTTGTGTATGATTTCAGGCACTAACGAGCACCTGAGTACAACCATCAATGTTCCGTAAATGAGCTGGATAGCTTTCTCACATGAAAAAATCCGTAAACCCTTGCAGAGCTCGTACCTACAACAGTGAAAGGCTGTTCGTTTTAAGTCGAGAAACTAAACCAATCCGCTACAGACACCCCATGTAATTTTATCTATTTGCTTAACAGTAACTTTTACAAAATATTGAAATTTAAAATGTGAGTAATTCTGATAAGACAAAACAAAGAGCTAAGCCAAGAAAAGTTGATCATATATGTCAAAGGTGTCAGGCTGCTTACTGTGAATATTCAATATTTTAATGTGAAATTAAAATTATGATATAATAAAATAGTTAATACATTCTTTATTTACAGGATAGCTATAATTCAATTTACCAAGTCTTAGAACAGGTCTAGTATAGAAATTATAGTGTATATACAGTATGTACTAAATGTCTTTACAATCTACTATACTGTCCAAACAACTGTCTTTAAAATCCATTGTCCAAGAAGTTGCAGAACCAAGTAAATGAAATTGTTCTGGGTTTGTATCATTCTGCACAACTTTTGATCACAAGAGCTTCAAGGACATTTATGAGTGAATCAGGTCCTATTCTGAAAGATTGTTGTGTTCAAGTTTGAATACAATCCATTAAAAAATAACACAGTTATAGCCACTAATAGCAAAAAGTAAGCAAAATTTAGACATTTTACCTTGAATGTTAATATGAAGGTCAAGTTAGGTCTGGTCTACTTAAAGGGTTGTTGTGACCAAGTATGAAGACAAGACACCAATATCTGAAAAAGTTATGAACAAGGTTAAAGTTTTCGACAGCAACGGGAAAACCGCCATGATTGTTTTAAATAATAAATAAATGCAAGGATGAAATCAGTTACTTGTAAGTCTTCTGAACATATATATTTTTTCTTAATAACTCTATGATGATATTCAGCCATTTATATTATAACAAGATATCAGAAATAAATTGGCCCGTGGACTTTAATGTCAATTACCTATAGAGCTCTTATGCAAAATGTAATGGTAAGCAATCAACCAGCATGACATTTTCAAGTAGCTAAAAGTTAAATTATTACAAATACTTTATCATAATCCAACTACTGCTTGAAATTGACCCACATGTTTGAATACAAATGTATTACATCTACATTGTCCATAGAATCAATACAATCTTCTGATCATCAAACACTAAATTTTACCAACTGTAAATTGTATATGATATTCAATAACATCTCCTTTTAGAAAAACAAGTTTGCATATGATTGTTTTAGGGAACTCATTTTTAAAATGCTGTATGGCTAGCCTCAACAGTAAGTATATTACTCGCGTACAGCCAGTACTTTTGGCAAACAATACAGGCTCATACTGCTAGCCACTGTCATTGTAAATTATTCCTTCCTCTACCAATTCAAAAACTTCCATCAATAAAACTTTTGAATACAAATTAGTATAATAATAATATAGAATGATGTTAAACAATAAAAGTAATGATGACTAAAATGATATATATAAAATTTCGCTGCTAAAGACACGTTGTTTTTGTGCCCCCACTTTAGTGGCGGGCATTTAGATTTACCCTTGTCCGTCCGTCCTTCCGTCCGAGCAAACATTTTGGGTTTAGGGGCTATATAACAGTAAAGAGAACAAAAGAGAACAATAGGTTCATTCCGTGATCAAAGGGTTGAGGGGCTAGTAGCCCTTAAGAAAACAAAGAAAATAACAAAGAAAATTGCTCCTAAAGCCAAAATGTTTGAATGTCCGTCCGTCCATTCTCTTTTGTGTCGCACGTAACTCAACAAGTATTTGACCTAAAGTCATAAAACTTGACAGGAATGTTGATCAGCTTGTGCAGTTGTGCAGCTGGGTATTTTCGTGTGGATTTATTCAGTAGTTTTAGAGAAATTGCCCTTGACTTAGTAAAATTTGCAATTTTCAACTTGTGTCGCATGTTACTCACAAAGGATTTGACCTAGAGTCATGAAACTTTACAGGAATGTTGATAAGCATGTGAAGTTGTGCACCTGTGTATTTTTGTGTGGATTTATTTAGTATTTGTAGAGTTATTGCCCTTGACTTAGTAAAATTTTGCAATTTTCAACTTGTGTTGCATGTAACTCTAAAAGGATTTGCCATAGAGTCATGAAACTTTACAGGAATGTTGATTAACATGTGAAGTTGTGCACCTGTGGTTTGGCTTGTGGATTTATCCAGTATTTGTAGAGTTATTTCCCTTGACTTAGTAAAAACCGTTTCATTATGTTGTTATTTGTTCCTTGAGTGCTTGAGTTAGAATCAACCTACTTTACAGGAATGGAATAATGATCAGCATCACTAAATTACAGGAATAATGATCAACATCACTGTGAAGCTATGCACCTGGGACTTTGCATGTAGATTTTTTCAGTTTTGTTAGAGTTATTGCCCTTGACTTACAGTAGTATAAATTTGCAATTTTCAACTTGTTCTTGCATACTTCAAAAAGTATTTCACTTGTAGGCCTGAAAGTTTACAAGAATGTTGGTCCGCATGTGTACTTATGCACCTTGGGGTTTGCTTGCGGATTTATTCAGCATTTGTAAAGTTCTTGCCCTTTACTTAGTAAAAGAGTTTTAGTTTTCAAAAAATATTTGACCTATAGTCATAAGATTGACAGAACAGTGGCGCGTTGGGGGCATCCGTGTCCTATGGACACATTTCTAGTTATTGATTGTTTATATCAACAAAGGTAATGAGGTAAGTTTCATCAGTGTATTATGAATTTTAAATTTTTGTTTAAAGTGAAAATTGAAAGTCATCAAATTGTTCTGAATACAAACGTACTGTTATTATTAATAATATAATCAGTAATCTTATCATTATTGACCTGTGGTTTTGAATTTAATACAACTACTGATTTCATATAAATGTCTATTAATTTTCAAATAAGAAATCTATAAAATTATGGACTTAATAAATATCATGAAATAAGTAGATCTGAACTTTAGTCATATTGTATAACAAATGAAACTAGAACTATCACTAAATGTGATTAATACCCCAACAAGTCTGCTTCGGAAATGAGGATGTTACTAGTAACAGAATACCTTGTATTATTATAGAATTGAAACATAGAGTTATGGTTGAGGGCAATTAAAGATAATTGTCAAATTGTGGTTCATGTATGTTGCATTTCCTTTCAATGTGGTTGGCCATTGATGAAGTTTAATTGAATTACTCTGTAATAAGTCCAGAAAGACAAAGAAAAAGAACAAAGGGCAATAACTCTATAAATACTGAAGATAGAGTTATAGTTCTTGTGCACTGCACTTCCTCTTATTGTGCTTGACCATTGTATGAAGTTGTTTTGAATTCCAACCAGTACGTTTTAAGTTATGCTCCGGACAAGGAAAAGTATCAAAGGGCAGTAACTCTGTATTTTGTCAAAATGGAGTTATGGCTCTTGTGCACTGCACTTCCTTTTAATGTCCTTGACAACTGTATGAAGTTGTACTGAATTCCAAACAGTAGTTTTCAAGTTATGCTCTGGACAAGGAAAAGCAACAAAGGGCAATAACTCTGTAATTACTTTAGATAGAGTTATGGTTCTTGTGCACTGCACTTCCCCTTATTGTGTTTGACAATTGTATGAAGTTGTTTTGAATTCCAACCAGTAGTTTTCAAGTTATGCCACGGACAAGGAAAAGTAACAAAGGGCAATAACTCTGTAATTAGTCAAGATAGAGTTATGTTTCTTACGCACTGCACTTCCTCTCAATGTGCTTGACCATTGTATGTAGTTATATTGAATTCCAACCATTAGTCTTCAAGTTATGCTCCGGACAAGGAAAATGCAACAGACAAAAAAAAAGCATTGGAAAAGCAACAAAGGGCAATAACTCTGTAATTACTTTAGATAGAGTTATGGTTCTTGTGCACTGCACTTCCCCTTATTGTGTTTGACAATTGTATGAAGTTGTTTTGAATTCCAACCAGTAGTTTTCAAGTTATGCCCCGGACAAGGAAAAGTAACAAAGGGCAATAACTCTGTAATTAGTCAAGATAGAGTTATGGTTCTTGTGCACTGCACTTCCTCTCAATGTGCTTGACCATTGTATGTAGTTATATTGAATTCCAACCATTAATTTTCAAGTTATGCTCCGGACAAGGAAAATGCAACGGACGTCTGGACCGACCGACCGACCGCCCGACCGACCGACCGACCGACCACCGGGTGACTCCTATATACCCCCCCCCCCCCAAACTTCGTTTTTGGGGGTATAATTATTACCCGTCCTTAAAAAATTTGGGACGAGTTAGACAAGGACCGAGTTGAATTGGATTTCTTTCACACGATGTTTGCATAACATAAATCACTAATGGGAAATACAATGGAATAAAGTATTTGTTATACAACATTGCAATTATTTTTCAAGGTATAGTGAAATATAAACAGTGAATATCACACAGTCGTATTCAACAGTGAACAAAATTTCGCAATCTTAACCTGGTTACCTTCTCATTATGGCGATTACACCAATACGGGAAAATGGCGTACATGATAAAAAAGTATGTATTCATAGGCATGCAAAGTTCTTACAATATATTTGCACTTTTGAAGCATTTTAAAGCTTATCTGATTTGAAAAAAAAACCCAACAAATTGCAATATTTTGTTAGTTGTTGCGTTTTATGATAGACAGTTCACTTCTGACTAAATAATGTTGGTGCTTTATTTATGCACGTTCTTTGACTCTCTTAGGATAGGATTTAACTCATTACAGGGCTGGGGCAGTACCTCCAGTCGCTTGCAAAAATCATGATCACAAAATAGAAAAATATCATTTTCCGCGATTATTACATTTTTCCTGTATACCATGGCAAAGGTTTGGACCTATTTTGTCCAGCTTAGATAGCTTATAAAGATGTGTTCAAAATGTAATTAAGCGCCCCCAAAAATGAAAATAGAATTTAAGAAAATATCTTTCCACGTTTATGAATAAGTCCAAATATAAATTATGTTGTTTCAACTATAAAGAGTGATAAAACAAACCAATATATTAAAAAAATTGAAAAGTCGACCGAGTTGGAAAAGGGCCGAGCTGACTCGGGTGCCGTGTACGGTTTACGGCCGAGCTGACCCTGAATCGATGTAATGCACTACAATTTACAGTCTATCAAGCGAAATATATCAATAGCTTTACCAGAATGTGACGAAATCTTGATTCTACATACGGAATAGTTTGAAACTAAAATATCAACGTAATACAACGTAATAAAATATAAACAATAAACATCTTTGACTGCATTTTTGTAATCAGCCAAATATAGGTCGTTTTCCTGACGATTTTACTACTGATAAATGCAAGAAAAAGCAACGAAGTTACTTAACAGTTATGTATAAATGAGATTAAGTGTTCGTATAATAAAACTTACAACTCTTTTAAACACCTGGGACTTCCTGATCGATAGCAAATTTTCTCAATCTTTGTCGGAATAACTGGCCAAGACGGCGATTGCGGGAAAATGACAGCACAGGGAAAAAATAGTTCGTATTCATACGCATAAAATTTTTCCTCTGACATTCATACTTTTTTAAGCATTTTAACCTTTGAAGTTATCTAATATGAAAATCGAATTCCATTTTTTCCTGAATTATTGTGTTCTATGATAGTTAGGTAACTTATTACTTAATAAAATTAACAATTAATTTATGCACGTACTTTGACTCCCATGCATCGGGAACCAGAAGATAGAAAAATAAACTGGTTCTCTTAAATTTTTATCGACCGCTGGTGCAGTAATTTTCAAATCCCGTAAAGCAATGATATGTGTAATTTTTTGAAAAGGATTTAAAATTTAGTAATAAAATGACCAATCAATTTTAAAATAGATAAGGTATTATGATTATCTGAATATTATTGCAAAATATTGGAACTATTTTTGCTCAGCGCAGATAGCCTAGATGCGTTTAAAAGGTAGTAATCTGATTGTATCGTAATTACAATGGGGCGCAGTGCTTGCG
Organism: Ruditapes philippinarum; assembly: GCF_026571515.1. NCBI lineage: Eukaryota > Metazoa > Mollusca > Bivalvia > Venerida > Veneridae > Ruditapes > Ruditapes philippinarum. The sequence goes on from NW_026864289.1 coordinate 231,683, forward strand.
CCCCAAACAATATTACACTATTAGTGTTATAACACTTTGACGTGTCTTTCTGTTATAGATAAATATAGCGTTGAAGCGCGCTAATGTTAGCATTACACTATAGGCTGGCAATAAAAATGACTCTTTTTAACATTTAACCGTTCTTATTTTATATATGTGATAAAGAAAGAATAATATATTCGTGTAGATTCAATACAATAAATTTATTGAACTCGTTGACTAAAACAATGTTATGCTCGTCAGAGGCTCGCATAATGTGACTTTATTAAACTAAATTCAAAACTTTTAGTATACATCATTGACTCAATAAATATCCTCTATATATTCAATATTCTTTCAGCTGAATTAAAAACACCGGAATCTTGGTATATATAGAAAGCTAGCATTTTAGAATTACCGAGTGCACTTGTGCTTTCCTTGAGCAAAAAATCTTCAATATAAAAGGGTCGGTCTAGTTCGGTGTCGCAGTAATATAGGCTACAATCAGCGAGGATAGATAGGAAGATTGATTCAATAACTAAAAGCCCTTGAAATACATGCATGATAACGTGCATTTTATCTGTTATCTATTATTACAGATGTCAACAGTAGTTCAAACACATTCTTTCATGCTCATGCATATACAATGTTGAATGCAGTATGCTTTATTTACTATTATGTGATACTTTTTGACGGTAAATTTCTAAACTAAACTCTTACTTATTTTAAATATATTATATAGTATCAGAGGTTCATGTAAACTTAAAGTAAATCAAACCAAACGGCACGTTACCTCATTTTAAAATCAATTTGTTGTACAAAAATGTATTTATAGTACAAACTATGTGCAGATAAAGTGCGTTTTATGCCTACAAAGCTCGGAAATACCGATTCCATTACAGGGATCATACCTTCAAGTAAATTTTAAGTGTGACAAAGACTAAGGATATCTTTTAACTTACTTAGTAGGTACATGCATACAAAAAACTTCTATTGGCACCTGAACAATTATAAACTCGTAAAGCAGAGATGTAAATTAAAAAAGTATGGTTAAAAAAGTTTTGACATAACATTTAATATAAAGAAAATTTAAAAAGAGTGTAGAATATTTAACAGGAAGAAGCACCGTTTACATATTTCAAATATTCGAATTATCTTAATTAGAAAATTTGTTTCCGATACTCCTTTAGATTATTTAATAATTTGGACGTGTATTATTTTAAGGAAGATCATTTATATCATTATACTAATAAAAGAATGAATAATGAGAGATCTCCAGATTTCAGTTTGTAATTTTCAAATGACCAATGAAAATCCAAATCATTCAGGTCTTCACTGCAAACTTAACAAGAAATCAAACCGTTCTCAGGTAAAATAACCCTAAGCCTCCTAAGAGCGATCGCTAAAAAAGTCTTGCAAGCAAAACATTTTGAAGCTGACAAGATACGGAGTATTTTAGCGCCTCCGGTCAAGTACGAATATGCTTGACAATCGCCTTTTTTGATTTAAAGAAACTTAGATGAAATACGTAAAAAAATATGGCAGACGACATTGCAGCCCATGGCATTTCCCCCCCGAGTACAAACGGTTACGTATAAAACCTTATTACATGATCTCATTATAGCTTCAAACTCATTTGCCCAAACAGTAGTCAACAGATTTACAAGTAAAATGGTTTCCTGCGGGGAACATTTTTGATGATATAAAGATATTTCATTTAACTATCTTCAACATTGTTTGGGTGGGTGGATAAATAAACGTTTGCATCAGGAATATAGTTGACAATAATCGATCAATATAGAAGAAGGTCTTTGGAAACTGGTGACCGTTAATGACCGGAGAAGGTCGAACATTATTTCTTTTTAAGAAAATGATTAAATAGGCCTACCATTTTATGAATAATTACGAGCAAAAAAAAAAGCAAACACAAGTTTTCGCAGAAAACATCTCTATCTATTATGGCAGATGCCACTACTGCCACTACGAATATTTTAATTTTGTAGATTTTCAGTATAAACAATTTATTAATTGTAACATTTTGAGATACATATTAAAGAAACATTGATAATTTTCAAACACATCATTCAAGTTTTTCCACCTTAAACGGTATTATAATTATAGAAAATTAAATATATCACGTAATGGTTTTTTGTTCTTAATTAGGTGTTATTCTGACTAGAGGATTATCCGTAACGTACCGGCAAACGGTATTTAGCCAGGTTTTCGAAAAGGTCAATTAACCAATCATGTACGGTTTACAGATCACATGCTCCTCCATGTACCGAAAACAGGTTACGTGCTCCTCCATGCCTCAAAAGTTAAACGCGTACCAATACCCTGCGGTCTCCAGACAGCAGGGAATAAAATCTCATTCACTGGGTGTATTATCATATTCACTGAGTGAATTGGATTTTCCCAGTCTGGAAATAGATTGATGCTCATATCTAGTGAACATACACCGAAGAGTGTTTTTTACGCGTGCATATCAAATACAATTGTTGCATTTTGTTCTTTATTTGATATTTCTCGATTAAATTCCATTACGGTACTAAAATAGTTAAAGGTACATAACAAGGCTGAGTATAAACTTGAATTACTTTTGTTTGCTTCCCTTTTCCCGCGCTTCAATGAAAACAGGAAAAAGTTGTGCTTTGTATTTCCTTATAAGGCTTTACTGTATGTGTCTTTTTATTTCAACCTTATGATAAACATGTTATAAAATAATTATTGACCAGTCAATATGTCATCTGCCGATGCATATGACATCATATAAAATGCAGTTCTGTAAGATATCTAATTATAAGACAATATTGCATCTATTTTAACACAATTTATTTTCAGGTCTAACACAAGTCATGAAATAACGCTATTGCAACAAATCATACAAATTATTACAAAATATATACAGTAAAAACTCTGAAAACCGGACCCTGTCAGGATTTGACCAAAAGTCCGGTTTTCAGAGGATTCCGGTTTTCAGAGGTTTTATACATTAATTGATAATTGTATTGTGTGTTTGAATATTGACTTAAAATATTCCAATCATTTTGTAACTACTTTTTAATTCTTTTGTATAGATCATTTTTTCATTTTTTTTCAATAAATGTCCTAAGCTTTTTTATCATTTCACTCAGAAAATTAGAAATTAAAACAAACATTTTCTAAAGTATAACTTTTTAATTGGCTTTTGAAATATGTCATTAATGGAATGAATTATTAATATTTTTGCATAAAATTAATGCCCGAATAAAGATAGCTTTAAGATCAAAATTTTACGAGTGTAGGACAAAATCCCTCCCGGACAAAAGCCCTCCCGTCCAAAAATGACAAGGCGGACAGAAACCCTTCTGTGAAAGTGACAGGGCGGACAAAAGCCCTCCCGTAAAAATGACAGAGCGGACAAAAACCCTCCCGTAAAAATTACTGGGCGGACAGAAGCCATCCCGTGAAAATAACAGGGCGGACAAAAGCCATTATTCATCGTTTGAAAATAATCTTGAACGCTTAATTCAATCGTACACATATCGTCTGTGCCAAATTAGCATAGTAAGGTATTATGGAATTTTAATTGGAATTAATGGAACTGTAATTCTTTTTCGAAACATTTCCAATGTAAAATAGTGAGAAATAAAGAATCTGAAATTGAAAACGTTGCATGTTCGTTTTGATTGAGCCTGTTCATGGACGGTAGTGGAAAATGCAAGTTACCGTCCACGCCCCTAGCACCGGCGCAAGCAGTTTTCAATATTTAACATTAAATAATAAATTTGTAAAGTTGCTAGTATTAGACTGCATTTCAAACTTGTTATTTTCAAAGAAAACCTACACCATCTTACTTATGAACCAACAAATTGTAACGACATGATTTATAGGCATTTTGTTTTCGTGGAAGGCAGTTTTCTATATGATGAAATTGTACCTTAAACATGAGTATGTATGCTTATCAATATTGTTAACAGGACACATAACACAACTGTATGCGCTAAGATGCTTTAACGTTTAATAATGAATCTGAATTTTTTATTGATTAAGTTATTTTATGTCCCGTTTGAACAGATAAGAATGAAGAGCGTTTTCAATGGTTGTTAAAAGCAGTGACAACTCATTCTACACAGTATACTCGCAATCGTATGGTAAACGTGCTATTCTTTAAAATGTGTTTCGACAAATGTCAGTAAAAAACTTTTCTTAATTCAGAAAACAACTATATCATCTTGGGGATATGCCTTATTCAAGAAAGTCAACAGCCACAATTGACTGATTTCCTGTTTTCATATCCTTTGCTTCAACAACTATTTCTGTTCCGCTGAATGTGAAGGCAACTAAAACCTCCCGATCCAATGCCCCATTATGATCTTCTAAGTCAATCTGCAAATTTCCAATCAAAGAACATCCCTCGTCTGTATAAATTGGGTTTGGCCTGTCCGATGCAAACACAGAAAATGACATCTGTTTTTGAGATTTAAATTGAGGACTGTAGGTACGCCAGACTTGTGGTTCCCCAACTTTAACCTTCTGATCAACTTCGGCATGTTTGCTAAACACCTTCTGACATACCGTTCCTTTGTCCGTAATGATACGTTTACTTAGTGGGTGACGTCCTGGTACGAACATGTCAAATGTCTCTATCCCATACGTATATTTTAGAACACGTTCAGTAACGACTTTTGGCAAGTGGCCGAAAATTAGAGCCCCTTTAAGAACGCAGCCCGAAGTTTCATCAGGAACAATAACATCTATTCCATTAAATCCTGATTTCACGGCATTCTGCAAAATTAGAGACTCAGAAAACCCACCAACCATTAAAATTGCCGAAACATTAACATGTCTTTTCGCTATAATATCTTTAATCATGTGTACTGTTTTGTCGACAGAAGTTTTGAACCAAGATCTTGCAAGTTCTGATGAAAAGTTAATTTTGTCCCTGACGATTTCGATGTCATTACTATTTTTTGAATTTTTCAAAACATTGGCAAATTCTTCTTTTGTGACAAGGACATACCTTTGAATAAGTAAGGATGGAATTCTCATTCTTAATTGTGAATCTGAAAAAGGAGAAGAAATCTGTCTTTTCTTGACCTCAAAGTCTCTCCAGATATCAAGCCAGTCGTCTGCGTTATGTCGTTTGAACTGCTCGTAAACATCACTTGAGACTAAAGTTACTAATAACCGCTCGAATTGTTTATCAACGATTGTGCTACCCCATCCACCTCCACTTGATGCATGTATTTCTTTTATATTGTTATCATTATCTACCTCATGTACTGTTATATCAATCGTTCCACCTTAAATTTAATAATATAAATATCGCATAATATGACTCAGACAAAAAGGTACTAAAAATAGGGTAATTTTATAAACAAAGAAAAAGAGAACATTTTTTATGGTATAAAATTATAGATTTTCAAAGACCTTATCTTCATTATTCACTTTACATTCTTCAGAAAAGATATTCTTCTAATATTTTTAGCTTACACATAAAAGTTAAACCGTGCTCATCCTAAGTAAACTACATGTATTTTAATATCAGAAATTTATTAAAAGCGATGAAATTCTTACTAAAGATGTCTATTTTGAATAAAAGAATAAACTATGTATGGGAAGCTGCGTGTCCTACTCAAGTTAAAGTAAAGATGGGCTTTTCTTAAGAAAAACTGCCAGTTTTTTAAATGTCACTATATATTCATTTTATAACCACCTATAGTTGGTAGAATTTAAACATAACATATCTACCTTGTGTCAAAACATTTTTATTTCATATTTGAAAAATACTGTGTAGCAATTATGAATATTTTAAGTATATCGTAACAATTTATGTTCACTTTACACAATATTGATTTTCCTCAACTATTATTTGACAATTTAACTGTTTTGAGATAATTGTACAATAAAATATGTCTTTTCCTATTTAACGAAGCTTTGAGACGCTGTATTTGAAAAATAAGCAATACAAATGATGTTAGCAAATGAATCAATCTGCGTCAATATGAGTCATTGTTCTTTTGAATTAGAAAAGATAAATCAATAATGATGATAATAATAATAATAATATTTTGAAAACGAAGGATAAAATTATTTCAAGGATATAATTAGTTTATGCTGTTCCAACAATGACAACAAGTTAAGTTAACTAACAATTGTGTAACAATATATATTCATTCACATACCCCCTGCATCTAGTACCAGATACTGCGTTCCAGTTGATAACGAGGAAATCGTGACACCCGTGTTAGAAGTGGTAGCTTGTATTGGTAAGTTACGACAAAACATTGAGGCAGCTTCTGGTTCCAAAGCTATTGTTAGTCTTTTTGTCTTGATTCCTGCCTTAATGATAAGTTTGTAATCATTTTATTTAATTTTCCTCGATCAGTTCTTTATGATAAGTTACATTTTATTTAACTTTATTTAATATTATTTTGACTAAATGGCACATAATTACTAATAGGTGAGGTTTCTTTTGCAGCATCGCTAAATTGGCTAAATCATAATACGGCATACATAATGTTATTTGAAGGATGTTGCTTCATTAAATATGATTGATAACAATAAATAAAATAAGCTTGTAATGACCGTTTTAATTTTAAATCTTGATAATTGATTACCATTATGGCAGCTTCCCTCATAAACTGTTTAGATCCATCGGTCCAAATAGCAGGTACTGTTAATACCCAATGAATATCATCCAAGTTGATGTATCCAATATGTTTGTTAGGCAAAAAACCTAACATGTCGTCTTTGAGAAACTTGATGCTCATTGCAAAAACGTCCATAGCACGCAGCGGTCTGTTCATTGCGTCTTCTAGTGTAATGTTTCTATCTAGTTTCTATAAAAAAGCAAACAGCTCACCTGAAACTTATTGTGCGATTAGAGTATTGTATTTGAGCAGAGCAAAAACATTGATATCTCTTAAAACCACAAAAATATAAACGTGCATGTCACTATAGTCAATCTAAGTATTGACCCTGGTATCAAGGTATTTCTAAGTAATTTCCATACATAGTTGATTATTAAATCAAAAATTAAAGTATTTGATTCTTTCTGACAAGACAATTAATATGATTTGCAGACTTACATTTGAAAAATCTTAAGAAAAAATATTTATAATACCTCTCCAAGCTTTATGTTTAGGGACATCTTGAAACGCTTAAAGTAATAGAAATCCTTATGCTTTTCTTTTGCAGCTAATTCTTGATATTTTTCTTCAGCTTCATATCCAAAAGCTTCGACTGTCTTTCCGTCTGGTCCTATTAGAATACACGTGGGGGTCTTTTCTGTTTGGCAAGAGCCTGAGTTCCAATGTTTCGTAACAGCCTTTGTCCGATCTGAGTCGAAGTTTGCACGAAGAGAATAAGCCCAACCAGAGAAAGTAGTACCAAAATCAATTGCAGCTACAATAGCTGAATTATGAGCCTATTAGTAAAGAAAAAATAAATTTATGTATTTTTTCCTTTGTGTTAAACGTTTATCGGACTCAACTGAAGTTTTATACATGTTAGTGTGCAAATGTTTGTCCGAGAGTTATTTACTATTCGATTTTGGTTTTGGACAGATCGCTTGTGGGAAATAGTCAGACCATTCTCTCACTCTTTTTTTCCAGAGTTTTTTTTAAATCGTGAAACTTGAAAAAAATGAGACACATAGATAATGAAAAACATTAAGTGTTCTTTCATTTAAATTAATTGTGAGTATATTTATTTATTGTACATGTATTTGCATTTCCCGCCCACCTGCAGCTAGACTCAGGGAGTGCTTAGGGTTAGTTATTAAAGGCCCGAGCAGCAGTAAATTTTCCGTAACAATTGCTCTCTGACATTGAGCCTAATGCTGGATGTGCATATATACGTCATCCGTTTGCGACATTCCGACTATCGGACACATGTTTTAATCAAGATATTTTCAATATATCGTATTCCATCAACTACACACAGCTCGAATTACTTATCTCTTTCATTTTTTGTTTACATCAATATTGATAAATAATGCTGTCGATAATTCTTACATAAAATCATATCGTTTATCGCCTAAATCTTTATCCATCTAAACACTTACTCATTTTATCCGTTCTGCGTAATAGTGTAGCGGCTGTGTGTCGGCTTCGTCAGTCTAGAGACTCTTGTTCGATTTCTGGAGGAGTCATTTTCTTACATTTTTCTTGTCTTATATTTTTTGTTTGAAGGTATTTTTCAACCAACCGGATATTACTTCCTAATAAATCTATTTTTACACCCATTCGCATCCAACAGGTTAAGTTACAGGCAACACAGTTGTGATAAGAGTGATAAATGAGGAATGGAAGAAGATATACAAATGAGCAAAAAATGTTAAATGTTAAATAATGTAGCAAATTGAATTCAAAGTTTTAAATAGAATTAAATTTACAATACTTGTAAATCTGTTCCGTGACTATTAAAATAAAATACATTCAATTTGGCTTAACCGTTAAAAGTCTAATTTTAAATTGTACAAAATAGTAAATCACAGGTTTATAAAAGAGAATATGAAAATGTTTTTGAAAGTAAAAAATATATTTTGCACATTTGCATATTTGAACTAAAAAAAACAGCATTTTCTTAACTTAAACTCGTCATAATCTGAATTATCTAACCACTACGCTACTCGGATTTACGTGTCCATACCCACTTTTATTCATCTAAATAAAATGCCAAATTTAATAACTGAATTACTTACACAACTCATTATATCATAAAGTACGAATGATTAATGAAAACGTTATCGTGTTCGACTTATATCTCGTACCAGGCATTGTTCGTAAATCTGACGGGTAAAGAACGGCGCTTGCAGCTTTCTTGTTGTCTCTGGAAAAATCCAGTTTCATATGCTTGGATCGGACACATGGAAATGGGGTTCAATTTGCAATAAACGCACACGTCAATCGCCAACGGATAACGCAGACTTAATGTATATAAATTATGTAAACCTGGCTTAAAGCACATCACTTTATCAGAAATAATATGGGCTTTGTAGTTAGTCACTCGCAAAAATATTGGCAATTACTGGTAATTTTTTCTGGAATACCGGTTAGGTGGACTGACAGACGAGATTTGACCTCATATGTTGAAATCGGTTAAAAGAAACAAAAAACAAACTACCAACAAACAAACATTCGTTTTGGGTGCCCCATCCGATATACAGTATGGCATTATTTTTTTTTAAATTCCAAGGTTTTATTTCCTTCAAAGCAATTTCTTTTATTAATTCAAATACCTAATTCGCAGTTTTTTTATTTTTTCAAAAAATAAGGTAAGTCAACTTTCTTTCATTTGCCAGGATCCTCAACATAAACATGTTTATATAGAACATGAAATTTACCAATAATTTTTGCATTTTTCAGTATGCCTATGGAATTTATATGATTTTACCACATGGAATACAATTGTTATTTAAACCTACCATATCAATCTTTTCAATCTGACCAAAACCAAGACCAATTATAACTGCTCCTTTTAAAGCCGCTTCGATGTCATCTCCATAAAATACGACATCCTTGTTGAACAAAGTCTTGTTTACTCCATTCTTCAACATTGGTAGTTTCGCGAACTCTCCAAAGACAACGACTGTATCAACATCAGCTGAAGTCAACATGGCTTGGTTTATATCATATATGACCCGTTGTACGGATGGATCAATAGTAGTCTGCATTAGTTCAGTGGTAACACATACTTTATCAGATGAAACCGAAATGCCTTTAAAGGTTTCTGATTTTTGTGTTGATGAAAATTTTTTTGAGCGCAGATCTTTCTTTAAGTCTTGCAAGAGAGGTGATGGGAATTTCATCCTGACAATAGATGTTGTTAATGGATAAAACAAGAATGCTTTCTGTAGGAATTTATTTTTTAACTGCAGCCATTCTCGTTTTGATTCTGACTTAAATTTCATACATCTGTCCTGTCCAAATAACTTCTTGAATGCTTTCTTTAACACTTTGCCTCCCCCTTCTTTTATTTCAACAGCGGTACTTTCTTTTACTATCCCAAGATCTGTAGACTCATGTACAACAAAGGTTGTAAAATAGCCTATAAATATGCAATGAACAACCTATGTAAAAATCAAAGAACATCTGCATTATAAATATTATCAAATTATTGGTATATTCCTTTAAAAGGTGCAAAAAATGCCAAAAAAAAAGAGAAATATTTTAATGTCGACTTTTTAAAAATGAAATCATATGATAGAATTTAGTCCACAACTTTTAAAAGTTTACAGGATAATATATTAAAGACAGTTGGTGCTGCAAAAATCCAAACACAGGGAGAATAACATTTTATATTTTCATTTCGTACTTAACCTATCTTAATTTCTCATCTAAAAACACTAAAGTGTGTTTGCAAATGCAAATGCTTTATCAAAACTTAACTAAAAAGCCATCAGCAGTAAAAACCATAAAAAATATTTATATTGTATATTTGAATTTATTTGAATTTTTTTCATGAATAACCTACTTCCAGCATTGACAATCATGAATTTCTTTCCAATGATAGACTTCTGGTTATGTGTTTCTTTCTGGTGAAACAAAGATACCGCGTCTATCTCAGTTACCACAGCTAGCTGTTTCACATTTATTTCAGCCTATAAAAAACATTATAGTTATGCTTAAATAATGTAAATGATTCCTGCCATAAAATAAATGAGCCGTTCTCCAGAAAAACCTGCAATTATGACCAAAATATCGAATTTGAGGTTTTGAGCAATTATTCAAGTATCATCATTTTCCTGTAGAATGCAAAAGAAATTTTGAAATTATCTCAAAAGTTACCCGAGATACAGCCTTTCGCGATAAGGCACTGTCATGTACATAATCATGTAGAAATAAATCTTATAATATACCTCATATGAAATTTTATAAGCAATTGAAAACAAGTACAACTAGGTATACATGTAGTTTGTAATGTATTCATTATACTTGTAACAGAAACCATTAGATAATAACATAAAAAATCATTATAACAGGAGTCGGATAATGTTTTTTCTATCCGTTACCATGGTAACATGAGTGTTCTAATTAAAACTTGTCTAAGGCTCTCCTGGACATGTTTCATCTTGAAATATAGGTCGCACATAGGGCCGAACTGTGCTGTAAAGATATCTGCGTCGGGCAGCAGACATTCCACCTGGTTGGAGTACTTGTGGCAAGTGTCCCCGTTCAAACTGAAAGTTGTTTGATTTCATGATGGAGAATGTCTCCTCGGCTTTTTCGCAGCTCTCTTTAACAACCACCATTCCAGGATGATCTCGGCTCATACGAAAATATTGATACTTTCTGAAAGGGGTAAAATATACATGTTAATGTCATTATGAAAATTTGTATTATAATGATAACTATAGAAGCACTTTAAGGATTAAATTTGTTCAATCAAGATGATAAAATGTTATACTTAACATGTATAGTCAAACATATGTTAGATACTACCTCTGAATAGGAACCACATGACCACATGTTTTGTTTCAAATTATCACATTCAAAGTGCAGTGTGTTTAACCTGTAAATAAAGACCACCCGTCAATAAAGACCACAGACCATACCCGATTGATCTTTATATATAAGTTTGACTGTAATGTATGCACTTCATAGTTATGTTCAAGTACATTTTACAATATCTCTTTACTTAAGCTGACAAAAACGCAAAACTGTACTTTTTACTCTTAAATTACCTGATGCCTTGGAGCGGTTTGAAGTACGTTTTCAGAAATCCTTTCCAGTCTCGCCATGTCCATGTAGGGTAACGGATACACTGGCTTGTAGATGATGATTGATTTACAACTTCCGTAAGTTGGCCAAGAGCATCCGTGTCTGTCCTTCGGTAAAGTTGTTTTATGCGGGCAAAGCCAGCATCAACATGGCAGCGAGCGTGACCAGGTATCTGCATCATATACTCAATCTTCTCCTGACGTCCAGACGTCCAGACAGAACACGCCACATTAAATATCCCAGCATATAGTAGTTTTTATTCTGTCCTGAAATAGAAATAAATACAGTAAAAAAATTAAAATAGTTGCTGTACTATGTTGAGTTTAATTAGATGTGGTAATTAAATCTTGCAAATTCACATTAAAAATCATCAATATTTGTTATTATTATGATAATATTATGAATATCATTGTGTGAAAACGTGTGATAAGGTTGCCGACTTTTATTATTATTAACCCTGCGCCATCTGCAGGAAAAGTTTAACAGCCTTTAAAAACATATTTTTGAATCAGATGATAGGCCATTTCATCAGGTTCCAAGACGCTTGTCACTGACAATGCTTCTTACAACTTTGAAGCAAAGTGGATTAAAGCAGACGACATTTTCAGCAGACAACAATTTTTTCATGTTGAAGATTTATGTTTCAGAATATTTTATGCTAATTGAATTTAAGAACAAGGTTTGTGATATAATATCGGTTGACTTGTATTTCTTTGATAACTGACTATGAACAGTATTGTTCATATAATTAACAGTATGTGTACGAACCGATAGAAAGTGCTATTAAAAGTTATTCATATAATCACCAAAGTACATTTAAGTATTGAACTAATTTGTAGCAAAACAGTGTTGTTTTTTTTTTACAATTTATGCACACGTGCATGCATGCACGTTCAACGTATAACGCAATGAGTGATGAATTATTACAAAACGCCATTTTGCTATAAATAATTAAGTAAATAATTTCAATAAATTTATAAGGCACTTTATGACGAACATACCTGGGCAATTATCGGCATGTAGTGAAATTGTTGGTCCCTCCGCATGGTCCCTTTCTATCACCCAGTCCACCATACTGATAACAGCGTTAGGTCCGTGAGTTTGAGTACCATCAGGGCCAATAGTCTCATTCTCGTCTACAAGGAAGTTGTATTGTGTTGATGTTCCGTCATTGCGTACACCAAACAATTGCACTTTGCGCAATGTCATAAAATAAGTTGGCCCCATCTGTCTTGAATGGTGTGGTAGCGATAAATTCTGGCTGAAATCAAAGGTGAAATGACAATGTCGCCTGTCCCCTGTCTCAAACAGATCTTTAGCATTTGCAATGCATTTGTTGTAGACTTCTCTTTCTTTTTGTGCATTGACAATGTGCTCTCTAAGATTTGCGGTGCCCTGCAATTTTTCATCCTCGGTTCTGGAATCCATCACAACTTTCCTTAATTTTTCACAAGTTGCACAAACGTCGTCGCGTGGAGATGCAATTTTGATGTGTGGTAAACATTGCTTCCAGATGTTGCAGAAAGTTTTATAATGAACAGCCCTTTTTGTTGGTACAGATTCAGGGCATGATGTTTCGTATTTCTTGTGAATATCAAGTTTTGTAGTAGCACTTGGTAAGTAAACTGGTGGTATGTTGTCTGATCCACGTGGTGCAGCCGGTTGTGGTATACCTATGTCTTCAGCAGTTTGGGAAACATATGTCACCGCATGTTTAATATCTTCAAACTTTAAAGATTTGACAGGTTTTTTCCCTTTGTTGCCGTGAATTCTTTGAACCACACCATGCTGATCAACATGTGTTAGGATATTTTGAAGAGCGCTCCGCTTGATATCAAAGACCAACATAAACACAGTCCTACACACTGGTTTCCCCACTAATGAAAAGTCATGGTGACCTTTCTGACGTTTCTTCCCGCGCTTTGTCCAATTCATTCTGAGGGCTGTTTACTACAGTTGCCATTATATACAGTTCTTTATCTTGCTTTTCCATTTCCCTAATATTCAATATGTGATCAAAAATGTCAGAAATAGTAAACTGTTTAATGCAGTTTTTCTTGCACCCACAACCATTCTTATGATAAAGGGTAATTCTGTTCACGTCTTCGTCATTTTGGGGCAGCTCACAATCAACTTCTGCTTCACCCTCGCTGTCACTAGTAACAGAAGCCCCTGTTATGTCATCTGGAAGCGTGTCTATGTAGTCTTGGACCCGCTGATCAACATCTAACTCGGGATCATCTTCGTCCGAGTCTAAACACAGGGTAGATACATCAACCTCCTCCTGCGATCCCCAGGGTGTCGAAACAGGCGTCACACCAAAATGCTCGGAAAGCAAACTCTCCAAATCCTGTAAGATAAATAAATCCGGTGAGTACTGACAATTATGACAAAACATACAGCTTCTGCGCTAATTAATGGGCTAATATAAAATAAAAATATTTCAGTCACTGCAGAATACAAATTTTCCTTTAATATACAAATGCTTAACCACAAAAAATCATACACAGACTGCATTTTATTTCTGAAACAATTAAAGGTTAATTTGCTTGATAAAAAATTTAATTTTACACAGAATTTAATTTTACACAGAATTCTACATAGCAGTTTATAAAATATGATTTTCTTTTTAACTAAAAAAAAAAAAAAAGAAAAGAAAAAAAAAGTTCGCGCGTCAGGATCGAACCAGCAAAACACTGACTACGAGTTATTGACACTAACCCCTCGGCCATCACAGCATTCGTGTTCAGTACTGTATAAATTAAGTGATTTAACCTTAATCGCTCAGATTTAGATCAATAGCATACCCATTCCGAACCAAAACCAACTAAATTTTCTGAAGTTTTAATAAAACTTATCTTCGTTGAAATATATTGACATTATTAAAAAAAATAATAGAGATCTAGATCTACTGAGTCCTTAATAATTTTTGAAATATTGATTCGATGTCATTCTGGTAGTGGTGGGGTACACAGAAATGTCTTCCAAATTTAGCGAATACATTAATTTTATCTGAAAAACAATCTTAACGAGTATGTCAAGAAATATATGAGAGCGAAATCAACCGACTCTTTGCATGTTTATTACTGTGTTGCTCGGTATAAGTTACAACAATCACGCTATATTATTTTGTTTACGCGCCATATTTTCCTGATTCACTCTTGCGTAAATTACATTTATATGGGAACAATTGAACAATTAATGTGCGGCATACCTAGTTCAGAGTTGATAAAATATATAAATACAACATACCTCTATATCGTTATCCATTTTAATATCCAGAAAATGTCAAAAGTTATCATGTAAACACTGATACATAAAGGTCACTGAACTCACATGTGCTTTCAAGTATGACGTCATATTTATCGGGAAATTCCCAACGTCATAATCGATGTCATTTTGGCAGGTTTTCCTGGAGAACGGCTCAAATGTAAATCATTGAGAAATGTGGATCACAATGAAATTAACTTTTATTTGAAATATTTTATTTTCCAGATTTGTTTTGAAAATATGTTCGATATTTGCCCGACGAAGTGCAATTGTTGTAGCCTCTTTAAGGTTTTGATTCACTGTAACCTAGCACTCACGAGACAAAACATATAACTTCAACGGTAAGTATATATAACCTTCTAAGTATCTATTGTAACAATATACAGCTTTGAAATTATATAAACAGTTTTTATGAACAAGTCTACTATATATCGGTTCATATATTATTTTGTGTGTGCAAAATTGCATTTATGTATAGGAAAATTCTAATTTAATGCAAATAAAAGAAAGAAAAAAAGACAGAAGTTACTTTTAAAAAGATACTTGGTCAAAATAAAAACAAACTTGCTAGCTTGCATAATTATGTTATTTTCATTTTTTTTATACATAAAGAAATGATTGCAATTCTTGCATAATAATTTCTTGTAGCTAAGAAAACAACATTTTGTAAACAGAGAGAAATACTAAAAATCTAATTAAATCGTACGTAACCTTTCTTATGTAAAAATACTTTTGTAACAATTGTCAGAATAGTCAATGGTAAGAATTAACGATGGATAAATCACAATCACTCTTTCTGCAGATTTTTATACTTCACAACAGCAGCTGTCAAGCGCTGTGTGACATTTGTAAAAAGTTTCCCCTTTGTTCACTTCAGTGTTCTTATAATTTCTGGTCCTTCGGAATTATTGATTTCAGCACGTCTTAGAGACGAAAATTAAGTACCGCTCAAGCCGGTGCTAGGGGTCATAAGGGATGTTGCACCTTTTCATTATCGCTCATGTACATACTCAATCAAACTGGGTCTGCAATTCTCATGCAATTTTATTGTGATTATTGCTTTCGGGGTATCACTCTTTCTCTTGATTTAATTAATCTTGGAAAATGGAACATAAACATCTACGCGATAGGCAATTACATAGATAGATGCTTGATTGATTAGTATACAAATATACATGTATATGAGAATTATAAAAATTATATCAATTGAACACACCAATCATTGGACACTTATTGAACATCATAAAGAGACAGTACATGATAAATTCTGATTTTCTTGTGTATTGAATTTAGAACTGTCCTTGATATTTATCATAACTGCAAAATCTATCCTGTACATTTTAATTTCAAAAACTATACTTAGAATTTTATTTTAGAAATGGCAAGAACTATAATTTACATTTTATCTTAGAATGGCAGGATTTCGGTTTGTTGTATCGAAATGACCAATGCAATTCTTATATTTATGTCTTCCCTATAAATTTAACAAGAAGTCAAACTGAGTTTAGGCAGTCTTCGGACGAAAAATAGCCAAAACTGTAAGTAAATATTGTTATTTTAGTTATGTGTATTCTATTTTGACGTGTGACAGATATTGACTGGCTTGATCAAACTTTTGTCTAGACTCGCTTAATCCTACGTTTGGCAATTGACAAGTCTTGTTTTATCCTATCTATAAATATACACTTGTCTATAAAGATATTTCTTTAATTAATTATGAGAGAGAAAGAAATACCATGTAGAGACAGATTTCAGTTTTCATTAAAAAGATATAAATGTTTTATTTAGTCTTTTAATGCTTGATACAAAAGACAGTTTAATTAAAAAGACACACCTCAAGAGCAGCTGTCCTTATAAAATCGATTGCCCCAATTTCTTGAAATTTTTCTGGTACGATAATTACGTAGTATTTGTCCTCTTCCAAATATTGCTCACAATGTCTTTGAATTTCAGTTTTAAAGAATTTTATAACAAGTGTGAATACTGTTAAGGCCGGGAGTGTTTTTCCATTTTCATCTATCAGATGAACGTCGTTGGTCTGGGAAAACAAAATAATATACGAACATATGAATAGAAAGAACGATTATACTTGTAATTTATAAACATTCATTCATAATATACCACATAGTGAGACAAATAAAGTCATTGTCAGGAATAAGTTTCAGTTTAAATGATGCTAAAATTGACTGGTATCTGCACGATTCCTATCGTTTCAAATATTGCATTTGAATATGCTTGATCAATCAATTGATCTATATTATGCCTTAAATTAGATTGAATTATTTCAGTTCGGTTGGGTATCAAGCAATGATCTTAATTGCAAACAATAGCTTCCCTCCTTTAAAATTGAGGTTCAAGGAAACAATTGCTTGCCCATGATAAGGTTAACACGTTTACGCCGCTCGGTAACAAACTAACAATAAGGATAGAATAATGCTTAACTCTATCTTTGACATTCAAGTTCATACTAGAGTTATCTATTCAATACGGAAGACGGACAAAACCCCACCAGTTAAAACCCCACCACTCAAAATTTTATAGAGTGGACAAAACCCCACCACTAAATTTTATAGAGTGGACAAAACCCCACCACTAAATTTTACAGAGTGGACAAAACCCCACCACTTACCAATTATTGGGCAAGATTTGATGAATTAAAATATAATATAATATACAGTACACATTTTCACATTTTATTTTTTAATTTCAATATAACATTTGTGTAATAGAATCTACTGGTATAAGAGATTATACAAATAATTTACAAACTGTTAAATCAACATCAAAGAGTAGTCATTTATTTGAGACTGTGCCACATTTATGACCTTGAATTATCCATTATTTTAAGTTTCTTCAAATTCATGTCTTCAATTTATTTATATAAAAAATAAACTACTTACTATTAATCAAGAATGTAGCACATTTTCATCAATTAATGATTAGAAAATAGCACATTTTTATAGCACATTTCTAATTTATTCAGTTCAGACAATTTTCCTTCATTGTACTTCATTGTACTTAGTTTAAGTGGATACTGTGGCTGATAGCCTGAAGAAACTCGGGTACAGGTCTTCTCCTTATTGATGAGTTGTTCACACATTCTTTTGAGTTTCATCTGCTGCACAATTGTTTGTTTTTTAACATGTTTACAAGAAAGTTTTGTCCACTCTATAAAACTGAAGTGGTGGGGTTTTGTCCACTCTATAAAATTAAGTGGTGGGGTTTTGTCCACTCTATAAAATTTAGTGGTGGGGTTTTGTCCACTCTATAAAATTTTGAGTGGTGGGGTTTTAACTGGTGGGGTTTTGTCCTACATTCATTGAATACACGGATAAGACGAAACTTAGTACTTCAAAATATCGAAAATTCTATAACAAAAACTGGCAATCGCATGTGTATTGCAATTGCTCTTATAAACTAGAATGGAAATTTGGTAATTGCATATGAAGATATACAACAAAACCTTACCTCTTTAAATGATTTTACCAACTTTATCGAAATGTTTTTGAAAATATAATACTGCACGTGTTCGTTTTCTAGTTCAAGGTCATCATAAAAACTTTCAGCGTCATATCCATAACCATGTAAGGTTTTGCCATCCGGTGTAATGATAACAGTACTAGGCGCTGATATTGTTAGAAGATTATCACATTTTGACCACTGCTTGCATTTTATTCTTATCCGGCCTTCATTGTAATCGTCTCTCGTGCAGAATGCCAATCGTGATGTCTCCATATTGAATTCTATTGCCACTGCAATTAATGGCTGAAAATAACAAACGCACACTTCATATCATATTGGGCAATAAAGCTTGAACTGTTAATTGTTAAAGAACTATAATAGGATATTTTGTCAAAATAAAACAAAAAGCACGTCTGAGCGAGTGGGTGTTATCTTTAAGAATTGCTTCTTCACCTTTTTAAATGGCCTCGTATGCATATTATAATACGGTATGTATCATTTATTGCACAAACTATGCTGCACATAATTTATTACGTTTTAAGCTAGATGAAAAGCTTTCATTAGTAAATGACGCCATAAAGAATTCTTTTGTGAATGAATTATAATGTTTTTTAATACTACATGGTAATTGTTTAGTTGGATAAAAATACTATGTAGAGAAGTCAATTTATTTATGTCGACATAATGTGTTATTTCGAAGCATGTTGACATACTATAAATTGTTTCTCTCTCTCTCTCTCTCTCTCTCTCTCTCTCTCTCTCTCTCTGTCTCTCTCTCTCACCCGCTCCCTCTCTCTCTCTCTCTCTCTCACTCTCTCTCATAGTAGATTAATCATCCGCGATATATTGTTTTGATGCATACCTTGTTTGAAAATAAACCCTCGACAAGTCGCAGCCTATGATTATTCCCCTTGACTTTTTAGCTCACCTGAGCTAGCTCAGGGTGAGCTTTACGGATCGTTGAATGTCCGTCGTCCGTCGTCTTTCGTCCGTCCACACTTGTTCGTTATCACTCTAGCGGTCACATTTTGCCTCAATCATCATCAAACTTTGTCAGAATGCTTATCTAGGTAATAGCTCGGATGAGTTCGAACATGGGTTATCTTTGATAAAAGATAGGTCACAGGACCTAAAAATAGAGAAACCTTGTCAACACTCTAGCGGTCACATTTTTGCCTCAATCATCATTTAACTTTGTCAGGATGCTTGTCTAGGTAATAGCTCAAATGTGTTCGAACATGGGTTAGCTCAAATAAAGAAGTAGATCACAGGAGCTTAAAATAGAGAAACCTTGTTAACACTCTAGCGGTCACATTTCTGCCTCAATCAAACTTTGTCAGGTTGCTTGTCTAGGTCATAGCTAAAATGAGTTCGAACATGGTTTATCTGAAATGAAAAACTAGGTCACAGGAGCTAAAAATAGAAAAACCTTATTAACACTCTCGTGGTCACATTTTTGACTCAATTATCATCAAACTTGGTCAGGATGCTTGTCAAGGTAATTGCTCGGATGAGTTTGTACATTCGTCATCTCGGACAGGAGTTAAAAATAGAAAAATCTTGTTAACACTCTAGTGGCTACTGTTTTTATCCAAATATCCTGGAAATTGTTCTGAAAGTTTGTTTTGATAATTTCTAGGTTATGTTCGAATATGAGTCATCTCAGATGAAAAACTAGGTCACACAGCCCAAATATGGAAAAAACCTTGTTAACACTCTAATGTTATTATGATCAAACTTGGTCAGGATGCTCGTCGAGGTAATAGCTCGAATGTGTTCGAACATGGGTCATCTCGGATGAAAAACTAGGTCACAGGATCTAAATATAGAAAACTCTTGTTAAAACTAGTAAATATTGTTTTGATCCAAGTATCCTGGAAATTGGTTTGAACATTTGTTATGATGATTTCTAGGTCAAGTTTGAATATGGGTCACATGGGGTCAAAAACTAGGTCACAATGCTAAAATATGGATAATCCTTGTTAACACTCTAATGGTCACATTTTTGACTCACCTGTCATGAAACCTGGTCAGAATACTTGTCAATGTAATTGTTCGGATGAGTTCGATGGGTCAGGTGAGCGATCTAGGGCCATCATGGCCCTCTTGTTGTAGAATTTCTGCAACAATGTATAAATTGTCGCGGCTTTCTTTCTCGAATTATTATAGACAAATGAGGGATAAAATATAAAGTCAAACAATGGACACAACCGGCCATTGGAGTCAAATATTTCTTGCTGTTTATAAAATATCGAAGTTTTTTCCGCGTAATTATCTACGATTTCGGCAAAAACTCGCGGGTTGGTTTGTTGACTTTTTATGATAGAACGATATAATGTCTCATAGGTTGGAAATGACCTCAACGGGCAACCAAAGTATTCCTGCTTTTTTATCTTGAGCTGTAAGCAGTGTTTACTCGCTAGAGTTTGTCTTAATGGGGAAAACATTTTCAGCCGCTTGTTTCAAATACTGATCCAGGTACAGTTTCGTTTAGAGCTCATCAGTATTTTGGAAAACCTTATTTTGAATTTAGTTGGCATATTTACATTATTAGTAAAGAGAGGACAGATTATATTCACAAACAATTCTTTATGTTTTTAATATTGTATTGATTTTTTGTAAAAAAAGATGCAAACATATACTACAGCTACCTGTGTTAAGCGTGGCGGTCCACCCTGTTTTGTATGTTGTTCAAATTGCTTCCCTTTCTCCATTTTCAATCTTAAATACAAAAAGATGAATCGTCTGATGTTGATACAAACAATCCAATTATATCAATACATGTCGATATTGCAAATAACCCTAAAGAAAATAGAATTATATATTACGTTATTTTTTAAACATGTTATATTGTTTTTGACATGGTGAAAATGGAAATGTATTTCCGAGATTCGTGAACTGTTTTATGTAGAACTTGGATAATTTTATTCAAATTTTCAGATCATGACATCACCTTGTTTTATCCAGAATTATCATTTTCATTGTGACAAATTGACCCAAAAATGTAAAAAAGGGTTGCAACATCTATTTTCAAAATAATTCTAATAATTTCATATCTTATATTTTCTCGCTCTGTTTACCTCCACGGTAAAGATTTAATGTTTTTATAACTTTAGTTGAGTTTAAGAATGTCTCCGCTATTTAACATATACAAGATTTGTATATAAACAGAATAAATTCCGGAATAAAATATCATTTTCTATTTTAGAGTTTTAACTGTCCGGCAAAGATTTTGTGATTGCCCAATTTGATCTTTAAAAAACTTAATTTAGATATATACTTATATAGCTTTATACACTTTATATGTTACGTGTGTTATTAAAAGCCGTTTGGTATTTTTAATTACATAATATACAGGATGTTGTTTGTAAATGCCATTCTGCTGCAAATGTAATCTATTAGAACAAAGATCAAGGAGGAAACGCGCCATTCACAGAACACAACACAATCACGATATAGCAATACCTGGACACCGATAAAGAGTTCAGACGTGCACCGAACAAAAACTGTAGAGGCATTTAAGATTTCAATTTCTCTTACCGTTGCTTCTTGTTGATATGAAATAATGAATCAACTAACTATATACTTCAGATTCTTGATGCTCAGTTACATGGTTGACAGGTGTGTCAGTTATCTGAAATATAAATTGTACAAGATAAACAATATGAATAACAAGGGATCAAATAAAGCTGATAACAAAAATGTATATTATTTGCAGATACGTTACCAGCAAATGCTTAAGTGCTATCTGATGTTTTTTTCTATTTTACATTTCATCTTTGTCATGTTTAATTGCTGAGGTGGTGTCAGGGACATGGAGGGTAACTTGCACTTGCCAATACCGTAGCTGAGCCTGCAATATTTTGTAATTGTGCCGTTGTCAGAGTTATTTAACTAAGGATTTCATATTGTATCCAATTTCGGAAATTGGAGTTTTACAGATAGTTATAATTAATTTAGAATTATGCAATGTAGGTACAGTAAATTCAGTCTTTTTCTTTAGACTGTTTTATACCGCCTATATAATGCGATATATATACAATATGCAATACTCTATTAATTAGCCACGAAAAGCTTAAAATGGAGCCAACATGGCAAATTAAGATCTGCTGGCTACGAATTATTATCGACGGCAGTGGTAAATTTAAGCTATCACACGCGCCCTCCTTAAACCGACTTAAACATTATGCAGCATTAATCACAACACATAATCTATATTTATTTCAATATACAACATATCTTATAACAGTAAATTGATCTCTTATTATGACTTTGTACAAGTCATTCTGATCGCTGAATGAATTATAAGTTCTCATATTATCTAAAAACTTAAACTTAAACGAAACATAAATTGTAGTATAAAAGTAATATAATTCACAAACAAAAGAATACAACCTGAAAACTACATGCCCGATTTAAGCTTTTATATTTGATTGTTAAAAATTGTACTATCAATAGTTTACTTGTTTGATATGATTGATATTGTTTCAAATTGCAATAAACCAATTTAAATATGACAATCAATTGAGACAATATAGCGGCAATTTATTAGAGTAGTGTTGACATTCAGCACATAAAGATGTAATACTATATGGCTGTGAATAAACAATTGTCTGCAATATAACCCTCGTATAACGGCTGTGGTTATGTAAACTTACAATTATTAATACAGAGACATATAACCTGTCAGAGATCTTTATAACTTCTAATATATAAAGTTATACATTTATATAAACCAACCCCCTAAATATGAATACATAGATTGAATATTTTTGTTGCTGATTCCATTACCATGTGCGTTTGCTTTTGGTGCCAATCTACTTTTCATCATAATATTATCTATATCCATCTTTAAGTAAAATGATTTAATAAATAAAGTTGGTCCTTTCCTAAAACAGAACTGCCAGTGTCATCTAATGACACGATGCATTCATATTGTGGCATTTTTTAGTGTGTAGACTTCAAAACATAGCATATCTACTTTGTGTGAAGTCGATATGTGTGGATTTTATATTTATAAAGAGACAGTGAAGCAATTTGCAATATTTTCAAAATTCAAATTTGAGCATAATATATCTTGAAAGTATTGTTAATCACTAATATATGTTTATCATTAATACATTAATTTATCAAAAACATAACGAATAAATATATTATAAAATATACAGTAAAACCCTCAATTAAGACCACCATCGGAACTAAAATAAAGTGTTCTTAATTGCGGGATGGTCTTATTTGTGGGTATTCTTATCATTACTTACACACTTTATGACCAAGGTCTTTTTTAGTTCCTGGGCGGTCTTTAGTTGGGATTCTACTGTACTTCAAAAGCTTGTTACTGAATAAGGCAGACACAAAATGACTATAAGATCTACAAATTAGATGGAATGGAAGAGAATAAGAAATAATTGTCCCTATCTAAACAATTAAATATGAAGTTATGCACGTAGCATTACTAAATGTCTGGATAAATAAATCAAATATATCGTGTTTTATTTTTTTCTCTTTAAATGATCATGAAATACCTGAAAAATCATTGATAATAATGACTTTTTTTGGCAATTTTATGCTAGTGTTTACTTATACTTCACTGACAAGCGAATTTGTTTTTCGATTCCAACGTTAACAAACCTTATATATAAAGTTGTATATGAATTCCTTAAACATTGCAATGTTTCGTGTAAGTCTAAAATTTGTAAATGTGTTTATTTTATATATCTTCTTACCTTGTCAAGCAAACAATCTATTATATCTTAATCAACCGGTGCCAATAAATCCAAATCAGTTCAGGAACCCGGACATATTCCAAAACAGCCCGAAACGATTACGCACCGTGTTTTACATTCTTATTCCGTATTACAATGTACCCATGTAACAAATACTGTTCACGTTTAACACGACCCATTTATAGATATATTTTTAAATATGTTGACTGAATTAACACACGTCGTTTTAAGCAACACCTTGTATTTCAAATAATCATTACATACTAGATATTATTGTTAAATCACTACACCAGTTTGGTTTGACACTTATATCTAAACCGCCAATCACAGAGTTGTTTATGGTTTCACTTGGACACACATACCAGAAGTAATGGTTCCTTGAAATGTAATAAATTTCTAGGTAAACAATAATTCATTTACTTCCGGTGTAGCGTGAGATTCGTCAGACCCGTGAAAAATGTAAGATCTTACGAATCTCACGGGAGGGTCGTGAAAAATGTCAGACGTGAGAAACGTAAGACTATATTTAGTCGAGATCATTTCCTGTTGCAATTAAATTAGGCTAAATACTGTTAATATTTCATTGCATCAATAAAGTAATGGTTTAAGCGAAGGAGTTTGTCTGTTTTACCAGTAAATGATAACAATTTTAATCAATGTTCGGCTTTAAAATAGCCAGGCTCGGATGTTCATGATTTTCTACAAATTAATTTGGATTTATATATTTTGCATACTATAAAGTAACTAATGGACCACTCCTTATGTTTTTAAAAATAAAAATACAGTAGTGAATGTTGCTGTCCATACACAAATGCCGAGTAGTAAATTGAAATCATCTTGTTCGGCCCTAACTAAACTCGACGGAGTCGATCATCTCGGCCACGATCTGTATCTGTTCAAATAATCCATATGATTTGTTAAGAAATTATCAACAGAAGTTTTATAATAAATAATAACACCAGGTATTATTAATTTCACATAGGGTAATACTTGAACCATCACCTTTCTTAGGCTGGTGCTTTAAACCTATAGATACCTTTTACCACAGACACTTGGGGTGCCTTTAAAATTCAAATAAAATATATCTTTATCAATCCCAGGCACATGTACTGATCATATATGTAAAAAAAAACTTAATATAAGCCGTTTTGAAAAAAAATCATATTTCAAGGTCTATAATAATACACACACACGAGCTCCACATCCCAAGTGTCTGTGCCTTTTACCTGCACTGTGCTGTCCTATAAACTTACATGCTAGAAGATCTTTCGTTTTATCAGAGGAGACTGTCAGTCAAGAGACAGGGTCCCTACAGATTCTTTCAAGCATCACTGGTTGCAGAATACACTATTGCAGGAATGAGTGGGTACCAAATTTATTTCAAGCACCAAACTATAATCTTCCTGGCAAGTTCAAACACAACCATAGTTAGGTCAAGTAAGTTAGCTGCTTAACATTTTATATTAATTTTCCAAATAATGTATAACCCCAAAAAACATGTTTCAATCATAAACATGATCTATAGACTTGTAATCAAATTTTCACTTGTTAAGTCATTACAGTCAGGTAATAAACATAAAGCAAGATTTTTCTATAAATACAATATTTATTTTCATTGCGTGTTATGAACATTAATATTTCATGAGTGGTGGTTGCCACAAGTGAAACTTGATAATTTTCATACTACAAGCTATTTATAGAAAATACTTAAATTTACTTGTTTATTCTATGCATTTCTCTTTTTATATATCACAATATGAAAGACTAACTCGGCTGAATATAGCAGAAAGGAGTCTGGCAAGACACCGGTGAAAATATGTTTCACTGCGGTGAAAAAAAATTTTTTTGCAGTGAAAATAAAGAAAATGAAAATAAGCATTTAATTTCATCAATATTTCTCATCATTTTATTTATAAGTATATAATAAAGAAACATAACCTGGAAATACCATATTTTCAGCTTGGAAAGGGGTGCACATCTCTTCGAACTGTTCTTTTATATTCGTTTCTGCCGGGTTTTATAATTTTCAATTAATGCAATGGGTCTTTATTTAAACACAATATATTTAAGCTCAATTTGAAATAAGATTATTGCATAATTTGAGAAAGCAGAAAAGAAAAGAAAAAACATTCATAACTGACATAGCTAATACATGTATAAATGTCACGGTTATCCAATGAAAGAGCGTCGTTGCAAACGTGAAATATTATAGATATATCTATTTATTTACGTAAAATGTAAAGGTTATGGTTATGGATAGAAGGAAATAATGAGCGGGATATTGTACGAAGTCACAAATTCAACCTCTATTAAAAGGGGAGCGAACGGACAATCATATCGCAGTAATCTCCCCGGAATTGTCTATTTATCAACCAGAGTTTCTTGTCTAATATTATTACCGTTGCAAAACTTCGCCCTGACGTATTTTTCGTTCGATTGGATGGTATATTTTTAAGTTATTTTAATCTTGTATTGTGGCACCATCTTTATTGTAAACAGGGAAGAGAACTATTTATCAATAACGTATTAAAAACTGAATCCAAAGTTCTGTCACATAAATATTTATTTTTAAAGCAAATACATTTTATGACATATTATCAACTCATATCGCTGTATTTTATTTCGGGTGAAGTACATACATAAAATTGTTGAATAAAATTGTGTAACAACAACAAAAACAACAACAACAACAACAACTACAACAACATAAACGTCTAACCACAGCTAAATTTAAGTGTATACTATGTATACAGTGGTGATAATTCATTATAAACGAAAAGCGTTGCCAGCTTCAAAAATGATGAATTTTAAAACTGACAATTGGCCGCTAGGCCGACAACTTTACACATCTCCAATATATACGTATGTTTTTATGAACAACCGAAGTATGCAAAGTAAACAACAGACGTTTATGTAACAAGACAACATTTGAGAAACATTTACGTACATTCACATAATAAATACACTTCACTGAAAGCAAAAGTTTCAGTCTTTAGATACGTTCTTTGAAAGGTAGCTTTAGTTTTAAAATCCTTAAAATCCCCCTTACTGACATAAAGACGGTATTACGAAATGTAATAAATGTTTCTTCAAAAAATTATAATATAGCGAAAAGTTTAAACCACAAAAGATGTTCAATACGACTGAATAGACATATTTGACAGGCTTGGTTTGTCTTTTAATGTTTGTCTGTGATTTACAGGCTTTATCACCCCTGACCCCTTTTCAAAATTATAGATTTTTTTTCCGCCAACTATTTAAATGGAGAAAAACGGAGTCCCTAAAGAACGTTCTGAACGTTCATGGCGCAATTTACCGACCACGCCCAAGCACCGGTTTCATCTTGATAGCCGCAAAGTTTTGAATTTAGAAACATCCACAAATGTGTTACAAAGTCAATGTTTCTAAATTCCAAATGACATCATTTCTATGTTTGAATAACAAATTTTGCTTTAGTTGGGCTAGAAGGCGTTGGCAGTATTTTAATTTAATGTTTCACAAAGCAATATCATTATCAATGTACAAAACTTGACCCGCCAACCATATAAAGCATGGATAAACTGCACCTGACGGCTCTCTAGAGATGGCTTATGCCAAAAGGTATTAAAAGATAGGTAAACCTTACTTTACAAGTTTACAAATGAAACAAATCCCTTAACACAACTTTAATTGTCCAATGAAATAAACGCCTTCAAATTACTTGCATGTTCTAATTTTTCTGTAGTATTCAAACGAGCCATCCGTATATTTCCCATCGGACATGATAACACTTATATATATAATTAAGGAAAAGAGACAAGGGAAACATCCGCTTCTAACTAAATTGGTTATTTAGGAATATATAGCGTGGAACGTGTTCCAACGTTATCTAAACTTTTGATTTCGCAAGGGCGTTCAACATTGCTTAGTTAAAAGAAACTCGCGCTCCTCTTCTGACAGTTAGCTTTAAATATCGTCACTAGGTCATAAAGAATCTTTGATAGTGTTTTAGAAATCCGAAAAAATGGTCTTAAGATGTGGTTCAACATTTAATCCTGGTAATGATGAAATTTTGAATTTAGAAACATCCGCATATGTGTTCATATGGTGGTTATCGGAATCTTCAATGTGACACTTTCGTGTCACTCCATGAAAAGCGGCGTATGGTTCCCAAATAAAAGAATGCGTAGAAAGCCATAGTTTGACTATATTTTTATTAACTATTATAATTTTATTTTATCTGTTTTATTAATTTTACTGTTATTTATTACTGCTATTTATTACTGCTATCGATTGATTTATAACTGTTATCGTGAATCCACTGTAAACCTGGAAGAATTCGATTCATTAAAGTGTTCTGTCTTTGACATATTGCAGGTGCTTATGATACTGTAAATCTCTGTCTAATACATGCATATAAACCTTTGAGAGTATTTAATGTTAACATTTAATTTGTTCTGTTTTGTTTTGACATCATACACAAACGGAAGATATGCTTGGCAAAATTCTAACCTTCATTATATTTTTGTTGCATTTGATAAATTGACAAAACTCCCTTTTATGCTCGGAAAAGGATATTTATCGACTTATAATTGCCTGATTAACGATGACTTTGAAAAAGTCTTATTCCTTATACAGATTCTAAAATAAGCACAATACGTGAAGCCCACTCTGATGCATTCACTTGGTTTATTATGTCCGGTTCTTCTACCATTTTTGATCAGGTTATACCTATTTGTGTTAACCAGACTATGGTGTAACACTGATGTCCTCTTATCCATTTTTACATTTCAAAAACTCTTTTGGAATGTTCTCTTGACATAAGAGAACCCGACCTCTTCATAGGCCTTCTGTTATGTGGTGTGATACTGATGGTATTTTTTCTTCTCGAACCTATGGTCAGAATTCTTTCCTTTGCCATAGCATGCAAGACAAATTGTTTTTTTTTGTTTTTTTTTGTAATCGACATTTGAAGGATGCATGATTATGTTTACCCAAGTAAATGCTTCCTACATTGAGAAACAAGATGAAATTGTAGTTTTCCGGTTTTTGACCCGTTTTCGAGTCTTTAAATAGGTTTCTTTCTCTCAATTTGATCCCTTGTTTCTGTAGTTAACTAATCTTTAAAATTGTGTAACTTGATTAGAATCTATATTGTTCAGAAATTATCACTTTTTTGTTTAAATTTACGTTGAATGTATCAGAGATTGTACTGTGAATTTGTTCTTGGTTTATCAGGTGACGTTATATAATAAATTACGTAATAACCCGTATGTTTACCCCAAGTAATGCTTGTTATGCTTACACTATTTCTCATTTATCATTTCATTTACTAATAAATATTTTTCTAAACGTTCGTAATAAGATGTGCTTGATTCCGCATTGCCATCAAATCCATGTAAATATCAAATTATACCTGCCATTTTAACTATGACAGATTAAATCAAGAGTTGATTATAATAGAACATATACAAGATTCTAATTGGTAAAATTCTCGTAACTTAATGTTAGGTTACCTTCGTTAACATATTGTTAGAAAATCAACACGTCTATAGTCCTGAACATAATATAATGCATAGATGAGGTAAGCAGGCGGATTGTCTCATCAGTTATACATTTTGACTTATATGGGTAACAGAAATATACACAACAATAAGTGTAGAATAAGTATATTGTATGGATAACATTGTACCAAACACAATTCCTTTCACCTCAAAGACATTTCAGAAATAATACTTGACTTAAATTTAATTATGCTGATATTTTTAGGAAATTCCAGAAATGTAATCCTTTCAAATTTCATTTAGGAAAAATATGTAGTTTTCTCCGGGAAGTTTAAATCATATTTACATTGCTTTGTCAGTGAAACCGCTATTAACATAGTAATGAAGATAAATACATTTCGCAGGTATGTGGGTATTTCGTAAATTACTCGTATACGTTTCACTTTTCTTATTTTAAGTTTGAAGCGAATACGTATATAATGTTTGGAGAAAAATGGCATCATTTTCTAATGAAAAAATAAAAAAAAATAAAAGGATAATAGTAAAGCAAAATGGCTTTCAGGAGTATCTTCCTGCCACCAAAATCATATCAGATTTGATAGTTGACAAGTACTCCAAGTTAAAATTAAACATCATTGATACCTTTTATCTAGTTACCTCAAAACCATAAGCAAACAACAAATAATAACGTACCAAAATATTTATTGATATATGTGTAGGTAAACATGCATAGGTAACACAATATTACTTAAACATGGATGCCTTGTTGATCTTTGTTCTCATTTTCTTAATGTAAGAAATAACAGTGCAGGACAAAACCAATGACATACTGTGGACATAAAATCTCAATATATACATAAATTAAAGTCCTCATATAATCCAATAGCAAAAGAAAACAGTTAACCTTAAGCGGGATAATAAAAATGCATAAAATAAAAAAATAACAAAATAAAACAACAAAATTAATAAAAACAAAAAGAAAACAGGAAAAAACATATACAATGTACCTGAACAACAAAAAAAAAAAAGAAGACAATTTAAGGGGAGTGCAGGTGCGGCAAAATTGAAACATTTCACGAAATGCGTTTCTTACAAACTGCACAAAACTCGGGAAACGACTTATTTATAACATCCGCGGATGGATAAAATAAAACCTATCAAACCGGTCATAACTTTGCAAGCATGCATTATATGACTATCTGCCATTATGAAATAATTTTACAATATATAGTGAACATGTGTATCACGTTTGAGGTAAATATCTTTGAAAGTTTCTGAGAAATAGACTAATCAAATCAAATGATTAATCTGGGCTAAAAATCTGAGTTGAAACCAACGCCGACGCAAACACCGGGCGAAAACAGAGCTAAATATCACATATGCAGAAAAAAGTCTTTTTTTCCTGAATTTACCATTATATAACATGAAACATCCATTTTAATCACAAAAACAAAATTGCAAATGTAAATGAAATAATCATTGTTTTTTTATTGAAGAGCTTAACATCTTAGAGAAATTACCATCTGTGTTCAAAATATAATCCCATAATGTTTTATCGAAGTGCTCATACTTAAAGACTAGTACCTGAAATACCTTAAAAAAAGATTGTTTGGGTCTCTTTATCGAGCGATCATTGCAAACTACTTTCCCCGACTCCACCTGTAGTACAAGCTGGACAAGCCCAATACGAAATTGGGCAGCAAATATTATCATCGCTTAAAGGAATAGCGTTAATCTCCCTTATTTTGTCTTGTTAAAATTAACGTCTAAGTTTTACATACCACCCAACCACTGCCTTTGGTATTCATGCTTTGTAATTTGATTTCGTTAACATTATTGACAGCAAATTTGTCTTGTGCTAAAACACCTTCATCTTTTTTGAACAGATGTGAAGAGATCACGAACGATGTTGCTAGGATAATGACCAGGTAACTATAATCACCATAAAGTACATTAAACATCATACTCATAATACTAACTTTAGTTTAATAATATTTTATTGTATAAATATACACACAATATACAATTTCATAATTTTACAGACATAATCAAGTGTACATACAAAAGGGTTGGGCCAAAAGTTCTAACAACATTATCGTGGGCCCTTCCCTGAGGTTAGTCAGAAATAAGTTTATACTATTTGAATAAAGTTGTGTGATATCAAATAATTATCAATTTCAGTTTTAAGTTATTTTCAGGAACTAATTTTCATGAACTAATTTCAACAAATGTTTATATAAATTAATCAAATGAACATTTAACAGAGAAAAAAAATGGGGTTTATATTTAATGTAGGGCATACATAAGACATCGCAATTCTAGTATGTTTAAAATGACGTAGGGGGGTGCATGCTACCCTTCTAAAATAGTGCCCGTAAGCCGGTTTTAATAGTTAATGCTATATGCACCACAAATGTATATATTTTTAATGGGGTTTTATGTTTCATGTCAAAATGTTTTGACCTATTGTAAAATTAAATATATAGTTGATATATATAACTTAGTACCCCTTAGTTCTGTTGTTCGGAAATGTTCATTATATGCCTACATAGTGGCATATATAAAAACTGACTGCATGAAATAATGCCACTCAAGCCGGACTTATATATGGGCCCCGTAAGTGATGGTATGTGTGAATACGAGTATATATATATATATATATATATATATATATATATATATATATATATATATATAAGCGCGAACAAAAGAAATTCGTGTATATAGTCATCGTTGCGATGTAACATTTATCTATATAAGAGCAGTAACAAGTTAAATGTTGATGCTGCACATCAAAGACGCCGCCAAATGATGTGAATATTCACAGTTAATGTACAAGATCAGCCTTGTTACAGTTGAAAATCCGAAGCACTAATAATTTTTTCTTCATTTTCTTGGTATGTGCTCGTTGTTTAATAAATAAGTTGCATCTTTTTGTCAAATGCATAGTCACAAAGTAAATTAATGCCATGTATGAAATTCTGAAAAATGTTTGTCTGTTGCGACAAAGATTGAAAGGTCTTGTCGAAGCAAAATAAACTGGATAATAAGTAAAAATGAAAAAAATGGTATACTTAAAATAAATTCAAGACAAATACAGAGATAAAGAAAAATATTTCCGTTGCGCCGAGAATATGTCCATTTTACCGGCCTTATACGTTTTGTCGAACATTAAAGAATACGTTGGTTGCTGTGGTAAGAGTTTTCCACTTCCACGTTGAGAGAAGGTAAATGGGCTCTATTTAAAAAGATCCAGCATTTCTTAAAAAACACATTTACAGGTAAATCAAAGAAAAACTGTCTTTATCTTTAATAGACTGTTGCTGCACGGATTCATTTTTGTGCGCTACTGCATAGATAACCTTTCTAAAGGGAATCCACATTTGTAAAAGCTAAATCTTTTTCTTTTAAAAGTGTTTTATCTTTAGTGTCCTCTTTAAATTTCCATAACAGTGCAGTTCTCATAGGCTAAAACATGACTCATCTTCTCCTTTTTAACATTCTGGGAATGGTAAGCTATTTAAGTTGGTCAGTATGTCACATCAACACTTTACAGGTCATATTACAACTTTCAATCTTTACTGGTGAAGGAATACCTTAAGTGTCTCTTAGGTATTATTTTAGGCGCGTAAAACCACCAATATTCAATACGCTAGTTGGGGATAGCTATTTCACATAATAGACTCCAAAACCCCGGCAGGACTCGAACCTACAGTGATAAGAAGCAAAGTTTTGAAGTCACAGACCTTAAACACTCATCCAAACTTGCAGATTTAGTTATTTGTATGGATATTTAAGTGCCATTTTGTTCAGTTTTTCCTACCTATATGGCACATTATACTGTTTTACAGTCAGAGCTTTTTTAGGCAATTTACACGCTTTAAATCCGTTATAACAATATATCATCATATATGGTTTCTTAGAAAGAAAAATGTATTAATTGCTGAGGCTAAACGTGTCTCATTAATTATGACTTATTTGTAGATTATTCAATATAGAAGTATAAATCTAAAAACACAATCCTAGCTTGCTTTACACTATACCTACATTTTCTGTTTGTCATACAATTGTTTCATTTTAAAAGCAGAATGCAAAGCTCGCGTTTCTAATTATCATATTATGTTGTGACAATTTTTACGGAAACAATGTGCCTCTGTGAGAAGGGCAGGCTAAAAGGATCAACAGCACCAGCTGCAAAAGTGGGGATATAATTTCAGCATTGTACATGGGCAGGGAAATGTTTACACGTGTACAGTACTGTTGTCCGACTTTATGGATAGTCAGGCCTTGATCACAAAAATGATGAAAAAACATTGTGTTATTAGTGTCTTAACGTTCAGACGATTCATTTCATTTTAAAATGTTTTTGTAATAACTTTATACAAAAATTCTCTGGTAAAGTAAGTGCAATTTAACATTGCTTAGATATTTACCCTTTGCGAATGATTGTTTTTAGAACAGTTATTTTATAATATGTAAATACAATGTATATAAATCATATTTATTTGTGTAAAATATACTGCAATTTTAAATCATAATATCAATTAAAAAAATAATCATACAACTACTTTTCTTTATAAAGCTAAATCATAAGAACATTTAATGAAATCTGACTTAAAGTAAAAAATGATGTTATCATAAGTGGTTGGGGTTATATCTTTTACTTTTTATCAGTCTGAATTATAATGTATAGCTTATACAGTGTTGCACCTTTTTGAATGTAATGAACTTTTGTTTAAATGATTTAGATTAAATAAAGCATGTTTTTGTATAATGTATTACTTTGTTAATTATGAACATATTTGTGTAGGGTAACAGGGGAATTAAAATTTTCTAATTGATAACTCACATGATTTCAATATATGACATTTTTAGCATTTTATACTTCGATTTTTTTTGAAGACTTTCTTTCCTGTTGCAACACATATTTAGTAGATAACAAATATGAAAAAATCTTTTCTTAAGGAATTTGTTTGAGCTTGGGTCTTATTTTTGGCTAAAATACTTAGCCTATATAAATATCTATAAATCATCTCACAGTTGGCATGGATTACACTTGATAAATTTTGACGTTTTAAGTATAATAAATGACGGACAGATAACTATCACAAAATCTCTGTGTCATTTCTGTCAATTCTCCTAGAATTAAGGAGATTTATCTAAAAAAAATAACAAGCGCTTAATCACCAAAATTGGTTATCATTATATAAATATCGAATATCTATATTACCGTTATGTATAACTTGTCAAAGAAAATAGTACACTAAATAACATGTAACATGTAATGAAGCCCAGCCAATTTATTCACTTGATATATTGTACCTTATATATATATATGATAAATGTGAGGTGCTGGTAGAGGGTTATATTTATATCGACAAAACTTTATTCTCTCATGCAATTTTGACTGTTTTCATTTAAGCGCAATCAAAAAGAAATTCGTGTATATTGTCATCGTTGCGATGTAACTTTTAAACTATTTGATTAAACACAAGATTGCATACATGAATTTGCAAGGAATTAAGTTATAGAATCACTAAATGTAATCAAAAAATCTAGGCAAAAGAAAATCACAGAATCCTTCAAAATATGCTATTGCAAATATTTGTGATACATTTAAAACAAACTTACTGTTTTCATTCAATTAATCTGTTTTATACCTTAAATATTTATTATTTTAATGAATATACGTTTTGCCCGTTTTGAAAAAAATATTTCCGTTGCGCCCGTAGCACCAAAAAACTCTGTTGCGTTATACGCCTTATTCCCTGTCCGAATTTGGTTCCCGTCATTAGATTTAGTTTGGCTTATTGGCATGTTATTTATTAGGTAAATCAATAACTTAAAAAAAATATGACATTCAAACATGGCATAATCGCTTCAGTTAGACGCTTTTTTAATTCCCTAAAGCCCTTTGACCTGATGTCAATCAGAAAAGCTATTTTATTAGAAAATATGAAATCAGTGTGATTTGTTAAAACAAAGAAAATAAAAATTAAAATTAAACAAAAGCAAGACTATTTTTTTTGCTGAATGTCGATTCTCTAGCTCAACATTTGAAATTTTGAATGTTTAGCTGATTTTTGTTTGTCTAGCTCAACATTCGTTTGGGAATAACATTGTTAAGACACGATTATCGAATGTTGAGCTGAATGACGAGTGTCTAGCTTGACATTTGTATTTTGAATGTCTAGCTAATTGTGTCTAGCTCAACAGTCTTTTTTTAAAATTGTACCGAAAAAGTACGAAAATATCAAATGTTGAGCAGAATTTTGATTGTCTAGTCTAACTCGACTTTGAATGATGATTGCCAAATGTTGGTTGTGTTGCCAAATTATTGCACATAAATAAATAATAATTTATTTTAATTAAATAAAAAATACATAGAGGACCTTAAATGAGTATCGTTTTAACTTGATTTTAAATAAAGTTTTAGTATATAAAAATCTGGAAACAAAGGGATCCCTCGGAAGCATTTATTACAACAAAATTACATGAAAATTGCACACTTGGTTTGATTTGGTCTGGACATGAGGGATAATGAATAAGTTTAACATCCCTCACGCCTCCTTATCCCGGCTTGAGCGATACTCAATTCTCAACACTGAAAAGTGCTGGCATCAATGATCCCGAAGGACCAGAAAAATATAACAACACTGAAGTGAGGTACGGGCAACTTTTAACAACTGCCACACAGCACTTGACACCTGCTGTTGTGGAGTATAAAAATCTGGAAACAAAGTGATCCCTCGGAAGCATTAATCACAACAAAATTACATGAAAATTGCAGACTCGGTTTGAGTCTGTAAATGAGGGATAATGAATAAGTGCAAGATCCCTCACGCCCCCTAGCACCGGCTTGAGCGGTACTTAATTCTCAACACTTAATAGTGTTGGCATCAATGATCCCGAAGGACCAGAAAAATATAACAACACTGAAGTGAAGTACGGGGCAATTTTTAACAGCTGCCAGACAGCACATGACACCTGCTGTTGTGAAATATAAATATCTGGAAACAAAGGGATCTCTCAGAAGCATTAATCACAACAAAATTACATGAAAATTGCAGACTCGGTTGGATTGGGTCTGTACATGAGGGGTAATGAATAAGTTTAACATCCCTCACGCCCCCTTATCCCGGCTTGAATGATACTCAATTCTCAACACTTTATTAATAGTGCTTGCATCAATGATCCCGAAGGACCAGAAAATATAACAACACTGAAGTAAAGTACGGGGCAACTTTTTAAGCTGCCACATGGTACTTGACACCTGCTGCTTGTCCTTGTTAAAACAGTGAATATCAATTTATACAATACATAATATGATTGCAAACAATTTCTTCCTCTAAATGTCATTTTATATTCTTCATTATCAAGACAAAAGTTCAATTTAATCAAGCATACCACAAAACATTTTTTTTTGGTATATACTCGTTATGATTTGTGTACAATAAATTGTACTTTTTGGTATTTATTTCTTTAAATTTATTTTACTTTTAAATATGTCAGTTTAAAATTGCTTCAATATAAATAAACAGTAAAAGTGGCAATCTGAATTTTGATAATAACTTAACTTTATGAATGATTTGTTTCACATTAATTCACATTTATTAAGACAGTAGGTTAAAAGAATCATGCTTGCCTACTTTGTCTCTGAATTATTTTGCCCATTTTATCATACTTATCAGCACTTATTTCCTAAATTGTATATGATGTAGGCCATAGAAAGGACATTTATAATAAAAATCATGCACTTATATAGGCCCGAGAGAGGAATTTTAATATAACCATTAATAATGAAATAATATAATCCATATACCTTCATTTTTTCAATTATCCCCCTATACAGAAAGAGTCATTTACATAAGTTTTGCATACATGTGTGATGTGAGTCCCTGCGAGGGGTTGATATTTCGGGACAAGCAGTAGCTCATATATAGATTGATAGACTTAAAGCAGGGTTTTTATATTGAAAATATCGAAATATGCTTTATCATAATCATTATAACGAATGTCTTTCACAACGTTCTTTTCGCGCCATTGCTATGGTTAAAGTAAACAAATAAACTAGTAATCAATAAAATTTTCCTTTATCATACTGCTCACGGCCCTAGATAATGCAATAACGATTCACAATATAACAAATCGCCACATAGTAATATCTTTTGGTTTACCTTTTTTTTCCAAAAAAGTAGGGTGGGAGGCGGGAAAAAAGTTTTTATATACTAATGTCTGGAAGGTAAGATACTTTGTAAGCATATCTTCTTTTATCAATTGGTCCATCCCGATTCTGATAAATGTAGTGCGTACATAGTACTTACTAGGGAAATTAAATGAAATTCATCGCCAATTGTCTATATCCCACTATGCTTAAATACATAAAAACATTTGCCCACATGTGTGAAAACAATATAGCAGCCGCAAATTAATAAAATATCACGTTGCAATTGTTTAACAACACATGAAATCTACGCAAGGGATGAATTCTGGCGAGTGTCAAGCCGACCTTTGAAATAATCTGTCAATCATACATTCAGTCCCTGATATTTAAACATCAAAGGTGTCGAAACTCAACTACACTCATTTCTTTATAGATCAAAAGTTAAAATCTGTCAAGAAAATATTACACGGGTTAGATTATTGCCCATGCTGAAAAAATATTTTATCGCATAATTATCGCATGGTTTCGAACGTTTTCTTTGTCCTTACTAACCCATTATACTCAGTACACTTCAATGAGTATTATATATAGCAGTGCAGTTTTTTCATTGATTCATATAGGGAATAAAATTCAACTTATATATAGAAGTTGAGTTTTTTCGCACCTTGTATATATCAGTGCAGTTTTTTCACAGAGGCTCCAATGGGGCAAGGGTAACGAACATTCCCAGTAGCAAAATAAATAAATAAATGAATAAATGAATAAATAAATAAAAAAGATAAATGTATGTAAATAAATAAATAAATGAATAAATAAAATGTAAAATATAAACAAAAATAGTGAATTAAATTAAATTTTCTCTCATATAATCAAATGGTACATCCGCTGACAACAACAACAACAACAACAATAAAAAGAAAACATTATGCCATTGCGATAAAACAGTTATAGTATATGAAACTCGTTAGTTACGAGGATATAACACTGGCTGTGCGACATCTCAGATTGTTTCTGCAAAAATATTTTCTCCGCCTAACGGCCTCCCCTTTTTTTCTCAGAAATATCCCTGGATGTCGCCCCAGCCAATGTTAAATCCTCGTAACGAACTCGTTTCATGTACTATAACAATTTCATATGAAGATCACTGTCTGTACAATCACAATCATTTTGTTATACTTAAATATATTGATTCATTTGCATTGCGGCTTATCATTAATCTGGATTTATCATATAGATAAACGCAATCAACATGCATCGTTCCTGCACTTAAACCTAATGTCATAATATAAAGTTTCAATTTTATAAATGACATACAGGCGTCTTTACTTGGGGAATTTATAAGAATTAAGGTAATATAATAAGAATATTACACTTTGGTAAATAAATATAAATATTAATTTCAAATTTTGACAGTTATTAATATCAATTTATGATAAAAAAAAGCAGTTATATGATATTTTAGATAGAGTTTTATGAATTGTATATTATATCTGCAGTCTTGACTGTAAGAAAGCTGTTTCTCTTTATTACATTAAGTAAATTTTTCAGAAAATTTCAGGAAGCCTTCTGTTGGATGTACATTCACTTGTTCGGAAATAGTAAGATACAATCTGCCTTTCAAAAAGCCCTTATTTTAAAATACACAAGTATAGACTTTCAAACAACATGGCCTGTTGTTATGCAAAA
The DNA here is from genome assembly GCF_026571515.1 of Ruditapes philippinarum. NCBI lineage: Eukaryota > Metazoa > Mollusca > Bivalvia > Venerida > Veneridae > Ruditapes > Ruditapes philippinarum. The sequence continues at coordinate 271,161 of NW_026864289.1, forward strand.
TCGCCCAGATGAAGTACTTTTTATTTCGCGCATGTGCAAACTGCGTAAGACAAAATATCATTCCGGAACATAGAAATGTGAAAGAGATTCAAATACAATTCAACTCATTATGGCGGTACATATAAATAGCATATCTTTAAACATAAAAAAGCAAAATACTCCTAAAGGCCTTGTCACACTAGACTGCGCTTTCATAGCGTTGCACGGATTTGTTAAATTTTACAAAGAGCCGTGAGATCGCAGATAAAATGTGGTATTTTTCATGACCTGGAGACTTCACGGCGTTCTACGGCGATTAAGGCGATGCTACAAAGCGCCCACGGCGTTTTAATTGAATGGCTATTTTCTGCGTTCAGACTGCGCTTCTGAAGTTAGCCACAAATGCACTAAAACCTTTGCCTCAACAAACAACAATTAGGCAAAATACTTTAAATTTATCGTCAGTATTTATAGTTCCCTCAACACCATATCAATCTTATATTCTACTTAAGTATGTGATAGGGGGCTTTGAAAGTTACTTAGAATATATCAGTGATATCTAAAGACACACATACTGAAATGAATACCGAGCTGAAAGTCTCAAATTTATTATTGTTTCACGATAAAGATACGGAACATGTGCATTTTATGCCCGATTCAAGTATTTTTTTTTATCAGTGATCACACAAGTCGAGCTTATAATTTAGAAGTTTAGACCACATTTTTACAATATCAAGTACTGTTTGAAAACATCGAGATAATATTTCGACCAATCTATATTTTGAACAATGAGAGTTAAAATATCATATGCCATTATACAAAGCATCTCTTATGGTTTCTGAAAACTAGAACTTCAAACCGTACAATGTTATCTCATAGGTATCCCTGTATTCGAAATTTGTGTTGCTTTAAGGGAAAAACACGATATATGAGCAATATTTCATATAAATAACATTTGATCAGAATAAAAACGACGTGCTCCGTATCATCTTAATATAGCTTTAATATGTCAAAAAACTGCAATTCATAATTAGACAAATTGGCAATAGTAACTCTATAATAGATCTACTTATTACATATATCTCCTTCAAACGACAAGAAAGAACAGAGGACTTGCTTTAAACTTCAGAAGTGTATCGCATATATGAAAAATAATTGAACTCAAATATTTTCAGAAATGATGTTGGGGTTTTCTTAATTTATAAAAAAAAAACGTGGGTAGTTTGAATATTTACGGATATCTCGTAAAAATCGGTTGGGTAACATCAAAGATATTGATAAAAAAAACATACTTGAATTGGACAATAAGGCGCGTTTTCTGTATCTTAAAGGTCCCGTGGTATCGCCACATTGCTCCATCTGATTACAGTAGATAATGATAACAAATTCTTTCACAGAATCAGTCAATAAATAATAGCTTAACTTACAACAAATTGAAACATCCTCCGTATCTTAATATTATTTTCGAGAGAAAAAAATCATGTAGCTTTTTCTTAACATATATTGATTTCTAGGTATTGCGCTTATATCAGCTTAAATATATTTTCAGTCATGAAACACAAAATAGAAATACACAATTATATATAGTCCAGTTGATTGAATTTCATTGTGAAATATGTAGTCATGTTAATGAAACATGTTAAAGACCCAATATGCCAAGATATGCGTTTATAATTATTTCTCGAAAGCTTTTCATTTCTAGTGTTTTATTACAGTTTCAAAAAAAAACACTCACTGGCCAATAACCTGAATCATCGTTTGTTTCTGTTGGTTTTTGGCAAGTGGAACAATTATACAGATTAAGTATTTTGTATGGAAGTAAAAATACCACTTTGTTTAAATTTCGCAATTTTTATACATTCAGCACTACTTTCTTCAGGTAATAAGAATCTAACACGTTCTTTAACCAATGCATTATGTGCTTTAATGTTGACGTTACAGACAAAACTATGGCAGCTGAAGGGGATGAAAACAGTTCAGTGAATCTTGAACAGCAACATCAACCAGATTGGCCAAATAACATATTCATGAAAAGAAAGGTATTTTAGCAATTGGGAAATTTACAAAAAGATATTTATGAAATTGTCGCAATAACTGTTCATTTATACAATTTCCTGTTTATAGAATGCTGCAAAGGTGAGCAAGGTTAAGAGGGTGTGAGGGAGGTTACATTTTGTCATTAATCATCAATTTTCATTATTGCTGCGCGCCCACAGGCGCGGAGCTATTTGTGTTTACTATATTTTTTGTCCATGGACCCGATTTTTATCAATAAATTTCTTCGATTTACAGCTAAGAATAAATTCGGAATCAAAAACTCCTTCCGATTTATATTATTTAAGTCAAATATTGGTTTCCCCTTCGGCGATTTGCAGCATGTCATTCTAATGATTGAGAACGAGAACAAATTCACGCCGAAAGCAGTATTATAGACAAAACAAAAAATCAACTTAAATTTGGTAATTTGTTTCTTGCATTTGTATCATCTACAGGAAATTATTTATTATTTTGTATTACACAGTGGATTATGTATGCATTGATTGCTTTACATGAATTTGAATAGCTATTAACATTGTGAAAGTCCGAAATTCTATTTATAGAAGTAGTTTTAGTCTTAACGAAACGGCCATTCGGGTCGCGCTATGATAATAAATTACGAACTGGAGGATTTTGCAGGAAATGAAATGCAATCATATTCAACGATAAATTGCACTCTTTATAAATTTATCGAAAACAATTATCATTTTGAAATTGTCTTTTCCGTAGGTTCTTTCCGATATATAGCTCCTATCTTTTTTACGGCCCTGATTGCAATTCTGACATTTTTTACTGTGAATATTTAAATTGACCCGTGTTTTTCGAAATTTTTCTGTAAGAAGTTGATTCTATTTTGTTTGAAGGCAATCAGTTTTATGGTGGTTTGAGTGGAATGTTGATTTGGCTAAAACTGTGATATTTAAACACCAGAAACTTTCGTCTGCAGATTGAACATGGGGTGTTATGGGTTTATGTGAATGTAAACACAGATGGTTTTCAACAAAATATTAGATTGATCTCCCAATAAATCAATTAACAATGGCTTTTTATATATCACCAATGTCAAGTAGCTTTTATATCTTTGACTCCCACGAACATGATGTCAGTGAATTTCCTCATAAATGTCTCAGTTACAGGTAACAGTCTTCCATTATATTAATAAAAAATAATGTTTCACCATATACTGCGTATAACAAACAATAATTCCTGAATTTGGTCTTTTGGAAATTCATCCCATTTTTTCAATCCAGTGGTATTTATCTGGAACTTGAAATATAACAACTGTATCTTAAATCCTAGGTATTAATGGACATTTTTTTTTTAATTTGACAAAAAAATGCATGTTATAGTACTATATTAGTCTCTTTTGTTACTATTTGTAACAATTATAATAAAAAATACAGACTGTTCATTTTGACTACCAAAGTTCATGATAAACGAGTTTTTTTGTTCTCCCATTTATCTATGATATACAATTCTGGTCCAATTAACCATTGACAACTTTATAAGAATATCTAGTCATCAGGTGTCTACTAGTTTGCATTTCTTGCTTGGACATCGTTTGATGCTTTGCATCATTTTTTTCTCTCGTTATATCATGATAAACCATTTGCCGCGAAACAAGCAAAGGACATTTTGAAAAGTAAAGTCAATAAAAAATTTTTGAGGGCTTATTTACATATGGATTTTTATATTACTTACCGTGATTAGTTGTTGATATGTGTAGAAAATGAGTAGCATAATAGGTTAAAAAGAAAATGTTTTTTATCATCTTTTATTACTGACTCCAGTAGTGACACAAACAAAACAATGTTGCCTTACTGTCATGCTACATTTGCAAGTCTTGTAAGTCTTGGATTACTTTCCTTACCAGGTAGGCAATCAGTGTAACCATATTTTTTAATATCAAATACCTGGCCCCTCGCTCATAGACAGTGCATACGATAAGTAAAATTATGCAAAAGTGATTTACAAAACATCAGGAATAATGTACAATAACTTAATTTGAATAGACCATGACCTGCATGTGCGTAGGATTGATTTGGAAAGGTATCTGCAATGAGCGCATTTTGCGCGCGGAGCTTTTCAATAGCTGCATTGCAGCAACATTTGTACTTTGTTGATTTTATAGTCACCGTGTTTTTTTTGTCCAAAATGACCGATTCATATGTTACTTTCTCAGAAGATGTGTATGCTTTAACTTTTGATGTTGCTATCAAAACCCCACAAATTTCACGTTGTGTCGATTTAATAAAATACTAGTAGGTGTTTTATAAATCCTAGTGTATAACTTCTAGGAGAAAATGTTATTTTTATCTTTTTGATATAGTGCTCATTTATAAACAAATTTCTGATAGTTTTCTATTTCTATTCATTTTCGTAAAATAAGTATATTTGTAAATATTTTGATAGTGATAGCCACACCATCAAATACTTCGTATTAACTTCTTTCAATGCTTAATAAGGTATGTAAACTTGCGTAAAAACACCGTAGCATACACATTTTGAAGTGGTTAATTTACCCCTTGTATGTGCTATAACGGAGTCGTAATGGTAAACACAGACGTACTTTGAATCGCAGAATTTTTTTAGTTAATGTCAACACAATAAGAGAGATAATAAGAGATTGCAAACATCTTTTCATTTTGCTAGATATTCAACGATCCGATTCATGGGACAATGGAAATACATCCGGTATGCGTGCGCATAATGGATACGCCTCAGTTTCAGCGACTGAGACACATCAAACAGCTAGACGCATGCTACCTAGTATATCCTGGAGCAAGCCATAATAGGTTTGAACACTCAATTGGGTAAGTACATTTTCGGAAGGATTTTAATGACTGATACATAGATGTATAATGTTAAATATTATCTTTTTACCAGTGAATAGTATCGCAAAATAATTATTATAGCAGTTTCGCAAAAATAAAGATAAATAAAAGTCCGAACGCAATTTAAAATGGATAATATAGTTTTACTTACCACGTTTGGTCTTATCTAGTACCTACGATGACGGTCTTTGCAGTCCACAGGTATATTGGAATGGATTTAATTTTTGAAGCATGGAGATGCACGTGATCTGTCACCCGTACATGAATAGTAAATCAACGTTGTATAGTTAATAACATGTATACTTCATGAACACATGGTAGTTTCAAAAAGGTATAGTAAAAGTCCAAAATCATAAAATTTAAATTTCTGACAAAGGTTATCTGGGACACTTGAAAAAGAAAATTATGAAAAAAGATGATCAAGAAATATACTCAGAAATAATTTGAAATGTGTATTTTTGAGCTATTTTTATCATAGCCTATGTCTGTCTTGAAAAACGGAGTTAGCAAATTATCTGAAATAATGCACAAATATTTGGTCTAGACCTTCATCAAATGGAACGTGAATCTCAAAAATATATTTCTAGTTCCATCATTTAAAAAAACCTAAGTGAAGTCCCCTTGAAGAATAATCAAATATTATTAAGAAAATAAGAATTCCTAAAGAAAGCCCAACACGGCAAAATTGAAAATGTATAGGCTCGGATTGATTGAGCCTGTTCATGGACGGTTCTGTCAAGTGCAAACTACGGTCCACGCCCTCTAGCACCGGCTTAAGCAGAATTCAACATATATCATAAACTGATACAATTTGGAATTTTGAAACATCCGCAGATATGTTCATATGGCGGTTATCATGCATGGAACCTTAAATGTCACACGTAAGTGCCATTCCATGAAAAGCAGCATATGGTCCCAAGGTAAAAAAATGCATGTGCCCTTAACTAGAAAACATTGAGCGGAACTAAATAAAATGGAATTTTGAAAGGGGATCAGAGGTTATGAAGCCTGCATATCACAGATAATACGTTAAAAGACAAATTTCAAAAGCAGGCCACATATCCTAAGGATGATTCAACAGTATTCAAATTAGGAATACTGGAACCACCCAACAAGAAAATAGCCGAATAGAAATGACTAAATTACCACAAGTACAACAATAAAGCCGTGCTGAACGATCTTTAAGGAACGGAAATATAACATCTCTGGTTGAATGTACGGGGTGACTTTCTACAGCCTCCACACGGCACAAACAATGCTGATGTGGCATGGATATAGAGAAAATAAGAATTCCTAAAGAAAGCCCAACACGGCAAAATTGAAAATGTTGCAGGCTCGGTTTGATTGAGCCTGTTCATGGACGGTACTGTCAAGTGTAAACTACGGTCCACGTCCCCTAGCACCGGCTTAAGCAGAATCCAACATGTAACACGAACTGGTACAATTTGGAATTTTGAAACATCTGCAGATTTGTTCATATGGCGGTTATCATGGAACCTTATCTTGTTTCAACTAAGTTGAAACAAGTTAAATGAAATAAAACACAAATTTGAAAGTGCTTGGAAGTCTGGATAGCCTGCTCTTTGGATACACAATATATAGGATCAACCACACACACTTAAATTGTATATTTGATGTTTAAATTATTATAATTTTTCTCCGCAGGAAACCTTTTTAACTTGTTGTAATGTTTAAGAGGTAAAGAAATTAAAATACCTCGTTTAATTTTTTTTTACATTTATTGTTGTAATTGAGGAAACTCTATCTACACAGGGTAAGTTATCTGGCTGGAAAACTTTTAAAAACTATCAAAGAACACCAACCAGAAGAAAACATTACAGAGAGGGACATTCTTTGTGTGGAAATAGCAGGACTTTGTCATGATCTAGGCAGGTCTTCTTTCCGTTGATGTTGTTATTTAACTTTTGTAATATTAACATATATAGTTTGAATTGCCCTACTCATTATTTAATAATGCAAGTACGAGTGAATGTTTTCCAATTTGTTTGACTTTTATACTTAACTAGGATACTATTGCCAATGGTTGTAATGTGAAATGCCAGATCTATGTTGTTGAACCTTTACAATGTCATTACAATTATCGTAATAGATATATTACTTGTACAGTTAGCAACATTGATACATTCAAATATTTTGATTTCATATGAGTTTTAGCAGTGATAGAATGCAGGTAAAGGCTAAATGTACTGTTTCATGCTTTTAGGCCAAGGACCGTTCTCGCATGTGTTTGAAAAAAGGTTTATGCCTGCGGTAGACAAAAGCAAGTATTTTAAGGTAATGTATTCTAATCATATCAGATATGCTCATTATCATCATGTGGCAGGGCATATTGTTTTTTTCAATAGCTACTTTTTTATATGTGTCTAAATTGTTATATTGTTTGAATAGTATTTTAATTTTAGCATTTGGTCTTAGAAACCAAATGGTCAAGAAAGTAAATAGGTAACACAATATAGGGTTAACGCACGTTTTTCCGTGTTATAACGTCTGCAGAGTCCCAAGGAACGGTTGGTGCCCGAGCCCGGTAGGGCGAGGGCTCCAACAGTTCCGAGGGACTCTGCAGACTTTATAACACGAAATAAACGTGCGTTGACGCTATTATAGCTTAAAATTTTCAAACAGATTCGTGATGTATAGTTTATACAAAACACAATTACATTAAAGTCTTGTGCTTGGACGGTATTTATCCGATTCTATGTTTTACGTATGCGTTTCATTTTTCCGGGGCCAACAACTTGGAAAATTCTCGGAACCGAACGAAATTTTGAATTTTAATTAATTTAACAAAGCTTGGCCTTTGGAGATTTATCAAGATATCATCAAGAAAAAAAAAAGGTTACATTACTCTACCCTCTACCCAAGACAAATAATGACCCTCAGAAATTCTTAGAATGATTTCAGATTGACGGTAGAAAAAAGATCAGTGACATCAGAATCGTTTTTTTTTTCAAGCAAACAAGTTTATAAAAAAATCAGGCACTAAGCATTATTCTATCAAAGAAATATAAAGAGCATTTATCAACATTAACATAAATAAAAAACATTTTCTCATATTAATTTTGTGTTATCTAGTTTTGTAAGTTAATCGGAGTGTTAAACTGAATGACAGGTAGATTCTACTGTCTTTGTTTACATTGACAACTGTCCGTTTCTTAGAAAGGGCGACAACCAAGGTTAGCACCGATGTCTATACGCCGTTTTTCCGGCATAGTTACTTGAATATGCGACTGAGGCCCTCGAATCAATAAATTTCAATATAACAAGAGCGCATGACTCTTCGGCAAACAGGCCAAATCGTCATCTTTTGTTTTGTTTGTTTACTGGGCCCTGTATGTATTGCGCATAGGTGAAACCGGGCTATAACAAGAGCGCGTGACTATGTAAACACATGGTTTTGGTCCCGTTATAACATGGGTAAAAGAGGGGAAAATAGCCAATTTTATGCTATAATATGAGATAAAATCCCCAAAGACACGCATGATAGGAACACACGAACAAATTTGCAAAATGTTTCATGTTCCTTTAACAGCATGAAGCCATGGCAAGGAAAATGTTTGAGGATATGTTGGACAGTAACGGTGGAGAACTTAAAAAGGACATTCAGAAGATTTTAGGAGAGTGCAACATACCAGACTTTCAGGGGTTCGAAGAACATGACTTTACTTTTATCAAAGAAATGATCGATGTACCTCCTGAGGATATTGAGAAAAGAAGCGTACTGACATTTTGTTCTTGTTGTCTATTTTTTAATTGCATGTTTATTTCTCTTTGAGATATATTGAATAAAAGAGATCGTGATGATACTTAAACATCTCGGTAAAGTATATGAAACATATTCTTAATTTGTATTTGTATTTTGTCCCCATATTTGAAAAAAGTCTTACGTTATTTTTAAAATGAGTATTACTTTTTTTTATTTTTTGTTTGGAAAAATTTTTCACGTTTTTTTAAAATAATAAAATTAATATTTTATAATATGAAACAAAAGGGTTTAAAAACCAGTTTAAAAGTTGATAAAAATATGCCAGCTTTTGCTTTTTATGTTACTTTAAAGAAAATATATTTCAGACGTGGCCATACAAAGGGAGAGGGGAAAACAAAAGCTATATGTATGAGGTAATGCATATCTTGAGGTAAGTTTTGTATTTTAAAAGAACCACAGATAGAATATGCATCTGAATTATTGTCCCCATAGTCAAACCAAAATTGATATGTCTGAAGAAAATTTGCGCAAGTTGAGTCAAATCTTACTGTGGACGCACATCCAGTGTTTCTAAGACTCTACACGCCAACTGTCAAAGCCCCTCTGAGGCGTTTTTTTAGAGTTGGAGGATGCTCTGGCGATTACATTCGGAAATGATGGTTTAATCATACTAAAACAATACTTGGACAGTTAGCTTTTCCAAGACATTTACTTGTTAATAATAAAGAAATCGAACACACTAAATATGAACCGGAATGAAATTTAAAACTCTATAAGTGTTTTCTATTTTTGTAATTGAAAAAAAAAAACTTTGTCATTACCATTTCAAGGGTCTCGTTCCTGGACAATCAATTCAATAATTCAATCAATTCAATAATTCAATCAACGCGGCATGCGATAAACAAAAAAAAATCATCCAACTGTAAAATCACATTTCGTTCTAAATGAGTGATCAAATAATGATCCGCTATAACACCGAAATACCGAACAGTTTTCATGCAATGTACAGTGAAGTTACTTCTATGGTTCTAGGTTTATTTCATTGTTTTGAGCGATTCGTTTACTCATGAATATATTTCCTCAACATGACTTTGAACTTTATTCGTTTGAAAGACTCTGATAGTTAGAGAACTGAAAAATAAATGGAGAAATGTAACAGTCGATTTAGTACTGAAAATGAATATATTTGACAATATCCATATGTTTGTGTTTTTTCATCATTTTAATGACTAATTTAAGGCAGACGAATAATAAAAAAAGCAAAAAGGATATTGTTTTTTAATAATTAGATTGTAGCTAACAAGAGAAACGGAATTGATGTAGATAGGTGGGACTATCTAGCACGTGATAGTCACATGTTGGGTATCAAGATACATTTCGACGGCAATCGATGTTTCGCTACTGCACGAGTTTTGAAATGCAACGGTTTAGAGAGAACGTTTGCCAGGAAACAGATATGCTACAGGGAAAAAGTGAGAATTTTGTTTTGTTTCGCACCCCCCCCCCCCCCCCCCCCTCAAAAAAAAAATAGAAACTTTTGAGTCCTAAGAGTCAATCGCCTAAAGTATAAAACCCTATGAAAAGTTTGGGGTTTAAAAACAATTTAAGTTCACCGTGATAAGATACTTAGTTTAGGTTTTTTTTTTATTTTTATTTTTAACATGCATTACTGAAGAATAAAAATTCTTTTAATTTAAAAATTAAAATGCCTCCTATAAAATTAAAAAAGGATAAAAAGCCATTTTTTTTAATTTCCATTTAATTCTTTTTAATTAAAAAAGTACATTATTCGTTATAATAAAATAATTTTGCTGTTCAAAAGGTATGTGTTTTTTTTTTTTGAACGACAATTAACAAATACAAGAAAGATAAAATGTATTTTTTTAATCGAAACTTAATTTTATATTTAAAGGGGAAGCCATGGTTGATAGTAGTTTTACACAAGGAGGACTTTTTCAGACGGCATATCTACATAAACACACTCTGCTTCGCATGTGTTCGTTACTAGTATATGTTTAAAAACACTAAAAAAAACATTTCTTAGCAACACCTGCGTTAATAATTGTTTATGGTTATAAGGATTTTAAAGGTTGTTCACATGATGTGATGATCATCCGTCATGAATACATGATTTTGGAAAATGAGTAAACATTTCTTGGTGTAATTTGAGAATGATTTCTTTACCGATGTGTATAAAACATTTTGACAAGTGTAACATTAAAAATGTCTTTCAGTGTATGAGCTTTACATCATATTCGTATTTACTTTAATGCATAGTGAAAACATAAAATATAATATGTATTAAATTTGGTTACAAATTTGGGGATAAAAATTTACAACATATAGCTGCAATGAAAATGTTACTTACTTCATGAATTTGTGGAAGGAAAAAAACATGTATTGTTTAGAATTGACGCATAACAGTGTCTCTATACAGATATGCAGTTAAAAATGGTTATGTTAAGCTCAGTTTGCGAGACTAGGTTATGAATTAGTAATATTTGTCAAAATTGCATTAAATTTTCAGGATTTGTGACGCCCTTAAGGATGCAGATGACAAAATTGAAATTGCTGAGAAGAGGTAAAACATAAAGTTTATGGATATGTTAAATCAAAGGTTACAAGATTCTATTGATTTTTAGGCCCAAAACAAACACTATTGGTCATAAAACGTAGGACCAAAGACAGAACAACATCACATTTTATTTCGTTCTATTTTCGGCCTTAAGATTGTTGATATAACCTTATAGGTGTGAGGAAACTGATGTTGTTAGTGCTGCTACTGCAGAACCACGAACACAGTTAGAATTCGAATATCTGAGATATATTTTGTTTCCAATATACTGACAAAAACAGTTGATACAATATTAAGATATATACATTTTTACATATTCATACTATATAAGCCTGTAAAAATCTACACTTTAATTGAAATCTAAGTGAATATAGCGAATTTGTAGAATTTCAGAAGCAGTTGACGACACGAAAGCGTTTACACTTCTAACAGATGACATGATCCTTACCATTTTAAATCCTCTATTAAGTGTTACACCATTAAAAAAAGCTGGTAAAGAGGATCCTACAAAAGCTAAGAAAATACTCGACAACATTTACAAGAGGAACCTTTACAAGTTTGTGTCAGAATTGCACATTCCGGTAAACAACGGTTTTATTATAATATCGTTTAGTTAAAGTTAAAGAAATATAAGTTCTTTCTGAAAGGCTTCTCTCAATTATATATAAATTTTAGATTATGATTTGTATTTAAAAAGATTATCTGATGAAAATAATATTCATAATTATATACTTTGCTTAATCATCATTAAATTTTTGTCTAAAGTAAGTATTTTTAAATAATGTAACAAATAATTAATCTAATTAAGCAATTTATTCAGACGAAAAAATATATAATTCTTTAATAATTATTCAGACAGAGAAGTTTAATTTAGACCAGGTTAGGAATGGCATAAACAGGTATTTACAAGGCGAAGACAAATTCCCTGTTAAGGACCTGATCGAATATGACGTGAGTGGAACCTTCATTTCTCAAAAAAAAAAACAACGTTTATACGTAAATTCTTTTTTGAGCGTAAATGATGAGTTGACATACGTAAGAATTTAAATAACTTCACATTTGGTCATTATTGTGTTCACATTTATATCTTACTATGCAAGAAAAATTACATTATTCATTATCAAGCATTGATGAATCAAGACTATAAAAATCAATCTTTTGAAATATTTTACTCAATTTTACTGATTCCGCTGAACTTGAGTACAAATGCATGTGCATAATGTCACTTTGAACTGATTATGCTAGCACTTTGAGGTTGGAAAATAAATCGCATAAATATTAGCCTTTAGTTTTTTAATTAAATAAAAAAGTGCTAGATGTATATCATTTGTATTTTTAATTTAAAGGCAGGCTTTGAGATTGGCAGTTATATCTACAAAAGTTAATATTCTTAATTACTTTGGTTATTATATATTGTTGCACGTTTCTCAGCATGATTAACTATTCTACTTGTGTTAATTCATGATAAAAATGATTTAATAAGCTTTGAATAGACGAAAATCTTACTCGGCTCACCAAGATATTTTGATAACGTCATTCTTTTAGTAAAAATTGCTTCCTGCCTTAATATTGCAAATTTTCATTAGTTTTCATAAACAACCACAATCGAACCGAGTATGCAATTTGCGTGTATATATGGTTGGTTTGTTTGTTTGTTTGTTGCGGGGGGGGAGGCTTTTTTCGTTGATTTCGATAAGTTTTAAATATCAAAATTGTGCATGTATACCAATCTTTGTAGGTTGTAAGATTAGACTACGGAATGAAAGACCGGAATCCTTTGGAGGAAATGCGATTTTACACTAAGGATAAGCCGAATGATGGAATAAAATTTGAGGGGAAACAAGTATGTACTCAATTCATTTATTCAACCAGTGCAGACCAAGGTATGCTGACATACATGTGCTGTCTGATCATTGTCGGCTCTGGTCGCCATTCAGTCAGTCTGATTTTGAAATTTTGCCTAATATTGATGAATGGTTTTGTCCGGATAGAAAGATGTACAAGTTATTTCAAGTTATAAGCGTGTTGAGGGTTAAACGATGATAGTATAATATTGTTAGACGCCGCGTTCCTTCGTCTATTCAATAAAGGGGGAAATTTTAGTCTTGCTTTTGTGCATTTTTTGTTTTGACAAAATCACACTGTTTTCAGATTTTCCAATAAAAATAGCTTTTCTGATGTACACATGTCAACGAGCTTTAAGGAATTAAATTAAACATTTAACTCAAGTGAAAGTATCATGTTTTAATATCATATTGTTTTTATCATTTTCTAATTTTATAATGAATAACGTGTCAATCAGTCATTCTTAATTCAAAGGACGGGAACAAAATTCGGACAGAGAACAAGTGGTATGACTAAAAAAATTTTTCAGCGCTTCCGTTGCAAGGGAAATACTTTTTGCAAAACAGGCAAAATGTATGCTTATTCGTGAAAAATAATTAACATTTAAGTTATAAAACAGATTAAGTGAGTGAAAAAGTAAGTTTGTTTAAAATTTATCACAAATATTTGCAATAGGTTATTTTGAAGGGTTCTGTGACGATTGTTCTTTTTTGCCTAGTTTTTAAATTATATTTAGTGGTTCTATACCTAAATTCCAGGCAAATATGCAATCTTGTGTTTACTCAAGTAGATTAATCATCTATAAATAAGTAAACAATACGTAACTAAGAATTGATTATATTTAACAATTTATTCATAACTATTATTTGATATTACAGACATATTTTTGCTATTTGTAAAATAACAGAACAGTCCGCCCTCAAAATCATTCGAACATTATGCAATTCGCAATATTTATGGACATATTCTCGGTGCAACGTAGAGCTTTACCTCTGTCTCTATCTTGAATTGATTTTATGTATACCAATCATTTTATTTTTACTTGTTATCCCATGTATTTTGCTCCGACAACACCTTTTAATCTTTGTCATAACTGACAAACATTTCAGAATTTCAGACATGACATTACTTTGTGAATTTATACATAAGGTTCTATTTTTTTTCACAAAAATTTGCAACTTAATTATTAAACAACGAGCACATACCAGGAACATGAAGAAAAAATGATTAGTGCTTCGAATAATGAACTGTAACCGAGAACAATAGTCAGGGCTGATTTTGAACATTACCTTTGACTGTTCTCATCATTTGGTGGCGTCTTTGATGTGCAGCATCAACATTAAACTTGTTAGCCCTGGTAATATGTCCACTTAAATGCGAACTGTATAATATTTTGTTATCACATGAAATGCTGTTTATTTTATATATTTAGGTTTCTTACCTCTTACCCCAGACATTCGAGGAAGTTATCATTCGTATCTACTGTAAACCAAGGATGGAAGAAAACGGAACAGATGAACCGGATCAGAGTGATATTGCAAAAATCCGGGAAGCAGTTAACAAATTGCAAAAGGAATATTGATAACATAGGAAATATAACAGTATATAAAATACTGTAAACATGTAGATGGTTTCAGTCAATTCAGTTAAAAGAACCTTTGCATCAAAAATGCTTAATCCATCAATTCAACAAAAATGAATTAAAAAATTTAAAATGAAACAGGTAAGAAAATCTTTATAAAAATCAAACCACCTCCAATAAACAAACAACAACAATGACCCAATGCTTTCCAAAAAATATTTAGGGAGTTCTTTATGAAATTACACTCGGTAATTGCACGTTTTAGCTAGATCCTGTCCTATAATACTAAAATTAGCTTTATAAAAAAGTAAACAATAGAGACATGTACTCTGCGATGAAATAATATGGCAGCATTATTTAGGTGTATTGAATAAAATTGATAAATACTTTTAAAGATTTTAGTTTGATTTGGTAATGAGTTGCATCTAATAATGTTTGTGAAGAATACAACTACTGGTGTGCTTCTATCGAAATAAACATTAGTTAAATTAAACTTTTTTGTCATATTTTGGAAAATAACCTGAAGCAAAAACTGAAAGGAAACAGCTTAGCGATATTTAAATGTTAAGCTTGTATATGATTCATATTTTTGAATTTGTGAATTGTAATTTTGAATGTACTCGAAACATATCATATTGTTTTGATAACAAAAACAAATAACTGTGATATCGATAATAATCTACTTTGGCTTAATATAGATTTGATTAATTTTAAAATGAATGTACTCACATGCATGTATGATTTTATGACAATTATATTAAAATTATGTGTATATCTTCATATAATATCTGACTAATATCTTGATCTCTAATAAGATTTATTGATTTGTTGTTGATATCAACACATTTTAACTGATTCTTGCTTTTTACAATTTTGTTTGTAATATTAATATACGCAATAAAAATTTTCACATACAAAGTGTTCTCTTGTAACGTGTTTAAACGTTTTCTTATAACACATAGATTTATACTCAGATAACATGTGTGTACAACATGTGTACAGCTTAATTTATTGACATGTAAGTTACTGCTATGTAGAGCTATTTTGATATAATGTTTAGTGTTTAAGCATTACCCCATCAAGTGTATATCAATCTCGTCTTCAAAACACTGAAACATATTTGAATGCTACAGAATTATTAAGTTTAAACATATTTTTATTCAAAGAATTGTACGTAGTAAACAGTAAAAATATTGTTAAAGTTTTTGGCTGAAAGCTTTAATGTAAGGTGGTGGTTGTATTTGGTAAATAACTAGGCAGTACGAGGGTTGTCCAAAAAATTCGTGCACTGCAGTTATTGTCGAGAGAGTTATTAATAAAAACAAAACAAAATATATATCACTTGAAAGAGAAATATGTCTCAAATAAGAAAACATAAGAAAAAGTCGAGTAACCAGCGTGTCGTGTAAAAGAACTGTCATTGAGTTACCTTAGTAACGTAATACCGGCGCACGACAAAAAAATGGGTTAGTTCATTACTGTAATTGTATTCATTGTTTGTTGCTTGTAAAGTGGTATTTGCTTTTTATGTTATAAGTTGTTTTACTGTCAATAGAGGAATGATTGATGCAAAGTATTGTGTAGTTTTTATTGTTTTTATGCAACGTACATGTAGCATATTCCACCAGTGCCGGAATATATTGGACAAATGTCGTCACATGCGCCGGCATTACGGACAGACGTCTGCCTGACCGGTTGTCATCGTCTACCGACTCTCTTTCTCTTCCACAGAGCGTTTGTGCCATTTAAAAACCAGCCTACGTTACACTGAACTTGTCCCGCTTACCCTTTCAAGTTCTTTGTAGGTATCTGTTGGTGTTTTACCAATATTTGCACGAAATTTAATGATCATCCGTATTTCCAGACGTTTAGCGACTGACATTTTCACGTAATTACAGTATTGACGACCACACAAAAATATTTGTTTACGACTCTTACAATAGGGCAAATGACTCCATATTTTCTAGTGACTTTAGGAATACGTACACACACTTTTCCCTGAATTTTAACGTTAATATGTAGTGTTTAAAGAATACCGTGATGCATCAAAGTAATGAACTAACCCAATTTTTGTCGCACGCCGGTATTACGTTACCAAGGTAACTGTATGACGATTAGTTTTCAGGACATGCCGGTTACATGTTTTTCTCTTTTGTTTTCTTATTTAAGATATATCTCCCCTTCAAGTGATATCAGGGCTAGGAATCAATACTGCGTCATATCCTACAAAATGTAAACAAACGCCGCCATCTTGGAACGAAAAAGGTATGTTTTTGTTTATAACTTTTTTTTTTGGGAAAAGGCCAGAAAACCAAATATATGCATTAAACAGACGCTCCACTTTTTCAGCTTCGTTTCGGTATATGTTTTTGTAAACTATTTTGTTTTTAAACAAAAGTTATAGGAACTTGCAACTCGTTAAGCGGAGCAGAAATTTTTTGAAGTTTTGTTGGATATACGAACGCAGTTTCATATTGCTTTATTCCCTCGGTTTTTTTCCTTTCCAAATCAAATTATATACTAATTTTAGAGTTTACCATAAACTTTCAAAAATATAATTTTGCATCATGTACTTAGATTTTCATTAAAAGAAATGTTTTTTTCCGAGAAAATAATAAATATGGTACGAAAATGATACGACGCAGTTTGAAAAATAAAATTTGATACGGAACGCAGTTGTATTTTTGGCATTCCCTTTTCCCCAACAGGGATAATTTTGGCAAATATATGTTATTTTTACCGGATAATCACTTGTGCTAGATAAAAATAACTAAGATTATTCGCAGTTTATAGCAATGTTCTGATGCTTTTGATTATTTAGAAAGCTTGTGTCATGTCCAATTTACATTGCAGAAGCTACTTTTCAGTTAAACATAAACATGTTACTTTATTTATTATAATATCTGAAATAATTACTTTTATTTTCCTGTATGTTCAATATTATCCGTATTTTTTAGCAAAAATTTAGAAGTCTAAGAACTTGAATCACAAAATTCATTTTGGCAAGCTACGCTCTTAGTAAACTATGGGTCTGCATGTTCTAGGTGATGACTGCTTTTTGTGGTTTTATTTCAAACTTTCACTATACACTTTAGTTTTACAAGGGTATATAAGGACCTCAGGTGCGCCTTTGTGCATTATTTCAGGCAAAAAATGTTACACCTGCCCCAAAAACCTTAGCCCTTCGAAAGAAATTTTAGAAAAGTCCCCTAAATGGGGTTTTAAAAATTACAGCAGTTTTTTGCAAGTTATTTAAAGTAAAAAAACATTAAAACCAAACTCCCCCCTCCTCGGACACCCTCCTTTGTTTTTCCCTCAAATTTTTTAACCCTGGTTCTTTAAAAACGCCGCCGAAAGTTTTAAACCCCGCCTTTGTTTTTAAAAAATAAAATTTTTTAAAAAACAATTTTTTTAAATTTTTTTAAAGAAATTTAACCCTTTAAATTTCTTTAATTTGAAAAAATTTCCCCTTTCTCCCTTTTAAAATCCCCAAATTTTTCCCCTTTGAAATTTTGTTTTAAAAAAAGGGGTTCCAAAATTGGGGCGTGAAATAGCAAAAGGAAAATTTTTTCAATAAACCAAGGGGTTTAATCCATTTTGACAAAATTTTCTTTTCTGAAAAAAAAATTTGGGGGACAAAACAACTATTATCAAATAAAAATTTCACTTTTTGTATTTAAAGGGATGTTAAATGCCTTCTCCCCCTTAAATCTGTGGAAAATTCCCGTGCGATAATCCCGACTTTTAAAATTTCCCATCCCGGCCCTTTTAATTTAAATTTTTAGGGGGAAACCCTTCCCCTTCCAAAAAACTTTAAACTCCCGTCGTGGGATACATTTTTTAAATTTTTTCCCCCTTGCAAAGGGAAAATACCCCTTTCAAAAACACACCAAACTTACTTTAGGGGGAAAATTTAATTTTTTGTTTTATCTTTTGTAACCCGAATTTGAAAATTTAAAGTTTTTTTATGAAGAAGAATGACACTATAGTGCGAATCCAGAAAATACATTCCGTAGACATGTTCTCATCGTCGATAAAGAAATGCAATACGACAAAATCAGCGGTAAAGTTCCACGGCGCTGAACATAAAAATAATTGAACGAATCTCATACAGAACTTACAAAAATATATCGTAGCCTACCCATTTATAATATAATTTTAAAAATTTATTGTTCAGAATAATTGACCATTTTTCCTGATCATGTATTAAAAGAGGAATAATATTTTATTTCAAATACCGACTTAGGTTTCAAATAATAAAGCTCATCTGTTCTCATCAATTATAAAAAAAATTAATTCAATAAAATCGGCGCGAAAAAGACATACGTAATAACGGAATTATCGCAAATTGTTGTTAATTATACAAAGGCAGCCATGCAATTAGCGCATATGAAAAATGTGACCAGCCCCATTAGTTTCGAACTCATGGGAAAAAGTTTATAGGCATGCTAAGGCAGCACTTAAACACGTGCGTTGTAATATGGGTGTGCGATCACGTGTTCAATGTATTTGACACACCTTTTTTCTGAATTTGTAGTTGTTTATGACAGGTGCTAAAAATGCGACCGGAAAATGAAGCCTTCATAGAATTTTCCATTTTCGCGGGACCAATGAGTGACCTCTGCTCTCGACTTAAGTTGTATAGGTCACTTGTTCGAATTTATAATGATAAAAAATTCACAAACAAGGAATGTTGTTGGACTTTACTTGCATACTTGAACCAATATGCAGCCTGCAATGAAAATACAACTGCGTCGTATCATATTTTATTTTCAACTGCGTCGTATCATTTCGTATTAATTATTGTTTTCTTGGAAAATAAACATTTCTTTTTAATGAAATTTTAGTACATGATGCAAAATTATATTTTGAACTTTATGGTGAATTCTGAAATGAGTATATAATTAGTTTGAAGGAAAAACGATGGATAAAGCAATATGAACTGCGTCGTATCCTCAAAACTTCATAAAAATTCTGCTCCGCTTCGAGTTGCAAGTTTGCTATAACTTTTGTGATACAAAATAGTTGTGCAAGCAACATATACCGAACGAAGCGGAAAATAGTGGAGCGTGTTAAAACATATATTTGGTTTTTAGTCATTTCCAACAAAAAGAGTTATAAACAAAAACATACCTTTTTCGTTCCAAGATGACGGCGTTTGTTTACATTTTGTAGGATACGACGCAGTTTTGATTCCCAGCCCTGGATATATAATTAATGTTTTTCTATCAATAACTCACACGACAATAACTGCAGTGCACGAATTGTTTGGACAACCCTCGTAAATACATTGAATCATAAGAGTAAATATAAAATCAATATTTTTAATGTTAATGAAAGAATTACGGGAAAATAGTTTAAAATATATGTGTGAACCAAATAAATAAGAAGGATAAAGATGAAATTTAATTTGATTGTGATACATGGGAGAGTTTAAAAGAAAATGACTTAGGAAAGAAGTCGCATAAATTGTTGTACTCTCATCTGATGATTTGGTGTTCTGTGGCAGTGCATTCAAGACCGTATACAAGAAGGAATGATAAAATGATGTTCGACAATAGATAAGATAATATCAGAGGAGTTTATAAAGGCGAATCGGTCATTTTGTCGTGTTTGGGGTAGAGAGTGTAGGTAATGATGGCATAAAAGATTATTTTGAGATTGCAACGCCCTATTAACAAAGGTTCCCATCATAGGTCATAATAAAGCTTTTTATGAAAAATTATGTCACTTGTAAAGTAAAAAAAGATATAATACCAGCTTAACACCCCGGGTGGTTTTCTTTTTTAGGAAACTCTTGCGTCATTTTACCATATAAAAATCTGTGTAAGTCAGGCCCTTTATATTAATACGTTTTAACGTGCGTTTGACCGATTTACTGCATTCTTACCATGGGAACTTCTTTTTAATAAAACACGTGCCTCAAGTACACGTACTAACTACATGTACACGTGTATTAATTTTCAAGATGGATTGTACATGTACCGACTTTTTTGTCTCCATTTACTTGTATGCGTATAAATCCTCAATGTCCCATTTTAATATTCATAGCGCCTATTTGTAACATCCAACGTATGAAACTTCTTGATAAGTGTTCATGTCCAAACAATCTGACCAATACACGAAAATGGATGAGGGCAGCTTTATCTCTTTATCAAGTTAAATCCACGTATTCAAAAAGAATTTTCCGGATTTAAACCGATTACAAATCATATGAAAAAGGCAAAGCCTCAAAGCGAGCTCGATGTACTTTTAACGAGAAAAAGTATGAAATAATCGTTCATTTTTATTTTACATTTTCCGTTTTAAAATTGTCATTCGGTATTTTATACACTGTTTCCGTTTATTCTGGTTCTTTCCTATTAAATGAATAAAATTAATGTATTTTATCATTTATGCTACGTGAAGAAACATTTTGAGAATAACGAATTTTGAAAACGTTGATAAAACTTTCTTTGTTTATTTTATTTCACTCTACAATTTTTCAAGCGAAATAAAGATTATTAAAAGTGAAATAAATGTAAACTTATTTGCGACATTAAAATAGCGTAGTTTTACACGTGCTGTTTGGCGCTATATTGGGACGTCACGTAAACAATACTTTAAACGTCTGTACAGCGTTAACGAATGAATAAAAGCTATTGGTGATCGGATTCATTTTCTTAGTTAGACCATTTCCTTTCATTCTAGATAGTTTTCACAACAAAATTCGACAAAAAATTGTTTTTATTATCAGATTTTTCAAACAAAATGGCGCCCTCAATGTGAACATACACAGGGAGATAATGAGAACGGCCAGTGCATTGTTGTAGAGTAATACTTGCTCCGGGCCTTCTTTGTTTATATAGAAAAAAAAATCCGATTGTGTTAGAATGTTTTGTTTGTTGAAAAAAGAGAAGGTAAAAGTCGGTTAAAATAATCGTTCAATTTTCATTTTACATTTTCCGTTTTAAAACTGACATTCGATATTTTATACACAGCTTTCGTTATTCTGGTTCCCTGTCCATTTAAGGTTCCCATTAGTGCGCGGGTGACCAATCTACACATCCGTTTTCAGTCAGAATTCCGCAGTTTTTATCGTTATCTTTAAATTTGAAAAGTTGCGATGTGTCATATCAGTACTTTCGGACGAAAGTTTTCAAAACCATCAATTATAGCAGGTACTTGCGTTACCGTAAGCTTTGCAAGCAGGCCTTCGGGCCTGCTCTTCATGCACACTATAAATACAATCAATAATATGAAATTAGGCAAAGACTATGACCGGGGAAGTCGTTAAAAATTATTTTCATTCTTTCCGTTTTAAAGGTGTCAATCGGTATTTATTGCATCGCTTCCGTTTTCACTCGGAACACTCGACGATTATTATTAATCCGAAAAGTTGAGATTTATTCCGTTATCGGAATACCCCGCCTATTATGGTTGAGTTGCATTGTAAATGGCGCCCGACTAGAACTGACACTGAAATTTTCATTGATAGGTATAGAATTTTGTATATTTTTCAATTGATTTTTATTTGATTTTCATTTAAATATACACGTGTAGTCTATAGCCGGGCAAGCCAAAGCCCGGACCCGCTTCGCAGGCCCGGTCTTTGACTTCCCCGTATTAATAGCGAGCTCGACGAGCTGGCCCGAAGGGCCTGCTCGCAAAGCGAGCTTTACGGTAAGGCGAGTACCTGCTAAGTGATAGTTTTGAAAACTTTCGTCCGAAGTACCGAATTGGACACATCGCAACTTTTCGAATTTAAAGATAACGATAAAAACTGAGGAATTCTGACTGAAAACGGATGTGTAGACTGGTCATCCGCGCACGTCTATGGGAACCATAATTGAACAGGGAACCAGAATAACGGAAGCTGTGTATAAAATATCGAATTACAGTTTTAAAACGGAAAATGTAAAATGAAAATTGAAGGCGCCATTTTGTTTGAAAAATTTGAAAAATAGAAACAATTTTTTGTCGAATTTTGTTGTGAAAACTATCTAGAATGAAAGAAAATGGTCTAACTAAGAAAATGAATCCGAACACCAATATCTTTTATTCAGTTGTTAACGCTGTACAGACGTTTAAAGTATTGTTTACGCGACGTCACAATGTAGCGCCAAACAGCACGTGCAAAACAATCAAGTACGCTATTTTCATGTCGCAAAAGTTTTAAGTTTTAAATTTATTTCACTTTTAATAATCTTTATTTCGCTTGAAAAATTAAAGAGTGAAATAAAATAAACAAACAAAGTTTTATCAACGTTTTCAAAACTCGTTATTCATTTAACGACATGGGCGGAGCCATATTTAACACAGTACGTGTGACGTCACACGCACTCTTCACTGAATTTGAAATATAAATTAAAAATGAGCGATTATTTCATACTATTTCACGTTAAAAGTACATCGAGCTCGCTTGAGGCTTTGCCTTTTACATATTATGAAATTAGGCAAAGCCTATGAACGGGGAAGTCGTTAAAAATGCTTTCATTCTTTCCGTTTTAAAGGTGTCATTCGATATTACATACACCGCTTCCGTTTTCATTCGGAACACTCGACGATTATTTTAATCCGAAAAGTTGAGATTTGTTCCGTTATCGGAATACCCGCCTATTATCATTGATATACATTGTAAATGGCGGCGCCCGACTAGAACTGACACTGAAAATTTCATTGATAGGTATAGAATTCTATATATTTTTTAATTGTTTTTTATTTGATTTTCTTTTAAATATTCACGTGTAGTCTATAGCCGGGCAAGCCAAAGCCCGGACCCGCTTCGCGGGCCCGGTCTTTGACTTCCCCGTATTATTTTATTCTTTGAAAAATAAAAATTAATGATTTTTGTTTCGAAAACAAACGTCTTATACTATTTGGCCATAGTGATGCTTCTCCAATGAAATATTTAATGATAATCCACTGATGGCATATCGTACGGTTTCACATGACATTTCATACGTTGCAAAAGCCCCAGTTTTACAAGGATTGAAGCACCCTAGGAAAATCTTCTTCCCGGAAAAATATATAGGCCTGGTAACATAGAATGTATTGTATCGCATCAACCTTTCTCCGTAACTGCTAATCCGTAAGTCTATATATAGAAAAAATAAATTCGTTTCAATCCGTTTGATCATCGCATCATGCAGTGATTTGTATTTGATTTTTCAGCTGTTACACACCAGTTGCATGCTTGATTTGTCATAGTGCACAGTGCGATATCTTAAATAATGGGCACTTTTTTAAAAAAAGTGTGCGTGATTTCAAATAAAGCAAAGATATGTTAGTTCATTGGTTGTATAACCGTGACCGTAGACAAGACAAAAAACAACAACAACAACGAACCAAGAGTCACCGGACTATATTAAAATCAGACTGGAAAATAACGAATAAATTCAGATTAAGGATATATAATGGAATATGATCTTCAGTTTAGACACAGTTTTGTCGGGAGCATGGATGTATGTGTTTTTTAAAGTTTTAATCATTTTTCCTTAATGTAATTTAGTACTATGAGGCTCAAGTTGTGGAAACTTTTTTCCTGTATAGCAATTCTCGTATA
Source organism: Ruditapes philippinarum (assembly GCF_026571515.1). Lineage (NCBI taxonomy): Eukaryota > Metazoa > Mollusca > Bivalvia > Venerida > Veneridae > Ruditapes > Ruditapes philippinarum. Next base: position 295,281 of record NW_026864289.1, read on the forward strand.
TTTTTTCCCCTGAGAAAATACTTAATAATCGTTTTCATTAAAATAAATTTCAAAATATATCTTTTACAATGTGATTAAAAAATTATTATCCAACGATGGTTAGCTTAATGTTTTAGATGTATGTGGTCATTCAACCAATCAGAAACATCCAACACATTTCTGATTGGCTCTCACGTTTTTGGGAATCAAAGTTTGGTCATTTACATGTTCTATAACAAGTAGCCGGGGTTCAAATTTGAATATTTCTATTTACCATGCGTTTAAACAGATATACTATATCGAACTCTACTTTAATGGTAATTGTGTTTATATAAAAGCACCTGGGTGTTATTCCGTAAGTATATAAACCATAAATACCTTTACATCACTTGAAAAATACATTTTGGTTGATTCATCCATTCCAAAAATATTTTTCCCTCAAGAGTTACCTTGACTTAAATTCAACAGCTTGTAATTTCATTAGCATGTCCATGTTTTGACTCTGACATTGTGCAACTAGAGAAAAACAGAATCCCCAAACGAAAGCCCAACACGACAAAATTGAAAATGTTGCAGGCTCGGTTAAATCGAGCCGGCTCACGGACGGTACTGGTAAGTGCAAGTTACCGTCCACGCCTGCTAGCACCGGCTTAAGCAGAATTCAACATTTAAACACGAAAATTGTGAAATTTTGAATTAAGAAACATCGCAGATGTGTTCATACGGCGGTTATCATGGAATCTTCAATGTGACACTTGTAGTGCCATTCCATGAAAAGCGGCGTATTGTCCAAAAATTAAAAGAATGTATGTGCCCTAAACGAGAAAACAATGGGCGGAACTAAATAATGTAAACTTAAAGACCTGCAGACTGCTAGGATGTGTATTATACACCTTGAATTTATTGACGTACTATACATTTTTTGCAGACGTTGAGGTCTGGCAACTTCATTGGATATCGCAAATACTCTGTATATATTTTTTATTCCATTGCGCAATTGTATTAGTCTAGTGATAATGTGTTATATCATTACTGTTGACAACAAAACCAAGTTTAATCATTTTAACATGATTGCCCAGTTAAAGTTGTAGAAGGTCGCATGAAGACTTTGCGGTATTCACAGTCAAGATACCTCAGTCAAGTTCCATGATGATAATTTGATGATGTGTTAATGTAGTGATGTACGTACAGTGCATTTGTGCACTGCAGAAAGTATCTGGAAGACAGCATGGCATGGTTTGCACAGACATTTTGAGGGACATTTCTATTCCTTAACCACATTTGTTTCACTAGATCAACAAGAGAAAATGCGACATGACACTAGGATGATGGTGAACTATATAAAAGGATCAATATATGAGGGATGTGCGAAATGTATTGCTTATTTCTATCTGGAGACTTCAGAATTCATGTTAGCTCAACAGTGTTCATATCATGCCCTCAAAGTACTCCCCGTGGCTAAATGCAAAGTTTCAGCCGATGTATCCAGTTCTTTAAGCGTCACGGCATGCTGATTTGGGTTGCACAGTAATAAGGTACTGATGAATGGCAGATCCAAGTGCCTGTCGGGACTTGTATTTCCGCCCAGCAAGGAAAGGTTTCAATTTCGAAACAAAAATAAATCACATGGGGCAAGGTCTGGAGAATACGGGGGTGAAGCAAAACAGTAACTATTTCTTTTTTCAAAACCGCCGAAACTATTGCGGAGGTATGAGCGGGGGCATTGTCATGTAGAAGACGGATATGTTAAAAACCAGTGTCAGGGCGTCGTTTCTAATAAAACATTTTTTCAGTTATACTTTTGCCCTTTTTCAACGGCACTTTTATTGCGACTCCTTCACTAGAGAAGAAAATTGCATACAAAACCTCATTTGCACTCAAAGACCGTTTGGCAATTATTGGGCGTTTGTTGTGTTTAGTGGCCCAGATTTTCTTTCTAATTTTTGTGACGGGCTCAAAATAATGGAACCAAGTTTCATCACCTGTGACGACATTGGCAAACTGTTTTTTGTCATATTTTGGAAACATTTGAAGCAGCTTTTTGGCCACCTTAACCCGTTGCCTCTTTTGCTCATCGGTCAACCGATGTGGCACCTATCTAGCAGAAATCTTTCTGACTTTCAAATGCTTCTTCATAATAAAGTGAACCGTTGACAGTGTTATGCCTACCTTTCGTGCAATATCACGAACTGTAAATCTGGCATCTCTTCAATGATATCCTTTATTTTTGAAACGATTTCGTTACGAGATGCAAATTTTGGCCTACCTGATTTTGGTGCATTTGTGATGCACTCTACACACCAGACTCAAATTTCTTTTTCCATCGCCTAACTGTGTCATAAGACACACAAGAAGGCCCATAAGCAGTAGCAAGTTCAGTCATCAACTGCTTCAAACCGCAACCCAGTTTTGAGCGAGCTTTGATGTAATCCCGTATTTCATCTTTTTTTTCGACGCTTCTACCAAACATTTTTACTACTGTGGTCAATGACTGCGTGTGTTTAAATGGCAAATTGTATGTCATACACTTAGTCTAACCGTTGTGTGGTTATTGAATTTCAATAACACTATCGTCTGAAGTAGCGTGAGTGTGTCTGAAGTAGCGCGGGTGTGTCTGAAGTAGCTGGAGTGTTTCTGAAGTAGCGTGAGTGCATTCAGTAAGCTGCAAAGGGAGCGTAAACCCCAGCAAGACCTAGCATGTACGACAGATGATTAGCCAGGACAAATAGAAATGTTTTAAAATGCATTGAACATATGATTAAACATTTGATAAATGATTGAGTAAGTTGTAACAATAAAAGTTACATCAATTTTAAAACAAAAACAATTATTGTATATCACTTAAGGATACATTATTTAAACTGAGTATTTTATATCAGGCAAAACAATATACCGGTATCTCAGTTATAAATGATTATTTTTGGGAAACAATTCAGAATTAGTTTTAGCCTGTTTGGAGCTTAAAACGTTAACATTGCTATAACACGACTGGAAATCAGGAAATTCAAATGGAAGCATAAAATTATCACATGAACACTGTTTATTTTTTCTAAATTTATTGACAAAAAGTAGAAAGCAAGCACGAAACAAATTGAATGTAATAATGAGTTGCATTTAACTACCATCTACTTTACATCAAATTTATCACAGAAATATAAATAGATAATTTTCAAAAAAATTAATAAATAAGTATAGGATATTCATTTTTTTTATATAAATACAATATTTTTTTTCATCGAGTGGTATAAAAAAATATTTCATAAGTGGCGGTAGTCACGAGTGAAATGCGATAATTTTTATACCACATTTATATTATAATTTGAATACTTCCCCTTTATTTTTTTAGCTGGATTTAGAAAAAGTAACCTGGCAAGACACCAATGAAAATGTATTTTACAGTGAATACACGGAAAACGAAAATGCTCATTTTATTCCATCAATATTTATCAATATTTCTCAATATTTCATGTGTAAGTATATAATAAATGTTTTACTCTTGCATACATACACTTTTTACGACAACTCTATATATAAGGTTTCAGAAACTAAATACCAGCGATTCAAAATTTTTTACATGAATAATGGTCGATTAAAGATTTAGCTTTCTCATTCATGTTTGCATTTCAAAATGTCATTGATAGAAGAATAGTTTATATTTTATCTTAAAAATAAAAATATTGTCTTCTTTCTTTTTATAAGTATAGTCTACTTTCACTGGCTGTGAAAATTCAAAGACTACAATACATAAAGACATCTCATTCATAATAAATTATTCATATATTCATGAAACATCATAATAGGTCGAAAACTATAGAAATAACATACAAATGTTTATCAGCAGTATAGATCTAGATCCAGTTGGCACTGCCTAGAGTCTGACCAATTATAAACTGTTGGTAGCTCGATTTTTGTATTTTGGCATCAAAATGTCTTGCACTGTTGTTCTTGTTGCTTTTTCAAATACATATATGTAAACTATTTATCAAAATACAAATCTAATAAAATGGCACAATTCAAACATTTAACGAAATATTTAACGAGATTAGTGTTTTAACTTAATATAAAGTGGGTAAAATAATGTTTTTACTATTGCAGATATACAATGGAAGCCACTTATGGAACTTCAGGCGAATTATCTCGCCTACCATTTTACATAACGTGTTTTTATCTAAATTGTATATTTATATTCTTTACTCTCAACATTTTACTAGTAAAGTTAACACAAGAAAATGAATCTGTACAAGAATATGTATGTAATAAGGTCTTACACTTTTTAAAAAGCATTTTCTTAAACTTTTCCTGCAGCTTCGGGCATTACGATGTTTTATCAAATTAAATACAAGTACTTTTAATCACACCTGCAGTGTCCTATGTTGGAAATGATCAGAAAACCATTGCATATGTTAGTTATTTATAGATTATGTGGAAACAAAATGATTTATAAAACAAGTGTCTAGTGTCATCCATGGCAATGCCGTTATATTACTCTTATCTTTTACACTGTCTGATGTCGGTTCTTATTGTGGTTGTCTTTTAATCCCCGTCAGTCTGTCTCCGAACTCCACCCTATATGAAGAAAATTATCTGGCTTAAATATTTTAACACTTATATTTAGAAACAAGGATAGGAATAAAAAGAAAGAATGATATTTACTGGACTTTCATTTCATAATGTCCGACTTGTTTCAATTACATTAGCAGGGTATACGGTAACCCTAAACAGACAGAAACTTAAATTTGCGACCAATTTAGATCAAGGCCAGCCGTGCAGTCTGACAAGGTTCACATACTGTTGGTAGTTATTTTTAAATTAGTTAATTCAGAAAGTTAAGATATTTCATTTACATTAAGCCTTCACCTAAACCTGGGTTAAACCAGCTTTGAAATGGAATAGCCAATACAAGGCTTAGGCAATTTCAATATCAAGATACAAAAATTAAACAACCAGATCTCATTTTCATTAACCCTTAACCTGCTGGGTTTGTCCACCTTTGAATTTGGAACAGCCAATGCAAGGTTTAAGCATCAAGATACAAAAATTGAGCGACCAAAAGTATAGAGCCTGGAAGAAGGAAGAACTGGACGAATATAGGCTGGTAGCAAACGATTAATTTTGCCACCATAAACATAAACACGAAATATTTAGTTACAACACATTTTTGTACGTTGCTTATCAAATATATTGGCAGAATAAGAAAGGATAAAGATTACGATTACGCGTATAGAATGAAATTCAAAATCCAATTATGTAAGCAATATCATTGCTTTTCCAAAGTATGGGCCAATTAATATAAAGTGATTACTTTGGGTGGCGGAAATCCTTTCTGAATACACCAACTGTAAAATGCCTTTTTGACATTTTCTACCTTGGGATCCGGTCCATTTACTTTGCAGTAGATGCGTACTAATTGTTCTGCGAATGTCTCTGGTAGAACATAAGACACCTAGAAATAGACACAACAAATTCAATTGTGATGATTTTAGTTCTCGCCTTCTTGGTTTAATATTTGTTTTAACTCCTATTTACTTTTCATACAAGTAATTGTTTCGCAACTGAAGAGCTAAGAGTGTATTTTCAGTCATATTTTTAGAAAAACATCAAACAAAGTACGCCCACTTAGCTCAAGAATGAGAGCACTGGACTAGCAATCCTGGGACTGCTGGTTTGATTCTTTGGCGAGGCGTAGTTTCTACGTGACAATTGATCGCAAACATTTAAATAGTCAGTCACATCAAAAAAAATGAAATTACTGGTTACTTATCAAGGATTGCCGGTTACGTAGATCGGCCGCCGAGGTATAACTAAACAAGTGTTAAAACCGGCATAAAAAGTATTTTAAATAAAATGTTAACATTTGCAGATATACCATTATAATTAAGTTAGTATTACTGCAATTTCTATTCCATTTGTTTGACTTTAATTGGATTGCAATATAGTTGTTAACTTATGAATAAAGTATAACTAAAATGTTGATATTTTTGTACTTTTGGCTATTTTATTGTTATCGTGATTAATATTGGTGTAGATTTATCTTTCCTTTTAAAGTAAATTATGTTTATTATGTAACTTTATATTTTCTTATTGTCTAGAAATATAAATAAAATAATTTAGATCTACCTGATGTCTTTCTAGCTTAAGTGCTTCATTCGGTTGGTCTTTCCTGTAAAACCGCACCTTCTCCAATGGGTCTTTGTCTTCCATCCCGTAGTCTAAATTCACAATCTAAAAAATTCAGATCAAGATTCCCGTCAAATACTCGTACATTTTAATGTAAGACATCTAGTTCCTTTTGGTAGTTTGAGACATCAATAATGTAAAACGATGGCAATCAAGTGATTCTGTGTATAGGTCCTGGAACTTTTGTAGCTTCTAATTTAAACTTTTATTCAAGTCGATAAATATGTACACTTTTTTATTTAGTTACATGACTGGAATGCGATAAGTAAAACCATAGTCAATCATGAGTATTAAATTACAACACATAAAGACCTTAAAACCTGAGGTATATAATATAAGAGCTTTATATCCACATAAGTAAGCAAATTCTAAAACCATTGATATATCCACGACTCGGCACATATACTAAGTTAACTTCCTTAATCCACACTAAAATTACTTTAACATAAGCATCTAGTAAACTTGAGAATGCTTATAATGAATAGACGTGTTAATATGGCACGTCCAAAGGAAGTTTTGTGCTACCATTTTGGGTTAAAATTCATGTTCACAATACCCAAAGCTTTCTGAAGTAAAATTATAAAAAATGGGTTTTTTAATTGTTTCTGAGCAACACAGCTGTGACAAAAAAGAATGTAATGTAATTTCTATTCAAGGTAATATTATCACCGATTCATCAGAACGAGATTTGGCACAAGAGAAAAAAGAGTAAAATGGGACATACATAAAGATGCACTAGAAATCTTTACAGCGCTGTTAAAAGTTATAAATAGTGTTTTGGTTGGTATTAGTGGGCGTATGAGAAATATATTTTCCATTATCAATCATGAAAATTGTCACCATCGTAGAACTGATTTGTTTGCAAAAATAAAACCATCACTCACATCATATTCTATAAATTTTTCTTCAATGGGAAACCCATCTTCTGTAAGGGACCTCACGATGTGTTCCTTGAATTCGTGTTCTATCAGCTCTCCTTTCTTGACAATAAAAACATATATCTTTGAAACCTAAGATACTTTTGTTTTAATATCTAGAACCTAAAAGTTCTGAAAAAAATGTTCTAACAAAATGTACAGAGAGCTGATATATAATGAATAATCAATACTCCCAGAATTTGAATCATGTCAGCCACACAGTTGGGACCGTTGGCAGCAGCATTTTAGATTTTAGTATTTATATCAAAATTTCTTTAATCACTTTCGGTCAAGAGGACATTCTCGTTACACAAACTTTATAATTTTTTAAGATAAAAAAACATTTAGGGGACTCTTTTTGACAGAGCTATTAAACACGTATGTTTATAAATAGTCAAGTTCAAACAAGTATAGTTAATTATTTATTTAAAAAGTGAGGTAATGAAACTTTCAACAAAGGCTTTAAATATTTGTACATACCTTAACCTGCGTTTGAGAAACAAATTTGTACAGCTTTCTTTCAAATATATCATTTAATATTGACCTAGCTGTAGTAAGACCATCTGTTTCAGACTGTCGTGATGCTATACCGCGAGTCGGGGGATAGAGAATGGAAAGGATTATGTCATCTGTCAACTGTGTAAACGCTTGCATGTCGTCAACTGTATCTGAAATGCTACAAGTTTCCCTTTTCATTGGACTTTCATGAAAAACAAGAGTTACAAAATGAATTCAGATACTTAAACAGAGCGACTCTTCAGAAAAAGTAAGTTATAATGACAGAGTGTTTCAACTTCTGTTTTCATCGGAATGCGACCCGCTTATCACAAACACCTGTTTAAGCACTTAATATTGAATCTTAACAAAATGATTTCAAATGTGTAGATAGAAATAGGAATTCAAGAGTAACACCTTAAAAAACGAAGATAAGTTGATAAACATATCGTAGATAACTTCCATCAAGTATAGCAACTAACTGATTCAATCTAATTAGATAGTTTAAGTTTTTATTCTTTGGGATATTGAATGAAATTACCTAAGGAATAGTGCCTTATGTCAAGTGTACTCCGTGATTTAAGTTTGAAGGTTGCCAAATGATCTTTATTTCTAACCCTATTTTTAAAATTAATAAATTTACCTTTTTCCAGCCAATCGAATACTTTCATTTGCAGCCACTAGAGCATCACATATCCTGAAAATGATATCGTGATTCTGACCTTTGTGAAAATGTTATTTGTTAACATGGAATCGCTAACTATAGGATGTAGTAGGATACAGCTATTTAATTGATTTAATTGGGTTTCATCATGTTTAGTATTTTTTGTTGTTTTTCAATATATTGTAACAAAAAAAATATGAGAACAAAAAACAACAAGCCAAAGGCGACGTTCACAGAATGCAGCCCCCGAACAAACGAGCCACAACAGCAGGGCACCAAGAAGCTCCGAACCAAAAACAGAAGAGGACACAGGGATGTTGTTAGGAGTGGAGGGACATGTCATTTGTGAAATGATAAGAACTAAAAAGGCCGATATGGAAAATTTAAAGGGCAAGGTCAGTAAGGGAAAAGGGGACAGGGCAGACAATAGGATAAGAGGGGGGATGGAAAGAATATACTGACCGTAAACGACAAATTAACATGGAAGGACATCACAAAACGCGCAAACATTCAAAATAAAACAATTAAAGCAATTGTTATTTCAGTAAACATTTTTAAGTTGTAAATTCTAGCATGAGCGTAAATACGTTTTGTATTACAAAAAGTTGAAGTATTTTGTATTTTGAAGCCGTATATAAATTTAATTTATAATCATCATATAAGCATAATAATCGTATTTTCACAAATTTTAATTTTCTGTATCTTTTAACTTTAAAACTGCCTTTTGAATTATAAATTTAAGTATTTTATTTACGTACATCATGCCAATGATAGAATGTGTTTTATGTTGATATGCCTGTTTATGTAGCGTCATTCTAGTGTAGAACATGTCGTAGAGATTCTGTGCTTCCTTATGAATAGATAATAAAATATATTGAAATGTTAAACCGTTTTCTTATTCTTGAAGTGTAATCCAAGAAAGCTGCCTTTGACACATTTATAAAGTTTCCTACACTTTTATTTTAAATTACACTTTTTCTTATTTCACTGCGCTGGCTTCCTTATCATTTTAACTACATATTATAAATATTTTTTCGTTTCATAAAAATGAGTATTACTAAATGAAATGTATATTTGAAACTTAACAAATTTAATAGAGTGCGTTTTGTCGACTTGCATGCAACTTTACCTTTTCTCTATAACATATTTGTTTTCTGGGTACGATATCTCTTCTCGAGTCGGTAGATTCATTTTCATTACTCTCCCCATTTGGCCCACTTAAACCATTGACTCTCAAAACTCGTGCAGTGGCAAAACATCGATGGTAGTCAAAGTTTATTTTCACTCCTAGCATATAGCTATCACGTGCCAGATAGTCCCACTTGTCTACGTCAATTCCGTTCCTCTTGTTAGCTACTATCTAAATATAAAAAAGACATTAATTTTCCTTATTTCCTTATTTTTAATAATTTATATACCTACATTGTAATATATTTATTATCATTTAATATTAGTTATCAAAGATTATCACAAAAACAAACGATATTAAGATATGGTCTTTAGATTAGTAATAAAAAATTATCGAGCATTTTTTGTTATAAATATAGGATGAACATTTTCCCAAAATCAAACCAGTCTAATAACAGATCGAGTTGAAAACGTGCTGAAAAAAATGACATGGAAGACAGTTAGCAGAAAGACCGTGCGAATATTGATGTTTTCTGTGCGGGCGATCCTTTAAAATTAGCCCGGTCTATTTTAGACACTGTAACAAAATGGAGTGAAAATAAAAGAATGTGTAAACAACAAGCTATAAATGTTGGCGGTTCAGTGATTTTGAGGAACTGTAATAAGAAGAAATAATTACCTCATACATATAGCTTTTGTTTTCTTCTCTACCTTTATATGGCCAAGGCTGTAATATATACAGGTTTAAAACTATCAATATCATAAATATTATTATGCACAAACTGTAGATACATTATTAATTTGATTTTGTTTGAATACGCGAATGTTCTAGCTTATGTAGTTATAAACAAATGTGAAATATTTTCAAAGAAAAGCAACTTAGGAATTACAAAATATTTCTTAGCGACTTTTAAATATGAATGTACAAAATGTTTGCAGCTATCTTTCTTAAAGACGGAAGTTCGTTCTTTTTATGTAATGCTGTATTTTTTAAATTGCAAAGGCAAAAAACAACTATAAAGAATGCACTTACTTTATTATATCTATTTTAAATTATTGCAAGATTAAATTATTATGTGCATATACATGTGTTTATATAAACTACCCCTATCTCAAGATCTTTTGGTACATCAATCATTTCTTTGATGAAAGTAAAGTCATCTTCTGTGAATTCTTCAAAATTCGGTATGTTGCATGCGCCTATAATCGCCTGAATCTTATCTTTGATTTCTCCATTATTTTTGTCTAGCATGTATTCGAACAGTTTTCTTGCCATAGTTTCATGCTGCAAAAAAAATAGAATTAAAAATATGCATTCTTATGATTTTGCTCAAAAATACACTTTTCTTATTTTTAGTTTCTTTTTCTTTTCTTTCTTTTTTTCTTTGGTTTTGATTAATAGTGGGGGTTGTTTTGGTTTTTGCATTTGTTTTTTATCGTGGGGGGTAAAAATATATTAATGAATAATACTGAGAATATATTCCTACATATTGGTATACATATATTATATGACGCTGAATATATTTTATTACGTTGTTGAGCATATAATGAATAGTTCCTTTTCATAAGGAATGTTATGGAATGGAATTTTACCTTAAATTCTTTTCTCATTTTAGGCATAAACCGCTTTTCAAAGACGTGCGAGAAAGGCCCTTGTCCTGGATTACAAAATATACATAAAAAATTATTTCATCAATACTTTGTTCAAGCTTAGATAAATAAAACATGTTAGTTAAGCTTCCGGTATATTTGTTTTGTTTATAAAACGTATTTCAAACAATGTGTAAATAATAAGCTTATTTAATGAGGAAATTGCACAATTTTCATTACCGCCTTTCAGTTTCTTTCCCTCTTCTCGAGGACACTTACAAAGTTACAGAAAAAATGAATCAGTCCTAATCGCCTATCAATATGCTGGCTCAATTTGACTGGGATGCTCGCTACCGTACAAGCCTTGCAACTCCTTGAACATAAAAAGGTCTTTCATTTAGATTCAAGAAACATCTAAAGAAAGAACAACATAATAGCGGTTAATGAAGTACCTAAATCGTGACAGAGTCCAGCTATTTCTACACACAGTATGTCTCTATCTGTTATTGGTTCTTCCGGTTGCTGTTCCCGAATAGTTTTTAACAATTTTCCGGCTAAATAGCTTACTCTGAAATCAACATTTCAGTCCCAAAAGTAAATAAAAACATAAACAAATATTTTGTTACGATATTGGATCAGAAATACATATCTCCGGTTTGGCATGAACATCATTTGAATGTTTTAGAACTTGATAAGCATTATAATGGAAAGAAAACGTATAACCAGGAGTTATCAAGTCATCCACTGTGACATTAAAACTTCATTGTAGTTTTTCAAAAGTTCTATTCTACATGCATTTGTAAAACAAAAATATTTAAGGGTTTAAAAAGGGGTCACTTTTGAAAATATACTTACCCTAATGAGTGTTCAAACCTATTATGACTTGCACCAGGATAAACTAAATAGCATGTGTCTAGTTGTTTGATATGACGTAAGCGTTGGAACTCTGGCGTGTCAATAATTCTCACGCATACTGGATGGACGTCAATAGTTCCATGGATCGGGTCGTTGAACATCTAACACATACAAACAAGTTTTTTTTTAAATGAACACCAATACTTCAATGGATCGGGTCGTTGAGTATTTACCACAAAAATTAATAACATTAATTCAATGAATAGGTCATTGAATATCTAACACACAAAATAAATTTTAAAAAAATGAATGCAAATAGAACAAAGGATCGGGTCGTTGAATATTACCACAAAACTTAATTGGACCGGGTCGTTGAATATTACCACACAACTTAATAACATTAGTTCAATGAATAGGTCATTGAATAGCTAACACACAAAATAAATTTAAAAAAATGAATACAAATAGAACAATGGATCGGGTCGTTGAGTATTTACCACAAAATTTAATAACATTAGTTCAATGGATCGGGTCGTTGAATATCTTACACACAAAAATAAATTTTAACTAAATGAATACAAATAGAACAATGGATCGGGTCGTTGAATATTACCACAAAACTTAATAACATCAGTTCAATGGATCGGGTCGTTGAATAATACCACAAAACTTAATAATATCAGTGCAATGGATCTAACTGCCTTGGAGAAAAATAACGTTTTTTTTATTATTTTTTATTTATTCATTTATCGTACATGTCACTTTAAATACTTGAATGTGTTTACAAAATGTCAATTCCATCTTTTTAACAAAGAATTATTTCTAAGATTTATAAAAAATCATGTGACTTAAAACATTTTCTTAGATTAGATCAGAACCTGGAATATGGAAGATAATATGCAGAAATGGCTCGTGAATAGATAGATGTATACATGAAAACCCAGATAGAACCGCTAAGAAATAAATGTTTACATTAGAATTGTCTGGTTGTTTAGGTTTACAAGTTAAAATGAAGATCTGACGATGTGTGTTGATTGTGATATATATTCACAAGGTAAAATGAAGTTATACAGGTGGGAAAATTTAGCGATGAAAGATAAATTGGCTTCCGCAAAGCAATTGGGCGATTGAAACGGTATAAAATGAAAACTTGAAGCGAAAGTATTTTTCGTTTGTTAAACTGTTTGTCGTTGTTATAAACACGTTGCTGCTGAAATGATTTTTCTGAATATCTGAGTATTACTGTCTTTCTACATATTTTACTCATGGATTTGTATATTTAAAGATCTTGCGAAAAGAATGGTAAACTGACTTTGACAATACCTTTCTGTTCATAAAGATGTTATTTGTTGACATGGGCTGCATTCTACCTGACACTTCAGTTCCGGCGGCCGATGTAGCCATTTTTAACTGTACAAAAGAGATAAAAAAAAAGCTATATATTGTTTCCCCGACAACAGGTGAATCATTAATAATGAACTTTATTCGATTTTATGTAGTAATGCAGATAATGATTATTTTTGTAATTCCATATTACACGCTATATTTCATAATTTTCGGTATTCAATAATTTGACACCGTTTATAACCAGACTTTAGTAATAAATCGCGATCAAGGATGAGTGATTGAAAATAATCAATTGGCCAAGATTTAAAAAAAATAACGTCCTGGAAATAACCGATCGCGGTTTGCTACAATATTGCCGATGTAACATTTTTTTGGCTTGAAAGCATGACAGTAAGACTATCTTAATTGCGTAATTACGCCATTCGTTTCGCGTTATGTACTATATATGTTTATTTGCGTTATTCAGAGGAAAGATCCATCAAAACATGTAGCCCTAGATCTAGATTTATATCATTTACACGACTCGATATAATTCTGTAAATTTAAAGACATACTTGCTCAAATTTAATATAAAAAATATTGATAATTTGTACAAAATTTCTTTGTGAATATATAATAAGCATTATTTGACTGCACGCAAAGTAGATATTTTATTTTTCAAATTCTACACGCTATAGATGGTCACGATATGAATAGTGTCATTAAAATACTGGCAGTTTTTTTTTTTTGGAAAACTTTTTCTTGATCTATACAAGGCAACGCAGCTTCCCATTCATTGTTTATTCATTTTATGTTATTCAAATTCATATTCAGTAAAAATAACATGAATTTCAATTAACTAAAATATTTTACTCAAGGATGACCATATCATATCTTTAACATTGTTTCTAAAATTTCTGCTTCCATGTCTTTACAGCAGATTCAAGTCAAGTCAGTTTCGAAATTTCTGAGTGTCATGTTTTGGGGTTGGGCACGGTTATTGGATTGTTTTCTTGAGTTTCTAAATCTTCAATGTTAAGCTGTGTTGATTATTGATTATGTCATATAAAACTTAAAATCGCGTGTGCAACGGACTACAGTTCAACACCAAAAGCCATCTTGAAAGTCACTATGTGTTGATTACGTCATTCTGCACGTGCGCTCATTCACTCGTTATAATAATACCGAGTAGCAAGGCCAAAATTATATAATGACCTAAATCCTACCATAGTGGCATTGAATAACTCTTTACTTTATATAGTAACATAGGTATAAATACGCCTTTATTCGCGTTATTTCGCGTTACTATGCCCTTTTTTGCGAAATTACGCTTTTTCGCATTATATACTATGCTCCTCTTAGTTCACGGTACTTATCGCTTTGAAACCTGAAAGAAAACAACAAATGAAACTTATGGTACAAAAATTGTCACAATCTATAACATATAGGTACTTTCTGCTTAATGCCACAAGAAAACAACAAGATATTCAGTCAAAGTTAATTTTAATGGACCAAACGTAGACCATATGTCGGCCATTTTGAAAACAGTATGTCATCATTTAAATCACGATAATGGTATTCAGTTTTTTCATGTTTCGGTTAAAATTTATACATGTTACTTTGCTTGATTTTAAATATTAAAATTCAAAATTTATTTTTTCAACTAACAAGAATATTTAGAAAATGATAATTGTTTCAGACATACGCACAAATTTAATGTACTGTTATTGCTTTTTGCAGAAATTTATAAAATGTTGTTCTGTTTTACGTAAACATCTAGAGATTTAAAATATTTTGCACAAAAACTTTGTTGCATGCGTGTATGAATAAAATATGTCAATTCTGACCAATTTTAAAACTGGTAACATGTATTATGCCATTACCGTGGAATAAGTGATGGCGCGGAATTAGTGATGTTGAGTATAATGCCTTTCTAATATTTTTTCTTGATACTATTAGGCTTTCGTATTTTTCAGTGTAAAGATATAAACAAAAAGGTCCTTAACAAAGGCCAGAGAGCTATGAATTTCAGTATAAAGTGGAAATATAAAAATGTCGATATTTTTGTTTGCTTGTGATAACTTTATATCAAATACTACGTCATTGAAAAAAATGACTAATAAGAGATATCGTTTGTCTTTATCTCCATAAAGATAAGAAACGTTTGTTCAAATAAAGAAGTTGATAAAAATGAATAAAACGAAGCCGTAGTAGTGGTGGTAAACATATCATTAAATGAAAGCACTTCTACTGATTCGTATTTATCAATTAATATATCGCCTTGCACATGATTACAAAATTAACAATGCATTTTTCATGTGTCATTCTAATATCCCACAAAAGATTATTTATTAGCTCCCATAATCTGGATCGCCAATCTATTTAAAGCTGGAGACTCCAACACAAATAGAAAAATGTGTCGCACATGAAAATGTCTAAATATTTGCACAGGCTTTGAACAACTTTATTTGTACAATGTTGAGTCATATTGTGCGGTTAACATGATATTTTAACCGTTATTGCATCTATTTTGTAAGAGAATCAGTCATGATTTATGCATGTTAACTAATGCGCTTGTTTTTCCTTCTTGTTGTTTTTAAGCATCATGCCTCTAGTTCCATGCCAATATTCATGAAAAAATTTAAAATGTGTTTAAAAGTAAAATACTGTGAACAAAAGTTGTTGTAGACATTGCAAATGACACTTAAAATCTACGAAAATTATCCAAAGATATGTCGAAATATGTTGATGAATACTTCATATTCAGTCATTAATTGCATATAGCATGTGAATTATTTCTTGAATTGTGAATACTTTTCTTAAAATCTTAGTCCATTGTTCACGAGGTTGATTTCTTTAAATACTCTTGCTCACCTGGAGGCATGCAGCTTTAATGTATTTGGTGTAAATTATTATCTTTCATAGGGAAAATAACATTAATGTAAAAACTTTGAACACGTTGAGGATATAAACATAGTGATGAAATTTTCATCATTTTTTTTTAATTTTATTTATCTATTCATTATCAATATTTATTATCAAAACCATCATCAGGATTATCATTATCATCATCAACATCATCATCATTTTCCTCACAATCATATTCTTCTTGTTATTACAAACCATTTATTTTTGTTTTCAAAAAAAAAATCTTATCTTCAGAGCTCAAATCGTGTAGTTCATCTTAATGGTTACCAATCATAAAAGCAGAGATAACAAATATCTAACATTTTGTATAATAAGTACATTATAAGAATCGCCCAATATAAATTGATTGTTGATACTTTCATATATCAACAGATAGAGAGAGATAGCTATGTACAGATTAAAGACAAGAGTTAATTATTTTTTCAATAAAAGAGAAGAAAAGTGTTACCAAAGATGAATACTTTTTATTCCAGAATATAACGTTCTCGTTTGCACTTATTCCTCATATCTATAAATAACCCAAAGTGATGCTGAGAATTTTACCTGAAGTTTCCAGGTAAATGCTAACACTTGAACCGTAAGTGGCGCTATAATACAACAAGGAAAAAACAATATCCAATATCTAACAGGACGGTTAATCATTCAAAACGATTTAATATGCATTTATACGCATTAATAACCCAACTAGTGCGTAATATTTGTTAGTGCTTATTAATAGAAATTTCAACAATTAATTGTAAGAACACCAAAGGAAGCGACAAGTAGGGAGGGACCTTATTGTTAAAATTCCTCTTAATGAAAACTAACTTACTTAGTGTTTAATCTTATTTTACCACGCTGGATCACCTTCAGCCTATATAGAAAGGAAGTTTCATTAATCAGTTTGTCAATAAAAAAGCAAAGGTAAGAGTGCATATTATTAACATCGTGTACCTGAAAAATATCGGACGTGAATACCTAAGCGTTCTCTATACGAGTTTCCTTGCTGGGGATTTGAGGACAATGCCAATGTCCAGAGGGTTTGAGGACAATGCCAATGTCCTGAGGGTTTGAGGACAATGCCAATGTCCGTCCTGAGGGTTTGAGGACAATGTCAATGTCCTGAGGGTTTGGGGACAATTCCAATGTCCTGAGGGTTTGAGGACAATTCCAGGTGAAATATACTGTAATGACCCATATACAATGTGAAAAGAGGAGTAAAACTTTATTCTTGTAAATGTGTGCGTAAATTGACAAATGTTTAGATGACAATCATCATCCATTTGCAATTGTGATCAATCTATGTTAGTTCAAAATGATCAAAATGTTAGAGGTGTGTCTATATTTTTTTCACGGGATTATAAACAAAACGACCCCGCCACAAAAAGCGGTAATTGGTGAACCTTTACTGATTTAGACATGAACAATATCTTAAACAGTATGTCGCCAATGGCTGGTTGTCTATGGTTTATGAGGGCGAATCCGGCCTTTCAGGCACTGAATGCTGCTTTTGCTGTCGATTAAGGACCCGCAGATGTCAACATTCAAGCCCTGAAAAACTTAATTTTAAATCACAAAGTGGTGATAATGTACCACGAAGTATAAACAACAGATATGAGTTTTGAGTCAAAAGTATGTCACTGCACGGTGGCCAATGAGAAGCTGAATGTACAGTAACCTGAGACAATATGAAAAGGAGGTTGCCCTGATAAGACTATTATGCCATCAAAGGGTATGGCTTTCAAGCCGTTACTCTCTGTGCTAGGGGATCACGCACCCTAGCACACTTTCTTCGTCGTTCCTGCCTTCTTTGTGGGGGCATCCCCACGGCATTAGTCAGGATATTGACAGGTAATCGTGTCTGACGCACAATAGTGATAGTGTGATTGATTAATGTAGAAGGAGGAACACAAAACAAGCATTTCGAACTGACAATTATATGAAAAAGCTTTAAAAAACACACTTGAAATATGACTTTATAGCTTTGTGGCCAAGTTTGCCATTAAAAGGTATAGAAAAGATTAAGAATTCTCTCTTACGACCATGGACCTGACATTGACATTTACATTGTTTTAAAAGAATGTGGAAATATATCTATTAGCAAATATAGAGGTCAACATAATTGCAAATGAAATAATTCATATAAAAACTAAAGGAATTTTAATAATATATATGAATTCGACGTTAATTATCATTCTGCAAAAAGTGAATACACGTTATTATGCATCTTAAGTTTTCAGTTTACCTGATTTTATCCTTGATCCAACTGATGCCGAACAAAAACATTTTAAATCACATAATCATATTTGCATAATTTTCAAAATACAAATGTATTGAGTAATTTTGATGGGTAGTGGGCAATGAAATAACACACTTTTTATCCACATGTAAATGTACGTCACACTATTTGTCACTTCACAAAATCAATAAATATTGATGAGATTGGTATATGTTAACGTTACTTCAATTACGATTTTCTTAATTTCACGTGATTAACTATGGTATTAAAACGTCCCCGTTGAATGATATTGTAAACTAGCTAGAAATAAACAACCGGTCACGTGTCAATCTGTTTGACACTTACCGCCTTGCCAATCCACTTATTCAAAGGAAGTGAAGAATACAAATTTTGCAATATTGATTATTGAGTAATACAGTGGTAATAAAATTTAAACTTGAACTCCCTGCTGTTTCAATTTAAAAAAGTCGTCTAATGATATTTTAAAAAGAGGACTTTTGTACATGCGCTTTTTACATTGAATTATTAGTCCCTCATAGTTTCGTATATTCGTTAAAGATACAATTCACGTTTTAAATACTTACTGCTTTAAGTCATCTTAAAATTACTGTCTTCTGGGTGACATAACTTGAATTCACGTCTATTTATACCCTTGAATATGATAAATTGTAGTCATCGTTATTGCGTTTTTGTCCAACGCAGAATGCACATGCTTGAAATGAAACCTACGTTACTATGGAAAAATCGTATAGTAAAAAGGTCTATATGTATAGAAATTGCCAATTTAAACATTCTGCTAGATGGCAAAATATTAGTATAATTGACGATATCAAAATAAATGATAAAGTACAAACGTTTAGCAAAATGATAACCAAGAAAAATGTTAAAGAATGGTTTAACGAAGAATGTATTGAAAAAGCAACGTATATAAAAGACGGCGTTCAGACATTATTTAACATTATTTTACACGGATTCATTAAACAGACTGCACCAGCTTAAACGTGACTACAAAATGGTCCCTACAAGATAAGTGTAAATCGTGCAAGAAAGCATAATTGTGAACCGTGTCGTGGAATGTACACAATGAGAAGAAGAAGCCCCCGCAAGTTCTGGAGAAATTTTAAGAATGTCTCTGGTTTAAGACTAGTAGTTTGTCAAAGATATATCAAACGAGCAATTGGGTGAACATTTTAAAGCATTAGAACATGACCATAATACACCGGATGATGATATTGAAGACTTCTTATGTAAGTTTGGTGAACGTGATGAAAACAGTACATATGAGGAACTCAACACAAAGGAAGTGTTAAAAGCATGGTAACCATTAAACAGAAATTAATCGCCTGGAGATTATGCAACTTTAATTGAATATTTAATTGAAACTTGTGGTCTGTTAAAATACAGCTGTTAACCATGTTGTTTAACATTATCTTTGAATCGGGGCAATTCCCTGCAACTTTGTCAAATGGAGTTATCATACCACTGAAAGTTCATGAAGCGAGTCCTAGATGTGGAGTTATCGACAAGTAGCCACGGCATACATGGTGAAACGGGAGGCACCCACTAGTTCTAAACAGAAAAGTTCGAATTGTTAGATTTTGGTTGAAACTATTTAACAATGAACAACGGAACTGTACTGTCTAAAATGTATATGAATCAATGTTGCAAACCGCTGGAAATGGACAGCAAAATTGGGCTACCAAAGTGATGAATGTGGGTTTGGAGAAGTATGGCTTTATCCGCATTCGGTAATGTGCATTGTACAATAGACTGGCAAAATATTTCATAAAAGCGTTTGAAGAAAGTATTACTCTTAGATGCAAGCTAATCAAAATTCTGAATTCATATTTGATCATATCAAATGGCCATTATAATGATGTAACCATAGTTGGCATAATTGGACATGACTGGTTAGATGTATCAAAGCAGAATCTCTTAAATTTACTACTAATGTAGGCTTTGTACTTATCTTCTTTGCATTCATTTCTTGTATATGCTCTCATAACATACTTTTATGCATGCTTGTAAAATCGTATTGTTTAATAAATCTGATGTTCATATACGATTTATTAATAAACTTATGTTATGTATTTTTGTGTTATTCTTAGTCCGATTTGAGTGAAAAACATTGCAGCGCTTTTCAATTTGCGTCATTTTGCACAATAAAATAATTATTAAAAAAAAAAAGAGTGAGCGGGTAATCTGAAAATTTGCACACATGTTATTGGTGTAGACCTTCATAGTAAATGAAACATTAATTTCGAAAAATTATTTCCAGTCCCGCCATGTCAAATATCCTCAGTGGAGTCCCTTTTACGTGACATAATGACCCTCCATTCATAAATGGTGAGCGCAGAGGTTAAAGTCAAAATAACCTGATAGTTAGCCATAATTGTATTCAATATTATATTTTACCTTGCAAAAATAATGAATTATCCACGTTACCTACGGACATTTCTATAAATATCGTTCGGAATGTATCGGTTAATTTCAATTTTCAAAAAGAGTGAGGCAGTCTTTCTATAATTTAGGAAGTTTTTACAGTTTATCCTTAACAATTTTCATTATCACTTATCAATCAGTCGACAATATGATTGTCAATCTCTTGAAATATATTACTAATTCAATCTTTCAAAGTTTTCCCAATCTTCAAGTATTTCAAATGGGGTCTTTTTGCTGACCCTGCTGGCAACAGCAAAAATAAGCATAATGTCATTTTAATATTCATATTCTGCTTTTAGTTATATAAGCAGGGAGCGAAACAAGATTGTTTTAAATCTAAAGATCCTAGGATATACAACTGTCGTAAAAATCTTCATATTTCCTTAAACTGTGGCTGAAACAACATGCAACGGGAAATCATCGTTTGAATATTTCCTCATTGTATTTTTGTAGTTATTGTAAGGTCAATGATATTATGTTAATACCGATTGTTTCAGTTTATTTCGGTGATATCTTCCGTAATATCTGAAAGGCTGTCAGATAAAAGAAAAAGTGTTTTATCTCTCCACTTTTTTTGTAATAAATTTCTAATTTTATTTATTTATTTATTTATTTAATTAATTAATTATTAATTTATTAATTTACATGTATTTATTTATTTGCTTGTTTATTTATTGTACGGGGGTTTCTTTTTACATTTTTCTGCAAATGCCACACTGGAAACGTTCCTTGAAATACATACTAATAAATATGTAATATGTATATTTATTATTTAATGTTGCTTAATACAAGGAATTTTGTATCAGATTTTACTGAGTATAACTATTTGTCAAATGTCTTATGGATTATGCAATGTATGTCTCTGATAGGTTTAGCTAAAATAGTGATACATGTATCATCAATACGTATTTTTGAATAAAATAGAAAACATAGCATTTTGTCAATATTTAAAACGATGATGAATGTCTCTGATAAGTTTAGCGAAAATAATAATACATGTACCCTCAATACAGGAGGATAAATTGTTTCATGTAAGTTTCCTGGCTATATCTTATTCGCATCGTGTTTTTTTATATGACATGTTTCACCCAAAATATTTTGAAAACTAAGAAATTCTTAAAATAAATCTTGCAAACAAGAACAAAATGAGCGTTTTAGCTGCTACCAAGTTATAGAAAGAACTATAAGTACAAACCTTATTTTATTATGTATGCAGTCCGTAAAGTAGAATTCAATGAAGGGATTTTGCTATTTTTTCGTGGCGCAGAAATTCTATATAATAACGTAGCAATAAGTGGGACAATAAAAAAAAAACTATTACATAATCTACGAGTATAGTCAGACGATACAAAACAATGAAGACAAACTTTTTTTTTCGCCCACAGGCCGGTCTAAAATAGTTTATTTTCCTGTAAAATTTACAGGGAAGAGAACTGAATATAAGAAGAGTTTTCATTGGTCATTTTAAAATTACAAAATGAAGTCTGTCATTCTAAATGAAATGTTAAAGATAGTTCTTGTCGTTCTAAGGTAGTTCTAAACTAAAATGTAAATGACAATTCTTGCCATTATAAAATAAAATGTAAAGGATAGTTCTAAAATAAAATGTACAGGATAGTTCTTTAACTATCTAGTCAAATTGCTCAGATATTTAAGTTCTTTTTAACAACACTTCCTCCCACAAAACATTTTACACTGCATTCAGATCTCATTATATTTTCTAGTGAACAGTTTATTTTACGTAAGAACTTACAAGATCTCAGTTTTAAATGTTGTCCAATATAACGAGAATAATATCAGAACTTATCAAGAACCCTAGTTTATGATGTTCAATAATGTTAAAAAATATATCTATATCGATTATATGATTGTTGATGTGTTCAATTGATATAAAGTTTATAATTTTCATATATTTTCATATATTTTTACATATTAAAACAAGTATTTAAAAAAATTATAAAAGTATTTAAAATTAATTGCCTACCGACTGCACAGATGTTGGTATTAGAACCGAACCGGACCGAAAACACTATAGGTTTGTTTAGAAACACATACATCTTAAAGTGTTCCATTTTTCAAAATTAATAACCCTACAAGAAATTGTTATGTCATTGTTATGCAAGCTTTGCTAACATTTCTTTATGACTCTGCATGGAAAACTTAGAACTAACATATGCAAGTTAACTAGTTTTACCTTGGCCGAGTATCTTTTTTAAGATACTTCTTGTGATAAAATGTTTATTCACTAATTATATGCCGCGTTGTAGTACAAAGAAGTTTTATCGCAAAATAATATGGATAGGAAACTTGCAATGTGATTGTTTTTACATATCAGTCGACCATTAATGACTAATGGAATGTATAAATAATTAATAAAAGACCATTCTTTCTCGTTAGCAGATGATAGAATATTGAAACAAAATCTTAAAGAGATTTAAATTTTAATGTAAAGTACTAAAAAATTAAATATGTTGCAACTGTTTGCTTGACCTTTTTTAAAGTTTGATCTGTTAGACAACATATGTAAGAAAGTGAAAAAACATCATTGTAGAATAACTTACAAAGCTTATAGATAAGAATGTTTTGGCCTTCAATGTCAACTAACTGTTCAAAACTATAATTTTATATGATATACATGTACGTATTACAGCAGAAACATTTTAAAACGAGCGCATGTCGTAATTATCTTTTACAATTATGCTATCAATTTTCTTTCAATATATAAAGCGTTTGATTAAACAAAGGATTTAAACTTTGATTTCGTTTTTATACTTTGGGTCCAAAATTAGAGAACTCCATTTATTGAGAAATCATACATGCACAATATATATCGATAACAAATGAAACAGTTTCAAATTTCACTTACACATATACACATATAATACGATGTTGGTAACCGAATAGACTATATCAAGTTACTTTAGGAGGACATTATGGTATTACATTACATTATACTATTACATTTATACACATTAATATAAACATATATGTAGCTTTTCAAAACCAAAGTCTATTTGCAAATAGTAAATTCTCCCAAAAGGTTTTGTGATAATTGTTTTTCATGTTTTCATGCTTTGCTTTTTTATTTTATTTTTTCGTCCTTTCTACCATAGTGTCCCCTGCAAAATAACCTAAACGAAAAGTGTATACAAAAACAAGTAAGGTTATTACGTGGGTGATGGTTTGAAAGAGACAAAGTGTTATATATTCCGTCTTTATATATATATAGTAGAGCTATATATAGTAGACGGATTTATTAACACCATGGGCAAGGATTATCTCAATCAAAGCACCATTGCATGTCTTCTAACGAAATATTTGTACAATAAACGGTTTTTTATGTGTTATAGGCGTAGTCTTATAAATATGACGTTGCTTTGAGATATTTCACTTCTTGGCAAAGCAACGTCAAATCGAAAATACTCACAAAACTATAGTACGTTCCGCAAGAAAAACTTGTGGAAAGATATAAAAACAAAAATCAGCATGTAAATGAATAAATTATGAGATGTCCATGAACAAAAAGTAAAAAAGAAATACCTCTTAACAAAATAATCACACTGCCAAACCAGGAAAACTATGTTTAAATCCTTTCATTTAATTAAATTCCTTATACAGTCGATAAACAAATGGCCGTCATTCTCAGCGCTAAATCTTATTGGCTAAAGTATTATACAGGAAAACATCACCTGTTAGGATTTAACAGGCTGGTGAAAATGCCCGATCGGGATTATGACATAAAAAACATATGTCTATAAAAATTAATAAAGATTTTTATTTTAAACTTTGTTTGTTTATTGTGCATAATATATGACATAAACGGAAAGAAATATAATTGATTACTGTCACTTATATGAGAATTATTTCCCCCTTTTATGTTTTAAGAACACATATTTTTGAAGTCCTTGTCATATATGTAAAGTATAAAACAAAATAGGTTAAATATCTTCTTTATGCCCTAATTCATTGCGCCAACACAGAATATTAAATCAAAATATTTAGAATAAAGGTACTGGCGCAATAATATTAAGCAAAATGAAGTTGTTGGTCACATTTATGTCAAGAATTTTACATTACAATGTAATTTTTATGATTTTCAAATATTTTGCTTCCTGGAAATAGGAAAAAGAGATATAAATAAAAGAAAATAAAAGGCAACCAAAATCTTTTTATTTTGATTTCTATTATATATAATGCGAATAAATTAGAAAGAAATATTTTAATTATATTTCTAGAAATATGATTTTCATGTGATAAGCCCAATCGGGCATTGTCACCAGCCTGTTTAAGATTGACTAAATCTCTTGTTTTAGCTCAAATATTTGAAGAATATGGGGAGCTATTGTAACCACCCAGGCGTCGCTGTCGGCTAGCTATAGTAGGAGATCACTATCCAAGGCCCATACCTCTTATGTGTGACAGAAATATGGCCTGTTTTGAACTTAAAAAATTCTAAATTTCTACATTAGTCAGGCTCTTGTTTTACTATCAAGCACTGAGAATAGTCGACCACACTGCTCTTGTTAATAGATAAGTAGCTAGATTTAACAATCTCTTTCGAAGAACTTAACTATATAGCCAATGGTACTGTAAATAAGTTACAGGTTCTAGAAGGAAAAATGCGAGAGTTAAGGTTAATCATCGCGAAGATCTTACATTTTGATTCTCACGACTATTAAGTTAAGCATGCGACAAATTCAACGTTGAATGGCGACAAAAGATTCATGCCAACATGTAAATTCTCGCTACTTTATCTAAAAGATACAGAAGGGCGACAACACTTTTAGAAGAAATAAAATCTTGCATTTCAATAGGTATCATTTAATTGGCCCATGGAGGACACCGTATATTTCAGCTGCACTAAATCACATCGATTATGTAACAACGTATTTATAAGATTTCAGTTTTCAGTTTCATTCCAGTAATGTTGATAAACAGATGAAATCTTAAAAAAGATCACAGCATATACTGCTAAATAAAATACCGAATTATTTGAATTGTCTTGCTATATGTACGTTGTACTACAAAATATCAAACGTTATTCCTATGTTTGTATTGTTGTTGATTCTTGATGTTGTTGATTACAGAGATTAGAGATTAGTTGATTTGCTCTCATTAGAAAAAGTAACCACTGTTAACTACATGTATTTTTAAATAAAAAGAAAACATAGCATTTCGTCAATATTTAAAAAGATAATGACTGTCTCTGGCAAGTTCAGCGAAAATAATAATACATATGTACCCTCAATACAGGAGGATAAATTGTTTCATGTAAGTTTGCAGGCTATATCTTATTCGAATCGTGTTTTTTATATGACCTGTTTCACCCAAAATATTTTGAAAGATAAGAAATTCTTAAAATAAATCTTGCAAACAAGAACAAAATGAGCGATTTAGCCACTGCCAAGTTATAGATAGAACTATAAATACTAACCTTATTTGCAGCTATTATGTTTGCAGTCCATAGATAAGAATATTTTATTTCAGTCTAATTCACATTATATATACACATACATTCTACAGATCTAACTAAAACATTGATTTTAGAAATATAAGAACTAACCTTATTGCAGTTATTATGTTTGCAGTCCATAGAGTAAATTTTCGTAAAGAAGAATTCATTGATTTTGCTATATTTTAGTGTGCAGAAATGGATCTTAAGCTACTGTATAATATAACGTAGTAATAAGTGGGATTATAGAACAGATGTTACACAATCTATAGTCAGGCCAAACCCAAAAAAAAACACGAAAAATATTTTTTATAAAAAAATCTATTCGCAAAATATGCCGCGTTGTTGTACCCATTTTCCAATTTTATTGCATGAAACATAATAGCATACAAACAATATGTTCAATGGACAAAACATGAGATGAGCAATTAGAGCTTAAAAAACTGACAAAGAGAGACAAATTTCAATAGAATATTATCAAAATATCTTACCTTAAACAATTTTAAAAAATTTACTTCTAAGTGTTCCAAGAATTTTTATCGCAAAATATTTTGGATTGGAAACTTGCGAAGTAATTGTTTCTACAGATCAGTCGTCCATTAATGACTAATGGAATGTATTAATAAATAATTAATCATTAATTAATTAGTCTCGATAGCAGATGAAAGAATATTGAAATAAAATCTTTCAGATATTTAAATTTTAATGTAAAGTATTAAAAAATTAAATATTGATCAATGCTGCACTTCTTTGCTCGGCCTTTTTGATGTTTGATTTGTTAGACAATACATGAAAGAAAGAAAAAATAAACGTCATTGTGGAATGCTTTTTAGAGCTTGTAGATAAGAGAACTCATGATTTTTCTGCATGCTAGGAAAGAAGTGTAAATATATAACAGCCTGTTATCACATTGATAAGAGGGTTATTGTTGATAGGCAGGCTGGCATCGAGTTATTGATAGGCAGGCTGGCATCGAGTTGTTCTTATCAAAATCAACAAGTTCAAATAGTAGAACATTTCTACAAATCTTAGGCCCGGATTTATACTTTTTAAGGGCACACTATGCATCAGAAATTATGGCATTTTTCTTTGTTAAGAAAAAGGGCAAGCATGAATTTCATAACGTTTAAATAATGGCATTTTTAACATAGATTATTAAGTAATCTGAGATAATACGTACAACTTCTTACAGAATTTCTTATGTATTTAGCATAAATAATTTTCAAATCTAATACCAGCATGGTTACTCAAATACCATCGAATTCATTTATTGCCAGTAGTGATGTTGGTGGGGGGTCCCAATTCTCTGTTCTCTTATTCTCTGCGTTTTAATCTGAAGTAGATAATCCTCCTTATAACATAATCTATGTAGATAATAACCTGTACTGATTAGGCAATTAAAATATTGTCAGCATTGTACTGATTAGATAATTAGACAAATCAATAACTATCGGATTAAAATCGATTGCACAATAAATGCGGTCATTATTGTAGTAATGATTAGACCAATTAGAAAAACTTTTGAATTTGACTTTGGCATACGCCTTTCGCGGACAATATAAACATTTATTACCCTTCCAGATTTTTACCGCCTTTTTGATTGGATATTGATCACCCGAAAGAAATTGATATTACCGAGCCAGACGGGTAATATACACATTAAATTTCCCCGATTGGTACCCCACGTTGTAAACAACATGCGCCGTGCGATGCGCGTACGGTTTGATTTTACGCGATATAAATACCGATTTACAAGCACTTTTAAACTGTCAAATGATAAATATTTACCAAAATAGAGTAATGATACATATTCTCGTCAGTATAGGAAACAAATATGACCTTGTGAAAGCTTGATATTAATTCCAAAAAAGTGCGTTCAACAGACTACTCCTTTTCTCTTGTTTACATCCGTTATGTTCGAAAGAAAATACGTCATGTATTTATGTGACGTCATGTTATGGTGAAGGGGTATCCTAAAGGGAATCTTATTTCGACGTTTCATTTGAAGTAGCAATGATTAATTTTAAAATCGTCTTAACTCGGCACGGGAAGGGTAATAAAATTATTATTTTTGTTTTGAAGTGATATATGTGGATATATTACCTGCCAAGATAAAATATCACCCTCGCCTTACGGCTCGGGTGATATAAATCTTGACAGGTAATATATCCACATATATCACTCCAAAGTAGTGAATAGTGAAAATGCCGAATAAAAGGACGATATAGCTATATTGCGAAGAATTACTTTCTTTTCAAATATACAACTAATAATTGCTCTGTTCTTATTCTTCTTTTGTTTCTTAATAGCACATTATGTGGCATATTTATTGCATTTCAATTTAACGTTATATACATGTAGTTGAAAATTGACGATATTAACATTTCTTTGTTTGAGTAGTGCATTTGTAAATTAAATTAAGTAACTTCATATTGATAAGATACTAGTATTCCATTAAAATTAAACCTGATTAAACATACTTTTTATGAACATATAAATAACGTATGAAGTTTAGTAATTCAAGAACTTATCATGAGCTACTGGACAATGGGTCATTTAGAAAGCGCGGACAATATAGACATATAGTGAAAATGCTAACGATATAGATATAGAGGGAAAACGTCGATGATATGATATAGTTCAAATAAAGGGAGCGTATATGTATATACTATATAAGGCAATGATAAATTAAAAAGTGAGCCGGCTACTTGTTTATAATAAAGTTCTTTAAATTTAAAGAAAGTATCTTAAATTCAATATACAATTTATTTATAAAGTTATCTATATTGATTCCAGTAAGTAAATAAAAAACATTTTGCTATAGGTAGTAATTACCAAATAACTAATTCACATATCCGCGTCATTTAACGCACGCGACTTGTCTTACATGGGGGGTGTAAGACAGAGTTTTCTAGCACCGTTGAAAACGGTAGATAATCCTGTCTGAGATGCAAGAAAAGTCGCGTGCGTTAAATGACGTCATTGACGCGCGCCTTTTATGAATGAATCGCCTTCTTAGGATGACGTCATTTTTCCGTTATGAATGAAGTTGTATGTTCATACGCTACTATAAGAAAAAAGTGCGTAATGAGAATATCAGTTTTCATAATTTCTGTTCCGAAAATAATTGACATGCAATATGCAAGAAAAAGAATCAAACACCGGCTGTTGGTACAGACGTGAATATCTAGCTCTCGGGTAACTGTTTAGCGGAAACTCGGCAGAGCCTCGTTACCGCTGTAAACAGTTACCCTCGAGCTAGATATTCCGGTCTGTACCGGCAGCCGGTGTAAGATTCTTATATTCTTGCATCTCAGACCGGATTATCTACCGTTTACACCGGTGCTAGAAAACTCTGTCTAACACCCCCCATGTAAGACAAGTCGCGTGCTTTAAATGACGTCATTGACGCGCGACTTTTATGAATGAATCGCGTTCTTAGGATGACGTCATTTTTCCGTTATGAATGAAGTTGTATGTTCATACGCTACTATAAAAAAAAAGTGAGTAATGAGAATATGAGTTTTCATAATTTCTGTTCCGAAAAAAATTGACATGTAATATGCAAGAAAAAGAATCAAACACCGGCTGTTGGTACAGACGTGAATATCTAGCTCTCGGGTAACTGTTTAGCGGAAACTCGGCAGAGCCTCGTTACCGCTGTAAACAGTTACCCTCGAGCTAGATATTCCGGTCTGTACCGGCAGCCGGTGTAAGATTCTTATATTCTTGCATCTCAGACCGGATTATCTACCGTTTACACCGGTGCTAGAAAACTCTGTCTTACACCCCCATGTAAGACAAGTCGCGTGCTTTAAATGACGTCATTGACGCGCGACTTTTATGAATGAATCGCGTTCTTAGGATGACGTCATTTTTCCGTTATGAATGAAGTTGTATGTTCATACGCTACTATAAGAAAAAAGTGAGTAATGAGAATATCAGTTTTCATAATTTCTGTTCCGAAAAAAATTGACATGTAATATGCAAGAAAAAGAATCAAACACCGGCTGTTGGTACAGACGGGAATATCTAGCTCTCGGGTAACTGTTTAGCGGAAACTCGGCAGAGCCTCGTTACCGCTGTAAACAGTTACCCTCGAGCTAGATATTCCGGTCTGTACCGGCAGCCGGTGTAAGATTCTTATAATCTCACATGGGCTTATCTCACACTCAACGTGCAGCACTTCTAAAAACGTATTCCTACACATACGCGATTCACTCCTATTTAAACAAAAATGAAACGTCAAAAGGTCAAGATGTATTAAAAATGTGTGAGCTTATCTGGAATCAAAATAGATTGATATTAACTTTCACACTGCACTGAGCCCTACTCTACAGTACCTAGGTCCGCCCTTTTCAATTTCGATCTGATACTAAAAATAGCACACTTTAAAATATCGCAAAATTCTTCGTAAAATTGGATATTATGACACTTGGCCTGAAGAACATCCATGTTTTCTGTTATGATAACGATGCTTCTTGATGACAATCTCATTTTGATATATTTTAATTTAATATTCGGCCAAATAACCGAATAAGTAGAAAAATCTTTGCAAACGGTAAACGCTTTTTGGCAACCATTTAAGTATGGACTGAATTCCTTATACATGTAAACACTTATATTATGACACTTTCCGACTTTAATATTGATGTGTTGTATCATGATAACCTTACTTTTTAATGAGGGATCTCATATGAATTCATTTTCATTGAATTTTTCACACATAAACTTGGTCAGTACAATTTTTTGCGGACGTACGTCAGGCGCCTAAGCTCCGCCCCGCTTTCAAAACTATGGCGTAGCAAGTAGATCTAGTTTCACTAACATTTATTGTGTCCAGGTGAGTGAGAAAAATAATCAATCATTGGGTTAGATAGAGGATAGGGAAATCCCAACCCTCGGGCAATCGGTTCAATTCCATCGGGAACTCGCCAAGGCTCATTCTCGATGGAACCGATCACCCTCGGGTTGGGATTTCCCTATCCTCTATATCTAACCCAATGATAGATTCTATTAATCTTGCTGCTTTTATGTCATGCCTATAGTTGCTACTAGTTTTTATTTGTTTGGGTCGTCAGACCAAACAAATAATGGTAGCGAAATTTCAGACTCTAATGCTGTTAATTGCAAGTGCCGAAAGTAGTCCGCTTTTTTGAAGCGGTTACTTCCCTTTATATGTAAACTAACGCCGAAAAATTCAGGGGAGATCACTGCGTAAAGATGGTCAAATGACAGGCGCATTAATTTTCAAGCAAAATAATTCCCGGATGGTCAACGATTTCTAATATTGTTTTATTCTTTATAAATATACATGCTTATAGTAAGCTCCATGATTATTTACATCTGTGTTAAACAACATTTAGCGTCGTTACAAACCCTATTATAGAATAATATAGTTTTCTTCAGGCGGATAACAAATAAATTCACCGTGGCCGAGGGGTTTGCACGTTCTCTTAGAAAGCGAGAGGTCTGGAGTTCAAATCCCAGTTAAGGCAACTTTTTTTTCAAATTGTTTAAGTCAAATAAACATTGGATT
This sequence comes from Ruditapes philippinarum, assembly GCF_026571515.1. Taxonomy (NCBI): domain Eukaryota; kingdom Metazoa; phylum Mollusca; class Bivalvia; order Venerida; family Veneridae; genus Ruditapes; species Ruditapes philippinarum. The sequence continues at coordinate 326,991 of NW_026864289.1, forward strand.
GAATATCGGTGTTTAAATTAGTCTTATAGCCAATTTACTAAAATTAAAACGCTGGAAAGCATTGGTGGCACTTTACAAAAACAAATTGGTTTATAATCTCACAACCTTCACTTTTCTGACATTCTGAGACCCAAACAAATTCAGCACCTTCCGTGCTTTGATTTTTAAATGTTTTTACTTTCAGATCTGTTATATGTTAGTAAATATGTTTTATGTCTCTGTTATTGTCGGTAAATAGCTTATTAGCTAATGTTTCTTGTAATATGTAAACCGACTTAAAATAAAGTATCTTGTATCTTGTACTTCAGTCTGGGACAGCTTCAGTATAATATTTCTATTAAATTTTGTTATATTTGTTTTTTACATTTATTTTCAATATAAATCTAGGACCAAAAGTAACATGTATTATATTTATGGTCCCAGTATACATATGTAAAAATAGGTATAACAAAACGCAATAAAGTTCAATGAGATCAGGTATATATTAACATACGTACCTGATGAGATATATTGTACTTTTATATTTTTCCAACTTCCTAGATCTAGTAACTATTAATTTTTGAAATATAAATGTATAAAAGTAATATATACACTATTTCTATAAGTTCATCAGCTCCAGCTTAATCATCAATCATTTTACACTCTATATCTATATTCTACATTATTTTTCAGCGCGTTAGGCCCAAAATTTAGTGGAGTATTGCCGTATAAAAAAGAAAATACGCAATAAAGATAAAACTGCACCGTCTTATTCGTACCCAATATATTTCAAACTAATTTTCATGTGTTTGCTCGCCGGAACATTTTCCTTGCATTGTATGTGATAAACAATATGAGGTTAACATATAGACTGCTCAAAAATGTTTCAAAAAAGGTACAAAGCTATTTCTTTTTTAGTATTTAAATTCTTTCTGTGCTTGGTGTTGAATTCGTTTCATATTCTGGTTTCATGTCCATGTTCACTAATTCTAAGAGAGGGATTAGGAGAAGTAAAATACTTTTTGAAGAGGGTTGTCATTTCCATTAAGTTGTTTAAGGGGTATCACTTATTAAGCTGGTTTAAAATTGATTGTCAAATGATATGATGTCAAATGATATGATCATCACCCTCCATCTGACATAATTTTCATCCATTTTTCCCCTTATTCTTAGAGAAAATAATCTACATATTACAGACTGCCCTTATGCTTTATTTTACTTTTTAGCTCGACTATTCGATAAGAATAAGTAGAGCTATTGTAGTCACCCGAGCGTCGGCGTCTGCGTCGGTGTAACCACTTATGTTAAAGTTTTTGTAATAGTTCAAATATTTTCAAAGTCCATTGACATATGGCTTTGAAACTTTGCACACTTGTTCACCATCATGACCCCAACCTGTAGACAGGAGGAGGTAACTCTATCAAGCATTTTGACAGAATTGTGCCCATTTTTCGACTTAGAATTTACGTTAAAGTTTTTGTAATAGTTCAAATATTTTCAAAGTCCATTGACATATGGCTTTGAAACTTTGCACACTTGTTCACCATCATGACCCCAACCTGAAGACAGGAGGAGGTAACTCTATCAAGCATTTTGACAGAATTATGCCCCTTTTTTTCACTTAGAATTTACGTTAAAGTTTTGTAATAGTTCAAATATTTTTCAAAGTCCATTGACATATGGCTTTGAAACTTTGCACACTTGTTCACCATCATGGACCCAACCTGGAAACAGGTGGAGGTAACTCTATCAAGCATTTTTGACAGAATATGCCCCTTTTTCGACTTAGAATTTACGTTAAAGTTTTTGTAATAGTTCAAATATTTTCAAAGTCCATTGACATATGGCTTTGAAACTTTGCACACTTGTTCACCATCATGACCCCAACCTGTAAACAGGAGATGGTAACTGTATCAAGCATTTTTTTTTACTATCAAGCACTAAGAATAGTCGAGCGTTGCTGTCCTACCGACTGCTCTTGTTTATGCCCCCGAAGGGAGGCATAATATAATCGCACCGTCTGTCTGTCTGTCTGTACCACTTCATTTGTGTCCGGACTGTAACTTTGTCATACATTGAGGGTAGTCCTATAAATCTGACGTCGCTTTGAGATATTTTTGCTTCTGGGCTTGACCAAAATAACCCATAACAAGCCGAAAAATTGATATATTGGGCAATATGAGGGATTTTTAAAAAAATG